>NC_136928.1:40365684-40813184 GCF_949752795.1 Hyperoodon ampullatus
TGTCCTGGGTGTCATTTCTGCCTATGTAAGCCTTGAAATTGCATTGATTAATCATTAGGTGGGCCTGCTTCCTACCACTGTTGGAATAGGATGGAAAGGACACCACAAATTCATGGCAGGTACTCAGCATCTTTTTCCTTCATGGATTACCTCCTCCTCCCCCTTGCTGACATCAAACGGCCTCACTTACCTCAGGGCTAGGCGGGTGGCCCTTGCAAGTTCTTGTCTCTAGCTCAGCCAGTCTAAATGGCTTGCAAATGTTATATGGATAACGAGGTAGAATATTTGTCTCCTGAGTTGTGAACACTGGAGGCCAGTGCTTCAGGCAGCTGTCATACTCTCACATGGAGCAAGCCTGCTGGAGAATGAAACCACTACAGAGGAAAGCAGGGCCAAGTGATGGAGAGAGACAAAGACACAAGACATCATTGGAACCAGTAACTTCAGTTATGCCTTGAAGCCATACCATCCACCTGGATTTTCCAATTTGTAAACCTGTGAATCATCCCCTGCTCCCTTTTTCCCTTTGCCTAGTTTGACATGAGTTTTATGATTATATAACCGGGCTTTCAGTTTTCTCATCTATAAATTAAGGGGATTATCCTTGAACTTCTACCATCACCGTGAGAAGAGCATGCCCTGGCTGAACTGTCTGGTGTAAGAAGGACAAGAAGCATATGAAGCAAGGTCACCCTAACTCTCCCAGAGACCAGTGGCCTAAAGCAGAGCTACAAGCCAAGCCCAGCCTAGACTGGCCAAATCCAGTCAACCTACCAATGCATATGCAAAAATACACTGGCTTTTTTAATGCAATTAATGCATTCAATTTTTTATGCAATCAATTTTAATAACAAATTAAGAGATTTGAGGATTTTTTAAGACAGTTAATTTTACATATGCTCATGTCTGAGAATGGAACATTAATAGGTAATTGCTTTCCCATCATATCTCCACAAGCTCAACTTCCTTGTCAGCATCTCTGGCCTTAAGTCTAAAAGCATTACCATTTTTATTTTCAAATGTCTCTCATCTTCTCTAGGAAAAAACAAAAGCTGCATTTATTAGGCACCAATGGAAATAAAATAGGTGAAAGTATCAGGGGAACCCCTTGAATTTTAGAGCTAGAAAGTAACTCGGAGATTATTGGGTTGGCCTAAAAGTTCATTCGGGTTTTTCTATAGCATCTTACGGAAAAACCCAAAGGAACTTTTGGGCCAACCCAATAGTTCAATTTCCTCCTTATACAGATGAGAATCCTGAGGTCTAGAGAGCTCTCATGACCTATCAAAGATCTCTCAGCTAGTTAATGTCAGATGGGACTAGAAACCTATGCTTTTTTTTTTTTTTTTTTTTGCGGTACACGGGTCTCTCACTGTTGTGGCCTCTCATGTTGCGGAGCACAGGCTCCGGACGCGCAGGCTCAGCGGCCATGGCTCACGGGCCCAGCCGCTCTGCGGCATGTGGGATCTTCCCCAACCGGGGCACGAACCCATGTCCCCTGCATCGGCAGGCAGACTCTCAACCACTGCGCCACCAGGGAAGCCCAAACCCTATGCTTTTTAATTCTTACCTCATCACTCCTTCTGTTATGACAAACCTCTTCTGGTGTTGACCACGTTTGGAAGGATTCAGAGCTAATACTCCCTTCTGACCTCAGTCTTTCTAGTTTTTTTAAGTGTATTTGGAACTTCTCGAAAGCTGTGAGCTTGAATATCATAGTTTCTTCTTGTCCAAAAAAGGAAGAACAAATAGACACAGCCAGTAAGCCCGATGCTTTGTTATTAGCCTGTTTTATGTTGTATACGTTTCCTATTCCAGAAGAGTATGATGCTTCTGCCATTCAAAAAAAAGAAAAAAAAAAAAACAGATTTAAGTCACTGCTCCATCTCTGTCTTTTATGACAGCAATTTTTTAAAGGTTGAGCAGAGTTACCCCCACACCTGTTTCTTTTAAACTGAAAGGGGACCCGCTGCACTCTGCAGGGAAATCACAAAGACAACCGGAGATCTTGTCAATTTACATCCAAGCTTGGCTGGAGAAAAGTGGATAGCTGATTTGAGGAGATAAGGGAATAAGTACATTTACCTGAAGATGAGCATGGCCTAGCTGAAGAGACCAGAGATAATGAGGAAGGCTTCTTTTGGTTTGGTGGGGAAATCCATGATTCTGTAACATCAATCAAGACAATTTTATCTGATTGCTAAGTTTCAAGAAAACCAGTGAACATTTTAAATAACTATACAGAAAGAGAAGAAAAGAGATAGGGGAAGGCACAATCATTCTCTGTTATATAAAGTTAGAAACTAAAGCCCTAAATGGTATAGAATTAATATTAAATTTCAATGTTATCACAAGGAAGTAGTAAATTTAGGTTAATTTTATAAGAACAAAGGATCCCCTTGTAGATTTCCAGGCCTCACCTGTAAGGGATTTTGACCCTGGTTCAACGCACATAGAAGAGAAACAGTGCATTGGCTTGCAAGGTCTAGGATAACAAAGTGAACTTCTTTAAAACTGAACGTTTTTTAAAAGTCTCATTGAGAATAATTACATCATACATTCTTATCACACATCATATATTCTTCTAGATGTTCAATAAATGTGGATTAAGGGCTTCCCTGGTGGCACAGTGGTTGAGAGTCCACCTGCCGATGCAGGGGACATGGGTTCATGCCCCGGTCCGGGAAGATCCCACATGCCGCGGAGCGGCTGGGCCCATAAGCCATGGCCGCTGGGCCAGCACGTCCGGAGCCTATGTTCCGCAACGGGAGAGGCCACAACAGTGAGAGGCCCACATACCGAAAAAAAAAATGTGGATTAAAATCATTTGCCTTATACTTATTAGCTTGTATCATTTTACCTCCTCATTTACCTGTAGACTATAGCTGTAAGTATACAAGCTTATTCTTGAGCAATAGGCAGCAACCAGGGGCATAATCTGAATGTTGAAAGAACCTCTTCATCCCTTTCCCAAATACACACACACTAATATGCATGCTTTGTGCAAAAAGTCCATAGTAAATTGGCTTTAATGACTCACTCCTGGACAGGAAATAATCTGCCTGATTAATCCATTATTGTTGCCAACTAGGGAACAATTCGATTTTAGAGCTTGTGGGAAAAATTGGAAACATAGAGTCAGTTAGGATCATGGTACAGGTATCATGATGCTTGGAATTAATGGGGAGGTTCACAAAGAAAAGAGAGAAATGCTGGATGTCAGATTATACAAGCAACAAAAAGGAGCCACCTCCTTCCCAACTAATTTCACTTCCATATTTTAAAAATACAATGATGTGGAAATGATATGCCACAGTATTAATCATCTCTATATTTAAGGTCTGAACTCTATGATTAAGAATATAAAACATGCACATCTAAAATATACAAACAATGAATGGCAATGACTAATGACTAGTCCTGGCATTAGAGACCATAAATGTTTGGAGATTAATGATATTACTTCAAGGTGGGTGTGGAGAGTGGAGTTCAAATAAGGCTTCGGTACAAGATGAGTCTTGAGCCAGAGCTTCAAATATGGTAGGATGCAAATAGACAGGGATGGGAAGAAATTCTACATGAGAGAAAAGATAAAAGCAAAGTGTGGGGCTTCCCTGGTGGCGCAGTGGTTGAGAGTCTGCCTGCCGATGCAGGGGACATGCGTTTGTGCCCCGGTCTGGGAGGATCCCACATGCCGCGGAGCGGCTAGGCCCGTGAGCCATGGCCGCTGAGCCTGCCCGTCCGGAGACTGTGCTCCGCAACGGGAGAGGCCGCAACGGTGGGAGGCCCGCGTACTGCAAAAAAAAAAAAAAAGCAAAGTGTGGAGGTGAGGAAACGTTGGAAGCTTGTGCAGGGGGCAGGGAGGAGACCAGCACTGACGCCAGGAGGAAGGTCCTTGAAAAGGTATATACGACAAAGAGGCCAGAATGATAAGCTGTGAGCTTTTTTCCATGTAAAATATGGGGAATCTATTTTAAAAGAAAAATGTCTGATTCATTTTAGTCAAGTTGACTTGCTTCTAATTACCTAGGCGAGGCCCCTTTCCCCAGAGGATGTTCTGTAAAATGTCTGTACTCTGAGAAGTCTCCCAGCTGTTGATGGCATTTAGAGAATCACTGACCAGATATCCATTTGGACACGGAAAGGAACCCAGGGTCAGATTTGGAGTTTGGAGGACACATAGGCCCCTGCCAACAATACCATTTTATTTGATTTCTCATAACCTGATCTTTTAAAAAATCTCTCCTTGTAGCAACAGTTTATATTTCTAAATACAGAGAAAAAAACTTGCCTATGCCTTTCTGAGCCACCGATCACCGAGTACTTTTTCTCCCATTTTGCATCAGCAGGGGGACCTCCCTGCTCTTTCTGTTCTTGCCTATTTTGTAATGTGATTGAGGAAGCAGTAGATCAATTCCAGATTCTCTCAGAAATGCTGGGGATTGCTCTCTTTAGGGGGTCTAATTCTGCAAGCACTTCCTGTGTGGGCATTTACCTGTTTTTTCACATTTTCATTCCCTATTGAATCTTCCTTGGGAACAATAAAATGCTACCCCTCCACCCTTAGCTTCCAATCTCCCACCCACCCTCTTTCACAGTCACAAAAGGAAAAAATAGTTCTTTTTTTTCCCTTCTAGGCACTGCCTATAGGCTAAATTTTACAGAATTTATATAATTTTGAGGAATAGGAGCCTGTTCTTAATACTGAAGCTTCTCTTGAAAATACAAAGGTGAACAGAAATTCTCACAGTCAATGCTTCGTGAAGGGATGGTGGCATCTTAAGAAAATAATCTGCTAAATTAATAAACCTCATAAATTACAGAATCCCTGAATACCAACTGCTGAAATACAATCACTCTCTGACCTGAACCTATTAAATGAAGAAGTCTGCTGTGCATAATTTACAGCAGTGCTATGAATGAAAAATAGCTCCTTAGAAGGGAGATAAAATACAAAAATGGTCTTGCTGTAGAAACAGAATTACTGGTTATTTCAGTTCTTATTTATTCTAATATTGGTTTATGGGTCGTCCAGTAATTTTTATCTTTATCGTTGTTTTGTTCTCAATTGCTCAATAATCCATGATCGAGACAGCATTACATTTTGCTGGTTGGATGGCAGGAGAGATGTTAAAAAGGCAATATTCATCATGTTATATTGTACATATGCATAATGTTTCCTTAAAGTTATAAAATATAATATTGCATACAGATACCTATCTATTGGTAATACTGTTACCAATCTAATTAGTCATCTTGTCTAAAGAATCAAAATATTTTGAAGGTATTAAATCAGTGGTTCTCAACTGGGAGCAGTTTTGTCATCTGGGACATTTGGCAATGCCTGGCGACACTTTTATTTTTTTGTGGAGGCATTTTCTATTGTTGTATCTGGAGCGGTGGGGGGGGTGCTATACATCCTATAATGCACATCCATCTGAATAAAGAATTACTCAGCCCAGTATCAATAGTGCTGCTATTGAGAAGCCTTGATTAGTGATAAAAACCAACATTTCTACGTATTTGAAGGGAAAGAGATCTTTCAAGAACAATTTCTTGCCAATTTAAAAAAAATTTTTTTTACAGAATATTCAATCCCAAACATGCTATTCTAGATCAGCCAAAATGAATTTAGCACTCACTTGCCTAAGCTCCCTCTGGAATTCTGAGTAAAAGACTTAGCAGCAGCCATCCTTATTTGTTCAAAGACTGCATAAGGGACTTTCTTTCAGGAAAATTTTACCCAAACCAAGAAAGAAAAGCTGTTAGAATGTGGGTTGCAGTATATCTCATATGAGGAATATTTTGGAACCAGATGAGCTGAAAGAGATACAGAGAAAGAAAAATCCTCTGTCCTGACCCTCAAGCTGATTCTATACATGAAATCATATTTAAAATCTCAGTCTCTATTATTTTGAGACTTTGAGGGTGAACAATTGCTGGGATTGATTGGTTGAAAGACAAAAATGAAAAGGGGCATGCAATTGGGCACTCTGATATTTGTATTGCTAGGTCAAATTGTAAAAATCAAGACAAATATGCAGAACTTTATTTTTTTTCTAGATCTAAAGTCAGTTTAGTTCTGGAGCTCCTCCACTCAACACACACACACACACACACACACACACACACACACACACACACACACACTCTCTCTTACTATTTCTACTGATGGTGGAAAATTCTTAATCTTCCCACTTCAAGATCATTCTGTCTCTCTAATTTATAAACATATGTTCCTCTAGTCAAGTTTAAGATTCAAACTCAGTCCATTCAAGTTTCTCCCACTCTTCTGCCCTTCTCCTGGGAAGCTGTAAGTTCTCTGGGATCTGATATGTTTGTAAGAGCAAAGGTTGAAAAAACTGTAAGTATCTATCCCACCTCAGCACCAGACCCACTGGGCTCTGGGACAAACAAGGCCTCAGGCAGAGGACATGTGAGGGTTCCTGTCCTGGTACCTCTTTAGCAAACCTGTCTTGTGCTTCTGCTTCTCCCGTTTTGACCTTGCTTCTGGTTCCAGTGAATGATCATTCTCCTTCTTGTAAGCAACACCCAAATTTGTTACCACAATTCCCGCATGAATTCTGAGTTTCTCTCTGGTACACTTGTTCCTTATTCTCTCTCTTGTTCTTGTGGGCACCTAAGCGTGGGTCCTTACTCTACATTCCTTTTCTCTAAAAGGCATGGAGTCCTGCATCTGAATTCTAGTCTGTAAAAGGAAGCCTGTTGCCTGCTGGTAAAAGACCTGATGTGCCTGAACAGTAGTTAGGGGAGAGGAGGGATGTCAAGGAAGACTGACAAATTCTAACACCTGCCTTTTCCCTGATGCTGGAGTTTGCCACGGTTTCTCAGTTCAAGCTCTCTTAGCATTTTTGGTTCATGGTTGCCAATAAAATCCTGTTCCTGGCAATGAACTTTTCAGTTTTAAACTTGAAAACCTAAAGATGAATTCATGGCAATAACAACAGTCCTGATAAATATATTGGAAGTCTGAAGTGGAAATAGCTTAAATGCCTTATTATGAAAGAAGAAGACTTATTTCTTCATAAAACCACCAGAAGTTCTAGTCACTAACTGCAGGGTCTAAATGTTGCTTTACCCATTCTATGCTAAACATTGCACATTCTTTTATACTCTCAACAATCACTTAATATATTGTACAACCTACTAGAACATTTAATGTATGTATTAGATTATTTTAATGTTTAATTTTTCAAAATTTAAAATTACTTTAAAGAATTTTAAAACTTTATTTTGTCATTGGCCCGATTGTGATGAGTAATTTCAAATCCATTTTTTTAGTTGATTTATTTGTTAGGTTTGTGTGTGTGCTTTACAATATATGTCCAAAATATTAGGAACCTGAACAAATTAAACTGTATTAGCAAACACATTTAAAAAAATTTTAATCTAGTTTGCAAAGATGTTTGCCTGGTGAGGGTACAGTCATTGTTAAAATATAGAGCTTTTAATTTTTTTTTTTTTTTTTTTTTTTTTTTTGCAGTACGCAGGCCTCTCATTGTTGTGGCCTCTCCCATTGCGGAGCACAGGCTCCGGATGCGCAGGCTCCGGATGCGCAGGCTCAGCGGCCGTGGCTCACGGGCCCAGCTGCTCCGCGGCATGTGGGATCTTCCCGGACCGGGGCACGAACCCGTGTCCCCTGCATCGGCAGGCGGACTCTCAACCACTACGCCACCAGGGAAGTCCAAAATATTGAGCTTTAAAAAAGAAATCCAATGTCATGGCTGTTGGACGTTAGGAGAGGCTGCAGACAGACCAGGCCTGAATTCATCCTACCTCTTACCAGGAATGAGGTACCATTGGAATAGATGTTAGAACAGGGAGCTCAGACCATTAGCCACCTGGCTTAGCTAAAATCTGCTGCCATTTCCCCACGCACACCTGTAAATGCACATAGGAAAGGCATTTTGAAAATAGAAGTGAATGACCACTGGGAAGTAGTCTTCTTCCAATACTAGGATTGATATTTTCAGTGATTTTGCCTTTCCTTCTACCTGTCTCCCATTGTCAGTGGAAGAGTTTCTTTAACTACCTGAAGATCTTGTCTCTGACCCTCTTTTAGGGCAACTTTTACTTTTTGTGTTCTCAGTCAGTGTCAGTGAACATCTCTGATTTCCCTTTTATTTCACACAAGTGTCAGTGTATTCACCTTGAATGTTCTAAAATTCACTGATCTCTTCTCCCTTCTATCAACCTCTGTAGAAATCTCCAAAAGTGACTTCCATGGGCTCAAAGAGTCATGCTTTTCTCTGAACTCAACTTCTAATTTAATCAGTTCCTATTTAATTGAAGGATAAAATGCAACCTCAAGATAATTTTTAAAAAGACATCTTATCCAAGCACTGATCTAAACCCTGAGGTCCTGGCTCTCCTCCCATCTGGGCCAGTGCTCCTTCCATGGAATTCTGCTGCTTCCCTGAAGAAGGAAGCTGTAATCCTGTATTCACATTCACTAAGGCAAACATAGAGCAACAGAAATGCAGTCACATCATTGTGATGAGTGTGACCCGTTTACAGTGGGGACCTTCTAATTTGTTTTCCAGACAAGGGAAATCATATCTCACAACTGGTTGTGGACAAATATAAAAAATGGTATTTCAATTTTTAGATTTCCTTTTTTTGTTTAGCCCATTCTTAAGTCTCTGACTTACTAAGGGAACAAAGGTGGTACAGATATTTCCCCAACAGCTCCTAACAAGAACTAGAATGGATTTGTTTTAACTCCTTTTCACCAGGATCAAAAGAGGTAGATTGGAGAATAAAGGAGATGGATGATCTGTATCCAGGCTCCACTTTTGTTTACATAGTAGGACTTGGTATTTCTCACAGGCAGGGAAGGTGGTTTATTCTGTTGCTTAAACACAATGAGAGAATGTATTATCCAAAAATAACACCACCACAGCCCAATCAGTTATTCATATCTGAGAAGATAACATGATACGTTTATTCTCTTTAATTATTAAGGAATTATTCACTTATGAAATACCCTTAGTGGGAGATCACATTTAGCTCTGACACTTTTTACACCTTGGGCATATGATAAGCAAGTATTAATTTGGGGGTGGTCAGCAGAGGACAGGACTAAAGTTATATAAATTTTAATCTATGTAGGGCCTCCCTGGTGGCGCAGTGGTTGAGAGTCCGCCTGCCGATGCAGGGGATACGGGTTCGTGCCCCGGTCTGGGAGGATCCCATATGCCGCGGAGCGGCTGGGCCCGTGAGCCATGGCTGCTGAGCCTGCGCGTCCGGAGCCTGTGCTCCGCAACGGGAGAGGCCACAACAGTGAGAGGCCCGCATACCACAAAAAAAAAAAAAAAAAAAAAAAAAAAAAAAAATTTTAATCTATGTAGTATAGACAATGGGGGGCTGCAAAATTATCAAATGCACACTCATGCATTTTTAGATGGGGAAATTGAGACTCACAGAGGGTTGATCAAATACAGATCCAGGCTGAACACCACAGGCTCTGACTCCCAGGGCAATGATAGAGCCAGTATCCCATGGTGAGGTGGACATGGGACCTCAGACATGGCACAGGGATGTGAATGCCTGTGAGGATCTCCACATGCTGTTGAAAATATTTAAGAATTTTCTTGTGCCACTGAGGAGTAGGTTCTATTGGAGAAAGAGAGAAGATCCAATACAGAATTTTAAGGTTGAATAATACCTGAGGGGTCAACTTGTCTCAATCTTTCAATTTCAGCATGAGGTAACTGATGCCTAAGATAATTACTGGTAGATCCAAGGCTAAAACCCAAGTCACCTGATTCCCAATCCAGTTCTCTTGCCACTTTATCATGCTTCTGCAAGGACTAGAAAATAAAAGTGGTTGCCCAACCTTCACGGAGAGAAAGAGCAGAATGCAAAATTAGAAAGGGAGAGTTATGTGATGAGCAGACCCCAGGCAGGATTTCTGTTCTGGAACATGGTGAGATAGAGTGATGTGAGACAACAGGGTGTAAGGAGCTGGCATTGCTAGCGTTGTCATTGTCAAAATCTGAACCCCAAACTAGCACTACCTGAGAACTTATTAAAAATGCAAATTCTTGACCTGACCTGGATCTATTGAATCAGAAATTCCACCAAGCTATATTTTAACATGTCTATCAGGTAGTTGTGATGAACCTTAAAGTGTGAGAACCAATGTTGTAGAGAGGTCTTTATGAAGCTCCTCTGGACCCAATTCTCAGGACACAGAATCTTCCAAATAGGAAAAAGCTTTCTATATCAGGCACATCTTTGTTCTGTCTGATCTCTTCTAACTATGAAGATTGACCTGATTATTTTCATAAAACAGCCACAGACTCTTAACATGGGCAAAATGTTCATTTAATTCTCTCTCATTTCTTTTCAAGCTCTAAAATCCTTATTTCTCTTATAATTATTTCTCACCATATCATTTTGTGCTATCTATTTATTTAGGGATTTTTGCCCCCTGTGGTTTCCATGCATCTATATAGTTCGGGATGGCAACGTAAGGCATGCTACAATTATTTGGACTCACCATATCATCGAAAGCATATTTTTTAAATATGTTTGTTTGTTTGTTTGTTTTTAAATTTATTTATTTATTTTGGCTGTGTTGGGTCTTCGTTTCTGTGCGAGGGCTTTCTCCAGTTGTGGCAAGCGGGGGCCACTCTTCATTGCGGTGCGTGGGCCTCTCACTATCATGGCGTCTCTTGTTGTGGACACAGGCTCCAGACGCACAGGCTCCAGACGCGCAGGCTCAGTAGTTGTGGCTCACGGGCCCAGTTGCTCCGCGGCATGTGGGATCCTCCCAGACCAGGGCTCGAACCCGTGTCCCCTGCATTAGCAGGCAGATTCTCAACCACTGCGCCATCAGGGAAGCCCCGAAAGCATATTTAGCTGAAAAATATTTTTAAAGGATAAATCAGAGTTGTCTTGTTCTTTTAGGTCAACTCCGCATTTGTAAACTTTGTCATTTAATTGAGTCGTAAAGTTGGTGCAATCATGTTCTACTGTAGATATATTTAGCTCCGATTTTTGCTAGCCTAATGATTTTCCAACATTTTTACTTACTAAGCAAAAAGAAATGAAGAAGACTAGTCAATAAAATAGGCAAATAATGTAGCTGACGAAGGGGAAACAGATCAAGAAAAATGGAGGCAAGAAGCCCTCATGTGAACAATGAATAAACAGCATCGTGCTATGGGTTAAACGGATTTGGGATCGAGCCCCTGCTCTGCCCCCTCACAGAGACAGTCACCTGGAGCATATCACTTCTCCTCTTAGGTCTCTATTTTCTTATCTGGAAACAGGAATATGAATACCCACCTACTGGGTTTTTTTTTTTTTTTTGGTAACAACCAAACGAATTAATTTATGTACAGTACATATTAATGATGTCCATTTATTTCCCCCTCTCTTCTTAATTTTCTGTTCTACTAACTTTGCCTTTACAATATGCTGTTTCGTATTGTTAAGTGGCTCTCAACTGTCTTATTAACTCACTGAGGTCAGAGAAGGTGTCTGAGCTTTAATCATAATTCGTTTAGCCCTTTACATAACACTCTCAACATCTAAATGTATGTAGTAGGTCTCCAACTACTGAGAGACATCCAGTGTGCCATGGCAATGGTATAGAAAAGTGCCACCAACATTTGTCCACCAACATTTATCATTCCTGCTATAAAGGCTCCTGCCCCCTCTGGGGTCCCTACTCTCTGGCTTTCTGAAGCAGACAGACAGCTGTCATAGGGTTTAGCCACATCATAAGATCAAGAAGGTTTTTTTCTCTAAATAGAAATAAAAATTTGGTCTGATGCACTTATACACTACAGTGGTTTTCAAAGTGAAATCTCTGGAGGTTCAGCATTACCATAACCTGGGAACAAGTTAGAAAGGTTAATTCTCAGACCCCACCCCAACCTAAATCAGAAATCTGTGTTTTTACAAGCCCTCCAGGTGATTCTGATGCATATTAAATTTTGAGACCACTGGGCTAAAACAATGCCTTTATTTCTCCTTCCTAGTTACCAGGGGTCCTGGCTGGCATCCATGACATTTTTATGTCAAGGGTAGATATAATGGGATAACAATGCATACAGTATGTCAATCAGTAATAGTTATGTAATGAAAATAAAACATGAAATTTCTCGAAGTGTGTTTAATGGATCAGTAATTCATAGGCTATTAATAAGTACTCTGTTTGAAAAAGAAAAGAAATTACTTAGGCAAATAAGTTTAGTGTAACTAAGTAAGATTTCTTCCCAGAGAATTTCTCATTCTTTTAATATGCTCAAAAACATTCTGAATCTCCAAAATTTCCCCAAACTTATTTGAAACCACTTTTCTTTTCAAATAAAAAAGAAATCTCTTTGCTGATATAAAGACCTCTTTTGTGGTTGTATATTGTTATAACTGAATTTTGTTATAACTTGTCATTAAGAAGTGCTTGATGTTATGCTATTCTTACTTGGAGACTTTCAAAAGTATGAGTCCAGTAGTTCTCAATCAGGTTCTCATACCACTCACTCCACCACAAGGGGTTAACTGGCAATGTCTGGGGACATTTTTGCTTGTCACAGGTGGGATGGGGGGGTTGTTTCCTACTGGCATCTAGTGAGTAGAGGCCAGAGATGATGCTAAATATCCTGCAATACAAGAACAGCCCCCTACCACAAAGAATTATCCAGCCCCAAATGTCCATAGTGTCAAGGTTGAGAAACTCAGGCACTTAGTGAGCTGCTTCTGTGTACACACACATCGGGCTACACGACAGGCTTGTCTTCTTCATCTTCAGAGTTCCAGTTCTTACTACACTGCCTGACACAAAAGAGACACCCAATAAGAGCTTAATGAATGAATGAATGAATGAAAAAATGAATGGTTGGGCTTCCCTGGTGGCGTAGTGGTTGAGAGTCCGCCTGCCGATGCAGGGGACACTGGTTCATGCCCCGGTCCGGGAAGATCCCACATGCCGCGGAGCGGCTAGGCCCCTGAGCCATGGCCGCTGAGCCTGCGCGTCCGGAACCTGTGCTCCGCAATGGGAGAGGCCACAACAGTGAGAGGCCCGCATACCGCAAAAAAAAAAAAAAAAAAAGAATGGCTGAGGGAAACTTGACTATCATCAGTGAAATGACAGCAAACCTTTCAAGGCAATATAAAATCCATATTATTTAACACAGCAAGTGAAATCCATGTCTGAGGGAGCTTTGAGGAGGAGGGAAGGTTGCAAATAACCTTAAATGATCAGAGCAGTTGTGGGAGAGCAGAGAGCAGCCCAGCCGAGGGGGATATGAGAGTCGGCACAGAGAACAGGGGCAAGCCAGGTGCCCTGACACGCCTCGTAGGTCAATGCCACACAGCTTTACTTACAGGATTCTACCTACAGGTTCTACTCCATTCCTTTGATCTTATGTGCCATCACAGACAAGTCGCAAGTGGCAGAGATTACCAAACAATGGCCTAAAAGCCATAGGGTTATGTTTACCACCTCAGGGTTCTGTTTGTCTGCAAACAATGGCCTAAAAGCCATAGGGTTATGTTTACCACCTCAGGGTTCTGTTTGTCTGTTTGATTCTTTTAGGAGCTTTGTTTTTAATTGTTTTTAATTATCTAAGCAACATATTATGTATCATATGTATGTATGTGAACTTTTTAAAAATTTCAAATGAAGCTTAAAGCCCCCTTTGACCTCCATCCAATCCACTCTCCAGTGTCTGACACCATGTTTGTTTGTTTAATTGACTTTGAATGCCTTTTGGGGGACACTCTTCACCTCACCAGTCTCCACCTACTGCTTCACCCCCCAACCCCACTGCAATCTATATGCCACCCACCTGGCCCTGAGGTCACTTGCTATATAAGAGGAAAAGCACTGTACTTGGAGTCCTAAGATCACCCTTATTTGAACAAACCTTATTTCTAGGACCTGTGCTCCCTACTTGACAAAATTGCTATGAGGATTAAAGCAAATAACATCAGTGAAACTACCTGGCAAGCCATACTTTCCTGAGCAGGAGATGCCCCAAGCAAGGGAGCGTTTATCTCAAAGAAGCCTACCAAAGAGCAAAACCTCTCCCAGGCCCATGATCTATCTGTGAAAATCAAACAAAGCTTGAATTCAGTAATATGATAAACTCCACTATAAGCAATAATACATGTGAAGCAGTTAGACATTCCCAAAACAAACGCAGTTCATAATTTTAGTATCATTAATGATACTTTAATAGTAACAATAAATCCCTGCTTATTTTTACATAAAAATATCTTGTTACATTCTATTAAGTAAAATTGATACCCCCGGAAGACGAGTCATGTTTGTCCTACGGCTTCAGATACTTCCTGACACCCTGGAAAACATTAAACAAATGTGAGATGTTATGATTACCAGTTTTTCAAGACCCAGCTAAACAGCTCTTTTATAAAACCTTCTGTGAACACACCAACTGAACTCCTCTGAATTCCAGTAGTGGTTATTTCTCTCTAGTTTTCTTGGGCATTATGTGTACACATGGCCTTGTATTGCTTCTACTGTTGTGACACTGTTATTTAGATATTTGTGGAATAGAGATGCTAGTCTTTAATTGTTCGTGTGTTTATCTCATCTCTCCTCAACTGGATAATGGGCTTCTTTATGTCAGAGGCCATGTTCTCTGTCCCACTTTGCAACATGCCACACACACAGTAGGCACCGAGTAAGTGTCTCTAATTTCATTTGAAGAGTGTGTTAGATCCTAGAAGTGCCACAAGAATGTGTCTCTTAAAACTCCTCATCTGTAACCTTGTCCCTTCTGATTTGTAACCAGAGAAGAGCTTTGAAGTGAGGTGACAGTATGCTTCTCTCTTCTGTGTTCCTTGGTAGGAAAGTCCTTGTTTTCCACCGTGGCAAAGTGAGATGATTTGAAACTCTCTAATGCAAAAGCCAGTGTATGCTGTTCTTTGTATTGAAGGTCATCTGCTAGAATCTAAAAGTATGTGTTGGCAGTAGTTATTTAAGTAGAATATTTCTAATCTTCAAAGGGATAGTTCTGTGTTTAAAATTAACTTTCTTATTTGTCTACGGTTGCAACTTAAAAACGCTTTTCCTTAGATGCACTATAAAATGTTAATAGCTACATATAGAGTGACTTTACAACTGTAGTGTCATTTTTCTCAGCTTGATCAGCTCTTTTGAATGGCATCATTATGATCGAAGTTGTTTTACAGTAATAAAATATGAATAGTTTCAATAAAAAAGTAGGCAACATTACAATTAAATAGTATCTGGCATTTTAGCATGTGATAACTACTCATAATGCTGTTGTCAGATAGGCAAATCTACAATATAAACACAATCACAAGAATGACCTAAACAAATCTTTGAAGCACAAAAAGGAATATAATCGGGCGGTGTGGTGCCACAAGTTTGGGGGAAAGCAGAATATTCAACACACCTGGGTTCTTTCAAAGAAATTGTGAAGTTTTTTTTTAACTATTGTATTTATATAGTACCCTTCATCTAGTTTTATCTCTGCAAGAAACAAGCAAATTTTAAAATTGGGACAACATGCTGAATGTCTCAATAAAACTTGGGTCTTAATACTTTGTTTGATAAGGTATACTGCAAAAATTAGCATATTCATATTTGTAGGGTTTTTACTCAATTATATTTCCAGGCTATTGGAAAACATGAAAACTAGGATATATAAAATAACTCTATAAATCTTTACACCTTGTACTGATTCGAATGCAATAAAGTCTCCTTGATCCAGGCACTGATTTTCAGGTTTCTGTTCCTTTTCTTTTTTCTGAAGATTGACTTACTTCTGGTTCTTATATATACTCATTGTTACCACCGTTAGAGGGGTGGTAGGTAAGAGAAAATTTTTTTTAAACATCTTTATTGGAGTATAATTACAATGGTGTGTTAGTTTCTGCTTTATAACAAAGTGAATCAGTTATACATAGACATATGTCCCCATATCTCTTCCCTCTTGCATCTCCCTCCCTCCCACGGTAAGAGAAATTTGATGAATTTCTAGTCAGTCAATGTTGCTACTGGTTTGAGCTTCTGAAACAGGTTTGAAGGAGGTAAAAATGGTGGACTCTTTCTTTGGGGGATAAAAAGGGCTGGTATCAACAATGTTCGGAAAGGTGATTGTCTTCATAATGATAAAAGTGAGTAAAACTGTGAGGGCTAACACAGAAGCAGCTGAATATGATGAATATGTTAGCTCCTTTATAGAAGAAGGGAAAGAAGCCATTTTTGACATGATTCTCCATACAGAGAGTAATTAGGAAACTTTGTACAAATAAATAAAAGGGTTGTTGAAAAATTTACTTGAACACCTTGTTATATATGCCAATAACACTAAAATGTGACTCCAGATGTGCCCATCTACAGTTCCTTGAAAAATTGTTGCAAATTTGTTTCTCCCTAGAATCCCAAACGCACACACACACACACACACAACCGCCACCACCCAATCACAACCTACTCTCTACATATCTAAACCACATCTTTCTTTTGAAGCTATTCAATTCCTCCACTCCTCTTCTGTAACTGGCCTCTCCAAAGCTCCATCTTTTGTCGAATTTTGTCGTCTTTTGTCCTATTGTTTTTACCATCCGCTTGGCACTTACCCATAGCTATTTTAGATCCCTGGTTAGCTACTTCTGGTTGTCTTTCACATAATATATCCTGAAAAATATTTAGTGGGCATTTTTAATATTCATGAGATATTCTGATTATAGCACAGAGTTATCCAAGTAATGAAGCAATAGTCTGTGTCCTTAGTCTGTAAGCGTGGAAAGAATTTCCTATAGATCTGGCTTTTTCATTTTCCTTTAGAGTTCAAAAAGCGTTTTTTTCTTTTTTTTCTCTCTCTCTCTTTGCTATATACTCTCTGCAGGGGATACCTAAGTTGAAAGTAGAACAAGAATAAAAAACAAAATTTTAAAAAAGCCTAACCACTGAGATATCAGAATGTCAGCTGAAATTATTACTTAAAAATAATCTTCATCTGTATAAGCAAAAAAGACAAGAGCCAACTGTGACAGCTCTTATCTGCAACAAGGACCACAACACAAAGAGAGTCCATCCTTTATGATGTTTTCGATTTCCACCCATCCCAAGGGCATAAGTATAAACTAAACAAGGGACTTCTAGTGAGGGAAAATAAAATAACAACACATGTTTTTACCATCACTTTACCAGACTCAATAAACATTGTTTTAAAGTAAAATTAGAAACTGTTAAGTTAGCAGTTTTTACTTTAAAAGATCAGCAAATCCATTAATTTAAGAACAGACACGCAAACCAAGCAAAGACTGGCCAACTCAGGGATATCATCTTTGGACAAATATAAGCATAGCATATATGTTTGGCACCTTTACTTAAAGCAGTGGTGTGGAAAACAAACTTATCTACGAAACAGAAACAGACTCAGACATAGAGAACACACTTGTGGTTGTCAGTGGGGAGGAGGGGTGGGGGAGGGATGGATTGGGAGTTTGGGATTAGCAGATGCAAACTATTATATAGAGAATGGATAAACAACAAGGTCCTACTGTATAGCACAGGGAATTATGCTCAATATCCTGTGATAAACCATAATGGAAAAGAATATGAAAAAGAATGTATAACTCAATCACTTTGCTGTACAGTAGAAATTAACACAACATTGTAAATCAACTATACTTCAATAAAATAAATTAAAAAATAAAAAAGCAGTGGTGTGGGAAAGATAGGGAAGTTGAGGACTTTGGTGTTAGACACAATTATTTTTTGTTTGTTTCTTTTGACCAAAACTATATATTTAAGGTGTACAGTGTGATAATTTGATATGCATACACATTGTAAAATGATTACCACAATCAAACAAATTAACATATCCATCACCTCCCAGTTATCTTTTGTGTGTGTATGTGTGTGTGTGTGGGGGGGTAAGACCATTTGAACTCTATTAGCATATGTCAAGTATGTAATATATCATTATTAACTATAGTCTCCATGCTATATATTAGGTCTACAGAATTTATCTTATAACTGAAAGTTTGTGCCCATTGATCAATATCTTCCCTTTTCTCCTACCCCTCCGCCCCTGGCAACCACCATTCTACTCTCTGTTATTATGAGTTCAACATTTTTTTAGATTCAACATGTACATGAAATCATGTGATGTTTGTCTTTCTGTGTCTGGCTTGTTTCACTTAGCATAATGACTTCCAGTTTCATCCACGTTCTCTCGAATAACAGGATTTTCTTCTTTTTAGGCTGAATAATCCATTGTTTACATATACCAGATTTTCTTATCCATTCATCTGTTAACGGACACTTAGGCTCTTTCCATATCTTAGCTACTGTGAATAACGCTTCAATGAACATGAAAGTGCAGATATCTCTTCAAGATAGTGATTTTATTTCTTTTAGATATACACCCAGAACTGGGATTGCTGGATCATACGGTAGTTCCATTTTTAATTTTTTGAGAAACATCCATATTGTTTTCCATAATGGCTGGACCAATTTTCACTCCCATTAACAGTGCCCAAGGTTCCCTTTGCTCTACATCCTTGCCAACACTTGCTGTCTTTTGCCTTTTTGATAATAGCCATTAAAAGTTGTGACGTGATACCTCATTGTGGGGTTTTTTTTTTTTTTTTGCACTTCCCCGATGATTAGTGATGTTGAGCATTTTTACATATTCATGTTGGCCATTTGTATGTCTTCTTTGGAAAAATGTCTAATGGGGTCCTTTGCCAATTTTTTAATCAAGTTATTTATTTTTGCTATTGAGTTGTATGAGTTCCTTATATATGTTGGATATTAACTAATTATCAGATATGTGGTTTGCAAATATTTTCTCCATTTTGTAGGTTGTCTTTTCATTCTGTTGATTGTCTCCTTTGCTGTGCAGAAACTTTTCAGTTCGGTATAGTGCTCCTTGTTTATTTTTGCTTTTGTTGCCTGTGCCTTTGGTGTCAATTCCAAAAAATAATTGCCAAGAACAAGGTAAAGGAGGTTCTCCCCTGGTTTTTTTCCTAGAAGTTTTATAATTTCAGCTCATAAGATTGTCTTTAATCCATTTTGAGTTGACATTTGTGTACGGTATAAGGTAAGGGTCCAATTTCATTCTTTCACATGTGGATATCCGGTTTTCCTACCACCATTTATTGAAGAGACAATCCTTTCTCCATTTTATATTCTTAGAGCCTTTGCAGAAAATGAGTTGACTGTATATGTGTGGGTTTATTTCTGGGCTCTCTATTCTGTTCCATTGGTCTGGGTGTCTGTTTTTATGTCAGTTCCACATGGTTTTGATTACCATAGCTATGTAATATATTTTGAGATTAGGCAGTCTGATGCCTCCAGCTTTATTCTCCTTGTTCAAGATGACTTTAGCTATTCAGGGTCTTTTGTGGTTCTATACAAATTTTAGGATTATTTTTATTTCTGTGAAAAATGCCATTGGAATTTTGATAGGGATTGAATTGAATGTGTAGATTGCTTTGGGAAGAATGGATACTTTGACGATATTAATTCTTCCAATCCATAAACATAGGATATCTTTCCATTTATTTCAGATACCTTGATTATAAAATACCTGCAAGTCACAAGAGAGAGAAAAGGAAATCCTCCAAAAAGGAGGACATTTATACAGACACACACTCACACATAGGTCACGTGCCTTGTCAGTCAGCTTCTCGTGGGGTGCTCAAAGTAACATATGAATCAGTTACCAAATTTAGACCCAGGCCACCATTGCATAAGTTTACATGATTTGCCCCAGCAACCTCACTTCTAGAAATCCATCTTGAAAAAGTATTTTCGCAAGTACACAAAGAAGAATATAACACAGATGTCATGCAAAGTACCCCATCCTTTGAGATCTTAATTGTATTAGAAGTGTGTCCTGCACTCCACCCAATACTTCTTGGGAACTCTGAGGAGAAGAAAGCATTGATGTTTCCTAGTCTCTACTGGTTCCAAAATCCTGCTTCCATGTAATTAGTTCTGTCACATGTAAACTGTCCCTGTTCAATGTGTCATCCCACATAGGAACACAGCCCTCCTTTTCTGAGATTACTATGAAAACATCATTCACACAAGGCCTTTGGGCATATAGCCAGCTTCATGAAAAGTTTAGAGTAAAAGAAAGATTTTACATCACTGTGGCACTTGGGACTTCCCTGGTGGTCCAGTGGCTAAGACTCTGCACTTCCACTGCAGGGGACATGGGTTCGATCCCTGGTCGTCTCTGGTTGGAGAACCAAGATCCCGCATGCCGCGGGGCACAGCCAACAACAACAACAAGAAAAGGCACTATGGCACTCAACCCTCTCCTTTAAAGATATTCTGCTTCTCTATCTTCAAGCTTGCAGGCAACCCACAATGGGAGCATTTTCTTCTCCTAATTCTCACATATATCTCCGTCTCCTTTTTGGAAAATCATACCCCTTTTTCATAAAATGGGTGCATACTTATGAATACTGCAGTCTCCAGCAGTGTGCATGCCCCAGACTGAGTTAACCAATGTAGAAAATAAATTATGTTATTATATGAAATATGTGCAACTGACCCTCTGCATCTGTAGGTTCCACATCCATGGATTCAACCAAGTGCAGGTCAAAAATATATTTTTAAAAAAGTCTAGAAAATTCTAAAATACAAAACTTGAATTTGCTACACACCACCATCTATTTATATAGCATTTACATTCTATTAGGCATTATAAGTAATCTAGAGGTGATTTAAAGTATAAAGGAAGATGTGCATAAATTATATGGAAATACTATGACATTTTATATAAGGGATTGAGCATTCATGGAGTTTGATATCCACAGGGGTCCTGGAACCATGGAACCAACCCCTTGGGTCCCCATGGAACCAATATACAACTATATATTAATATCTTCTTTAGCTATATAAAGACCAGGACTAAACTTTGAAATTGCCTCTTCCAAATACTTCAATTTTTAGACCATCTAAATAGACTGACTAAATTATGCTAGTTCCATGTAATGGAGTATTATATTGCTATTAAGAAGAATGAGGTAATTCTCTATGAATTGACAATAAAATAGGTTATATTAAGTTAAAAAAAGAAAATTGTATAACATATATAAAGTATTGTGCTATTTTTTGGTAAAAATACATATATTTTTATACTTGTAGAAAAGAGTCAACATAGTTATGTCAACATAGATATACATCTCTCTGGGGAAGGAAACATTGACTATTTATTTGTATTATTTTAACTATCACAATAAGTTGGCTTTTTTTTTTTTTTTTTTTTTTTTTTTTTTGCGGTACATGGGCCTCTCACTGACGTGGCCTCTCCCGTTGCGGAGCACAGGCTCTGGACGCACAGGCCCAGCGGCCATGGCTCACGGGCCCAGCTGCTCTGCGGCATGTGGGATCTTCCCAGACCGGGGCACGAACCCGTGTCCCCTGCATCAGCAGGCGGACTCTCAACCACTGCGCCACCAGGGAAGCCCCAACACGATAAGTATTTTTAAACTATTTTTATGGTACAAATACCAGAGAGTCTCAGAAAATTTTTATTAAACATCAAGGAAAACATAATTTCTTTACTATTGGCTTGTTTGCAAACAGAAAAATAATGAGAAAATCTTCAGTTTGTATGAGGTATTTTTTTCCTATCTATATTTGTTATTTCATTTCCTCATTTAGAAATTATTCATATTCATAATCATATTCTTTGGTCACTTATTTGAACATTAACAATTGATGAGACAGAAACTAATACTGGTTCATATAACCCAACCTGAGCCAATGATCAGCGCATGGCATTGTGTATGGACTCAGAACTGGCTTGGGATAGCTGACTAATCTTAACCTCTTGTCTGACAGTTGCTTGAGTCTCTCATTGGAGAAAATCAAGAAATCAAACAGCTTTGTTCACTGCTGGCAGCCACTCTTCAACCCCAGGGGAGTTAGCCTTCAGATGAAGCTAACTCTGAGGATAAGGGGCAGAGAGACAGAGAGAAACTGGATGTCTGGTGACACCACTGAGCTGATGGATTGACCAACCCTGAAATCTTCCCTAATCTGTATTTCAAGTTCTAGGATGGAAAAATTCCCTACATTAGTTAAGCCGCTTTGAGTTGCTTTCTTCTGTTAGTTGTGATTGAAGGTGTCCTGTTAAGATATTTTTCTTAAGTAAATAATCGGGAAAGTAGACAAAGCCTTATGCACAATAATTGTCATCAGAACTGTTTTAGAACAGTGAAAAAATATACACGATTAAGATACTGAGTACTAGGGAAGCACGTACATAGATTATGACTCATTGATATGATAGAACATCAGGTAGCTATTCAAACTGATGTAATCAAGTAATTTTAAATCAATAGTCCAGCTCCTAATCATCTCTCTGGCCTTGGTTAACTCTCGAGTACTCTCTGTCCACATTCCACTGTTTCATCTATTTGCTTTTTTTTTTCTTTTCGGTACGCGGGCCTCTCACTGTTGTGGCCTCTCCCGTTGCAGAGCACAGGCTCCGGACACACAGGCTCAGCGGCCATGGCTCATGGGCCCAGCTGCTCTGCGGCATGTGGGATCTTCCCAGACCGGGGCACGAACCCATGTCCCCTGCATCGGCAGGCGGGCTCTCAACCACTGCGCCACCAGGGAAGCCCCCATCTATCTGCTTTGCCTCACGTGATTTTCTCCAACTAGAATGCCTCCAAAATCTTCCAACTTTTCATTCTATTGATGCTTCCCCTTTAAAATTCAGCCCAGGAGCACTTCCTCCAAGATACCTTCCCATAACCCTTCCTTCCTTGCTCCTCAAGCTGGTACCAGCCCCTTCCCTCCTCCCTTATGATGTCTGTGGTTATCACTTCTCTGATGATGTTTTAAGTCTCTGATTTTATGTCTGTCTTTACCATTAGATAGAGACTAACTGGCTCTTATTTAGCTGTGCATTCCTCATGCTCAACCAAAGGCTTAGCATTCTATAGATACCCTACAAATATTTATAGACTGTGTGCATGGGTGGTTAGATGAATAAGTGAATGAATCAAGAATGTAGGATAGTTAGCTTCTAATTTTTGTCACGGTTTTCTGTATTGTGCACAGAAACGGGAAAGTTGCGTTTAAAAAGCAATTGGTTATTTATGCAGAAATTAAGACTAGACTTTTAAAAATTACCCATCTTTTAAACTTGCTTTGTAGAAATTTATTAACCAAAATGTATTAATACATATTTATAATTGAAGTAGCTGAAGACAAACCCCATACTGTTATTCTCTCATGAAAAATTAAATTGACTTACTCTTTTGATTAATTTTGAAAGCTTTGGTTTAAGGTTATACGAGTCTGACAGAAAAATTGAAGCCATGATTGATTTACATGACACATTTTTAATGGAAAATACTGTAAAACATTGCAAAAGCTCTCTGACATCTTTGAAGATGAACTCAGATGAGAAATGCCAGGTTTGCAGGGCAAGGAAAGGTCTCTGTATGTAACCTTCACCCCAGACCCACCTTTCCTGAGGACCTTGGCTGGGCAGTGTGCTTTTATTTCCCAACTGCTGCCTATAGGAATAGCAGAGAGACCAGACCTCACTTCCCTATCTTACAAAATACCGCACTTTATAAAAAGATTTAAAACAGCAGAGAGAATATAAAATAAATTCCTAATCTGCACACTACATATTAAAGGTACAAAGCTGGAAAAAAAAAATCTCTTTTCTCTACTCCTCCTTGAGGACAGACTGTGTTAGTCATTTTTGTAACCACACTGCCAGAAGAGTAGATAGCAGACAGCAAGCATTCCTAGGAATTGCTGAATGAATGAAATGTTAATGGTGGTTATATTTATGTAGTGGAATCATCTATGAGTGTTACTTGTTTCTTTGCATTCTTTAGTCTTTTCTTTTCTTTTCTTTTTTTTTTTTTTGTGGTACGCGGGTCTCTCACTGTTGTGGCCTCTTCCTTTGCGGAGCACAGGCTCCGGACGTGCAGGCTCAGCGGCCATGGCCCACGGGCCCAGCTGCTCCACGGCATGTGGGATCTTCCCGGACCGGGGCACGAACCAGTGTCCCCTGCATCGGCAGGCGGACTCTAAACCACTGTGCCACCAGCGAAGCCCTAGTCTTTTCTAAATTTTCCAATTTTATGCTTGTGGTGTTATTTTCATAAATTCACAGTCAGTAGAGAGAAAGGGAGAGGAACAAAGATATTCTGATATTAGAAACATCTTTGTTCTCGTCTGTAATTCAACATGCCCCTAATAATTGGTGATTTTTCATATGTAGCCAATCAAGATAGAAACAGGTCTTCTCCAAGTGCTAGCCTGTCAGATGTGCAGCTTACCTGATTTTTTTTTCTCTCCAGTAATCAGAATTTTTACTCTAATATCTACCCATGTAAAATCGGAATTCACAGGAGAGTTACAGTGAAGAGAACTAATATTTGCTGAGTACCTAGTGAATTTGATGCTTCAGTTACCCCAAAAATCTTCCCACTACATCCCATGGTGGTGCCAATGAGGGACTTGAATATGGGAGTGATCTTTAACTTCCCTATAATTTCCATCACTTCAATTAAATTTAAGTAAAAACACTGTGTTTCTTCTCCAAATGTAGGATCAAGACAAATCCCTTCACCCCTTGCCAACAAGATTTCCATCTCTAGGCTCCTCCTATGAAGATATCTATAGCCACCACCATAGATATTATTATCCTTATTTTACAGATGAGAAAAGATTAAGTAAACCACTCAAGGGCATGGTTAGTGAGAGGTAGAGCTCCTAAGAGAACACTTGTCTTTCTAACCCCAAAGTCTGTTCTTTTCCTACTGTACCATGCTGCTAAACTTTATAAAACCACAAAATAATAGATTTAGAGTGATAGGTTTAGCATTCATAGAATGAAGGCTATCTACAGTTTATTATTTAGACAAGTAATGCAAAATGACAAGTGATTCTGGTATTAACTGCAAAATTCTCCTGAGTAAGAAATAGAAAAGAATCTCTCAGCCAACTGTGGCTAAAGGAAATATTTCTGTTTTTCTCTAGTCTGAGATCTCTTTCAGATTGATCATTCTTTCCTGTTTGTTGTTTGTTTGTTTTTCACATGAGCTGATCTTCTATAGCCCATGCTGTTCACATCTTAATGATCTCCACATCGTAATAACTATTTTCTTACTTTTAAAACTTAGTTGTTGGGCTTCCCTGGCGGTGCGGTGGTTAAGAATCCACCTGCCAATGCAGGGGACATGGGTTTGAGCCCTGGTCTGGGAAGATCCCACATGCCGCGGAACAATTAAGCCCCTGTGCCACAACTACTGAGCCTGCTCTCTAGAGCCTGCAAGCAACAACTACAGAAGCTTGCGCGCCTAGAGCTGGTGCTCCGCAAGAAGAGAAGCCACCACAATGAGAAGCCCGCTTACCACAACTAGAGAAAGCCCGCTCGCAGCAGCGAAGACCCAACACAGCCAAAAATAAAATAAATAAATTTATTAAAAAACCAAAAAACAAAACACTTAGCTGTTAATTGCAGAAAGGATTTACTCATTTATTCTCTTTTAGATAACTCTTAAAGGCTCTCATTTTATTTTATTTTATTTTTACATCTTTATTGGAGTATAATTGCTTAACAATGGTGTGTTAGTTTCTGCTTTATAACAAAATTAATCAGTTATACATATACATATGTTCCCATATCCCCTCCCTCTTGTGTCTCCCTCCCACCCTCCCTGTCCCACCCCTTCAGGCAGTCACAAAGCACCGAGCTGATCTCCCTGTGCTATGCGGCTGCTTCCCACTAGCTATCTACCTTACGTTTGGTAGTGTATATATGTCCATGCCTCTCTTTCGCTTTGTCACAGCTTACCCTTCCCCCTCCCCATATCCTCAACTCCACTCTCTAGTAGGTCTGTGTCTTTATTCCTGTCTTACCCCTATGTTCTTCATGACATTTTTTTCCTTAAATTCCATATATATGTGTCAGCATACAGTATTTGTCTTTCTCTTTCTGACTTACTTCACTCTGTATGACAGACTCTAGGTCCATCCACCTTATTACAAATAGCTCAATTTCGTTTCTTTTTATGGCTGAGTAATATTCCATTGTATATATGTGCCACATCTTTTTTATCCATTCATCCGATGATGGACACTTAGGTTGTTTCCATCTCTGGGCTATTGTAAATAGGGCTGCTATGAACATTGTGGTACATGACTCTTTTTGAATTATGGTTTTCTCAGGGTATATGCCTAGTAGTGGGATTGCTGGGTCATATGGTAGTTCTATTTTTAGTTTTTCAAGGAACCTCCATACTGTTCTCCATAGTGGCTGTACCAATTCACATTCCCACCAGCAGTGCAAGAGTGTTCCCTTTTTTCCACACCCTCTCCAGCATTTATTGTTTCTAGGGTTTTGGTGATGGCCATTCTGACTGGTGTGAGATGATATCTCATTGTAGTTTTGATTTGCATTTCTCTAATGAGTAAAGATGTTGAACATCCTTTCATGTGTTTGTTGGCAGTCTGTATATCTTCTGTGGAGAAATGTCTATTTAGGTCTTCTGCCCATTTTTAGATTGGGTTGTTTGTTTTTTTGTTATTGAGCTGCATGAGCTGCTTGTATATTTTGGAGATTAATCCTTTGTCAGTTGCTTCATTTGCAAATATTTTCTCCCATTCTAAGGGTTGTCTTTTCGTCTTGTTTATGGTTTCCTTTGCTGTTCAAAAGCTGTTAAGTTTCATTAGGTCCCATGTGTTTATTTTTGTCTTTATTTCCATTTCTCTAGGAGGTGGGTCCAAAAGGATCTTGCTGTGATTTATGTCATAGAGTGTTCTGCCTATGTTTTCCTCTAAGAGTTTGATAGTGTCTGGCCTTACATTTAGGTCTTTAATCCATTTTGAGCTTATTTTTGTGTATGGTGTTAGGGAGTGATCTAATCTCATACTTTTACATGTCCCTGTCCAGTTTTCCCAGCACCACTTATTGAAGAGACTGTCCTTTCTCCACTGTACATTCCTGCCTCCTTTATCAAAGATAAGGTGACCATATGTGCGTGGGTTTATCTCTGGGCTTTCTATCCTGTTCCATTGATCTATCTTTCTGTTTTTGTGCCAGTACCATACTGTCTTGATTCCTGTAGCTTTGTAGTATAGTCTGAAGTCAGGGAGCCTGATTCCTCCAGCTCCATTTTTCCTTCTCAAGATTGCTTTGGCTATTTGGGGTCTTTTGTGTTTCCATACAAATTGTGAAATTTTTTGTTCTAGTTGTGTGAAAAATGCCAGTGGTAGTTTGATAGGGATTGCATTGAATCTGTAGATTGCTTTGGGTAGTAGAGTCATTTTCACAATGTTGATTCTTCCAATCCAAGAACATAGTATATCTCTCCATCTATTTGTATCATCTTTAATTTCTTTCATCAGTGTCTTATAATTTTCTGCATACAGGTCTTTTGTCTCCTTAGGTAGGTTTATTCCTAGATATTTTATTCTTTTTGTTGCAGTGGTAAATGGGAGTGTTTTCTTGATTTCACTTTCAGATTTTTCATCTTTAGTATATAGGAATGCCAGAGATTTCTGTGCATTAATTTTGTATCCTGCTACTTTACCAAATTCATTGATTAGCTCTAGTAATTTTCTGGTAGCGTCTTTAGGATTCTCTATGTATAGTATCATGTCATCTGCAAACAGTGACAGCTTTACTTCTTCTTTTCTGATTTGGATTCCTTTTATTTCCTTTTCTTCTCTGATTGCTGTGGCTAAAACTTCCAAAACTAGGTTGAATAAGAGTGGTGAGAGTGGGCAACCTTGTCTTGTTCCTGATCTTAGTGGAAATGGTTTCAGTTTTTCACCATTGAGGACGATGTTGGCTGTGGGTTTGTCATATATGGCCTTTATTATGTTGAGGAAAGTTCCCTCTATGCCTAATTTCTGCAGGGTTTTTATCATAAATGGGTGTTGAATTTTGTCAAAAGCTTTCTCTGCATCTATTGAGATGATCATATGGTTTTTCTCCTTCAGTTTGTTAATATGGTGTATCACGTTGATTGATTTGCGTATATTGAAGAATCCTTGCATTCCTGGAATAAACCCCACTTGATCATGGTGTATGATCCTTTTAATGTGCTGTTGGATTCTGTTTGCTAGTATTTTGTTGAGGATTTTTGCATCTATGTTCATCAGTGATACTGGCCTGTAGTTTTCTTTCTTTGTGACATCCTTGTCTGGTTTTGGTATCAAGGTGATGGTGGCCTCATAGAATGAGTTTGGGAGTGTTCCTCCCTCTGCTATATTTTGGAAGAGTTTGAGAAGGATAGGTGTTAGCTCTTCTCTAAATATTTGATAGAGTTCACCTGTGAAGCCATCTGGTCCTGGGCTTTTGTTTGTTGGAAGATTTTTTATCACAGTTTCAATTTCAGTGCTTGTGATTGGTCTGTTCATATTTTCTATTTCTTCCTGACTCAGTCTTGGCAGGTTGTGCATTTCTAAGAATTTGTCCATTTCTTCCAGGTTGTCCATTTTATTGGCATAGAGTTGCTTGTAGTAATCTCTCATGATCTTTTGTGTTTCTGCAGTGTCAGTTGTTACTTCTCCTTTTTCATTTCTAATTCTATTGATTTGAGTCTTCTCCCTTTTTTTCTTGATGACTCTGGCTAATGGTTTATCAATTTTGTTTATCTTCTCAAAGAACCAGCTTTTAGTTTCATTGATCTTTGCTATCGTTTCCTTCATTTCTTTTTCATTTATTTCTGATCTGATTTTTATGATTTCTTTCCTTCTAACTTTGGGGTGTTTTTGTTCTTCTTTCTCTAATTGCTTTAGGTGCAAGGTTAGGTTGTTTATTCGAGATGTTTCCTGTTTCTTAAGGTGGGATTGTATTGCTATAAACTTCCCTCTTAGAACTGCTTTTGCTGCATCCCATAGGTTTTGGGTCATCATGTCTCCATTGTCATTTGTTTCTAGGTATTTTTTTATTTGCTCTTTGATTTCTTCAGTGATCACTTCGTTATTAAGTAGTGTATTGTTTAGCCTCCATGTGTTTGTATTTTTTAAAGATCTTTTCCTGTAATTAATATCTAGTCTCATAGCGTTGTGGTCGGAAAAGATACTTGATACAATTTCACTTTTTGTAAATTTACCAAGGCTTGATTTGTGACCCAAGATATGATCTATCCTGGAGAATGTTCCATGAGCACTTGAGAAAAATGTGCATTCTGTTGTTTTTGGATGGAATGTCCTATAAATATCAATTAAGTCTATCTTGTTTAATGTATCATTTAAAGCTTGTGTTTCCTTATTTATTTTCATTTTGGATGATCTGTCCATGGGTGAAAGTGGGGTGTTAAAGTCCCCTACTATGAATGTGTTACTGTCGATTTCCCCTTTTATGGCTGTTAGTATTTGCCTTATGTATTGAGGTGCTCCTATGTTGGGTGCATAAATATTTACAATTGTTATATCTTCTTCTTGGATTGATCCCTTGATCATTATGTAGTGTCCTTCTTTGTCTCTTCTAATAGTCTTTATTTTAAAGTCTATTTTGTCTGATATGAGAATTTCTACTCCAGCTTTCTTTTGGTTTCCATTTGCATGGAATATCTTTTTCCATCCCCTTACTTTCAGTCTGTATGTGTCTGTAGGTCTGAAGTGGGTCTCTTGTAGACAGCATATATATGGGTCTTGTTTTTGTATCCATTCAGCCAGTCTGTGTCTTTTGGTGGGAACATTTAGTCCATTTACATTTAAGGTAATTATCGATATGTATGTTCCTATTCCCATTTTCTTAATTGTTTTGGGTTTGTTATTGTAGGTCTTTTCCTTCTGTTGTGTTGCTTGCCTAGAGAAGTTCCTTTAGCATTTGTTGTAAAGCTGGTTTGGTGGTGCTGAACTCTCTCAACTTTTTGCTTGTCTGTAAATGTTTTAATTTCTCCATCAAATCTGAATCAGATCCTTGCTGGGTAGAATAATCTTGGTTGCAGGTTTTTCTCCTTTATCACTTTAAATATGTCCTGCCAGTCCCTTCTGGCTTGCAGAGTTTCTGCTGAAAGATCAGCTGTTAACCTTATGGGGATTCCCTTGTGTGTTATTTGTTGTTTTTCCCTTGCTGCTTTTAATATGTTTTCTTTGTATTTAATTTTTGACAGTTTGATTAATATGTGTCTTGGCATATTTCTCCTTGGATTTATCCTGTATGGGACTCTCTGTGCCTCCTGGACTTGACTAACTATTTCCTTTCCCATATTCGGGAAGTTTTCAACTATAATCTCTTCAAATATTTTCTCAGTTTCTTTCTTTTTCTCTTCTTCTTCTGGAACCCCTATAATTCGAATGTTGGTGCATTTAATGTTGACCCAGAGGTCTCTGAGACTGTCCTCAGTTCTTTTCATTCTTTTTTCTTTCTTCTGCTCTGCAGTAGTTATTTCCACTATTTTATCTTCCACGTCACTTATCCGTTCTTCTGCCTCAGTTATTCTGCTATTGATCCCATCTAGAGTATTTTTCATTTCATTTATTGTGTTTTTAATCGTTGCTTGATTCATCTTTAGTTCTTCTAGGTCCTTGTTAACTGTTTCTTGCATTTTGTCTATTCTAGTTCCAAGATTTTGGATCATCTTTACTACCATTATTCTGAATTCTTTTTCAGGTAGACTGCCTCTTTCCTCTTCTTGTTAGGTCTGTTGGGTTTTTATCTTGCTCCTTCTCCTGCTGTGTGTTTTTCTGTCTTCTCATTTTGCTTATCTTACTGTGTTTGGGGGTCTCCTTTTTGCAGGCTGCATGTTCGTTGTTCCTGTTGTTTTTGGTGTGTGTCCCCAGTGGCTAAGGTTGGTTCAGTGGGTTGTGTAGGCTTCCTAGTGGAGGGGACTAGTGCCTGTGTTCTGGTGGATGAGGCTGGATCTTGTCTTTCTGGTGGGCAGGCCCACGTCTGGTGGTGTGTTTTGGGGTGTCTGTGGACTTTTTATGATTTTAGGCAGCCTCTCTGCTAATGGATATGGCTGTGTTCCTGTCTTGCTGGTTGTTTGGCATAGGGTGTCCAGCACTGTAGCTTGCTCATCGTTGAGTGAAGCTGGGTGCTGGTGTTGAGATGGAGATCTCTGGAAGATTTTCGCCGTTTGATATTATGTGGAGCTGGGAGGTCTCTCGTGGACCAGTGTCCTGAAGTTGGCTCTCCCACCTCAGAGGCACAGCACTGACTCCTGGCTCCTCAATTTGGGATGATTCGTTGTCTATTCATGTATTCCACATTTGCAGCATACATCAAGTTGATTGTGGAGCTTTAACCCTCTGCTTCTGAGGCTGCTGGGAGAGATTTCCCTTTCTCTTCTTTGTTCTCACAGCTCCCGGGTCTCAGCTTTGGATTTGGCCCCACCTCTCCGTGTAGGTCGCGGAGGGCATCTGTTCTTCGCTCAGACAGGACAGGGTTAAAGGAGCAGCCGCTTCGGGGACTCTGGCTCACTCAGGCCGGGGGGGCGGGAGGGGTACGGAGGGCGGGGTGAGCCTGCAGCAGCAGAGGCCGGCGTGACGTTGCACCAGCCCCAGGCGCGCCATGCGTTCTCCAGGGAAGCCGTCCTTGGATCCCGGGACCCCGGCAGTGACTGGCTGCATGGGCTCCCCGGAAGGGGGGCGTGGACAGTGATCTGTGCTCGCACACAGGCCTCGTGGTGGTGGCAGCAGCCACAGCGTCCCACGCCCATCTCTGGGGTCCGTGCTTTCAGCCGCGGCTCGTGCCCGTCTCTGGAGCTCCTTTAAGGGGCGCTCTTAATCCCCTCTCCTGTGCACCAGGAAACAAAGAGGGAAGGAAAAGTCTCTTGCCTCTTTGGCAGATCCAGACTTTTTCCCGGACTCCCTCCCGGCTAGCTGTGGCGCACTAACCCCTTCAGACTGTGTTCTCGCCGCCAGCCCCAGTCCTCTCCCTGTGCTCCGGCTGAAGCCGGAGCCTCAGCTCCCAGCGCCGCCCGCCCCGGCGGGCGAGCAGACAAGCCTCTTGGGCTGGTGAGTGCCCGTCGTCACCGATCCTCTGTGCAGGAATCTCTCCGCTTTGCCCTACTCAGGTACGTGGGGAGTTTCTTGCCTTTTGGGAGGTCTGAGGTCTTCTGCCAGCGTTCAGTAGGTGTTCTGTTGGAGTTGTTCCACGTGTAGCTGTATTTCTGGTGTATCTGTGGGGAGGAAGGTGATCTCCGTTTCTTACTCTTCCGCCATCTTCCAGGCTCTCATTTTAGATTCAGTATTAATCAACTGTATTTCTCTCTCTTCAACTAGCTCTGTGATTACTAGCTACTGCAATTATCCATGTAATTCTGGAACATAGGAAGTTATGTGATATTTCAAATTGCTCACTTCAAATGACTGGTTATCTTATCTTGAAAATTAATTATCTGTATTTGACCCATTTCTAACCTTCTGTTCCCTGTGACAAAAAGGGAAATTTTATATAATCTGCTTTTGTTTTGTTTTTTTAAGAATGGGAATAGAAAAAAAAAAAAAAAGAATGGAAATAGGATAATCTGATATAGGCTTCCCACCTTGGAACTGAATTCATTTACTGTTACCTCCAGCTTGAGAACTTTCACATTCCTGCCCTGACCACAGCAGCTGTGTGTGGACTGTTTCAGGTTCACTAAACCAGATTCTTGAATGGAAAACTTCACTTTATCCCTGTGCTATTGTTCTTCACACATCTCATTAGTACTCTTAATTTTCTCCTCAGAACCATCTTCTTATAATCTCTTTCTCATAGAAGCAATGGACATATTTTATAAGCCTCAATCAATTTTTGTCAGGAAAAAAATTGCAGGGGTTCATCTTAAAGACTCCCCCTTTGTCTGCACACATATGAATGACTACAGTGTAGTGATATACACACACAGGCTTCAGATCCATTTGTCCTGGGTTTGAATCTTAGCTCTATAATCTACTTAGCAAAATTTTTTAAGTTTAACGGAAGGATATTTATATATTTTTGCTACTCCAGCAATAAAAGAGAAAAAATTGGTCCCTAAATCTAATTTAAGCTGTTAAGAAAGAAGTTGTTTTTTAGTTTTTGGTTTTTTAGTTCCAGATTTTACCCCTTCTCCCAATTGATGAAAGAAGAGGTTTTCCTATTACATAGAGAGTTAAATTTTAAGAAAATATGAAGCCATATTTTACTTTGATGAAAGCTTATTTTGAAGATCAAGTTTTTGCTTTTCTTTGGTGCTTGCTGGAATCTTATAAGAGGAGGATTCTGCCCAAGGGGGAAAACAGATGCCTGTCAATGACTCTGAAACAGTGACCATTTAATATTGAACATTTACACAGGTAGGTTTTGTTTTACTGTTTAGTTTTAATTATGTTCTTACTAAAGCAGGCTAATATACTTACTATCTAACCAAGTATGCTATAAATCTAGCTCATTAACAGATGTTTAAATCATATTATGTCTTCAGAAGCAGGCTTTTTTTTTTTTTTGCTTTGTGTGAGGGTTGTATTATTTTATTTATGTACATATGTGTTTAATAAGATTAATGAAGTATAATTTACATACCATAAAATATACCTATTTTAAGTGTACAAGTCAATGATTTTTAGTAAATTGACAGAATTGTGCAACCATCACCACAATCCAGTTTTAAAACATTTTAATTGCCCCAAAAGATCTTTCATTTGCAGTCATTTACTATTCCTACTCTCAGCCCCAGTAGCAAATTTTAAGGAGAAAAAAAATCTTCTCTTAAAAATGATCCAATTTTCTCTTAAAACTGAACCAATTCTTCTCCATTATCTACTCTTTAGATAGGTCAACCGGCCAAAGGACTAAAATTAACAAATCAAAACCAAAATTTACCTCAAGCCAAACGAGCTTATGAAATTCAATTCTTCTCCCAGACTTATTTATCTGTTTATTTATTTTGCATAAAACCAGCACTGTTTAGGTCTAAAGTATTTTGGAAGAAAGATCTAAGAAGTGGAGCCAGCAAGTTACTTAGGCTGCTTCTGTTTATCCCTAATTTAAACTCAATAAAAATGCATTTAAAATATTTCTTTAAGCATAATTGAAATGTATAGATTTTTTAAGAACATAAATTCACTTCAAAATGTTTTTTCAAGCTCATTAACTTTTATTTAAAATTTTTTATTTTGAGCAGACAGCTTTTCCTTTACCTTTCTAATTTTCACAAAATATACAATAATTCCAGGTAAAATTTTAAACTTTAAAACAAAAGGGTCTCAACATAAAGCCATTGAGGACAAGGGCCAATTTCCCTGTGTGATTATACACAGGCTGGACACCACAGGTAGTTAAAAGGTGGCCTTTTGAAAGGTAGGTTACAGATCTCTTCAGTAAAGACATCTGCCTCATCAACCTTGTTGGCCTTGCAGAAGGGGTTGCTCCTTACTGACCACACAGACTTCTGCATTAATAATTAACTATCTGGAAAAAAGTAATGAAGTCATAAGGAGTGGGTTATAGGCCTAATATCAGGAACTATCTCATATCTTTCCAACCTCCTTACACAAGTGCTTTAAATGATTTCACTGGATAGTAAAATCTTTCTTTCACAGAGATAAGGATTATTATATCACTATATATACATTCATTAACAAATACATAATACATAATAAAGAGCCTATATTATAGACAGACCATACAATGACAGAATTAAAAGCATTTTATAACTGGGAAAAAGATATTTGAATTGTGTTGTAGACTAGATAGGATGAGCAAAAGTACTTGATCTTTCAGTAATTAATCAAGAAGTTTTAAGGAAGATGACACATTCCAGAAGTGTGTTGTAGGTACATGACAGACTCAGATACTATGAAATTGGGTCATGAAATGACAACAGACAGAACTCTGGTGATATCTAAAAACTGGAGTTTTGTTACCAAGTCAATGGTAGGAGGCCTATAAAAAATAAGAACATTTTTCAATTCAGTTCCTTTCTTTCAAATCCATGAGGATTTATTGAAAGCTTATTATGTGAAAGCCACCATGCCAGAGCCAGAGGCAATGTATTTGTCCATATAAATAAACGTAAAGGGGAATTTCTGCTCGGTTGGCACTCAGCAAAATACATGTTGTCTTAAAGCATGCCAGTCATAGTACTGACTGCATTTCATTTGAGCCCAAACTTAAAATTGTGTAAGGATTAGTCATCATACCTATTTCTCACTAGGCTGAACAATCAAGTCTTCAGATAGAGAGGATTCTCAAGGCAACACTAAAAATAACCCAAGTAACTTTAAATTTTCCATCATAACCTTGAAGCTCTGAAAGATAAAATTTCTACAATTTTTCAAACTGTGCCAAATTTGATACAGTGAGTCACCAAATCCAAAGACAATTTTGAAATGATATACACTCAAAGGAATTCCTAAGATCACTGATGACCCCTCTACCATATGTATGAAGGCTGCAGGACAATGTTGACATTTTGCAGAAACTCTGAGTTCTGAACAAGAGCAAGGGAAGAGGTGGTGGTAAGGGGGAGCACTTTAGGAGAGCTGCCTTTGCAGGTGGTTTCCAGAAGCAACTGGAGGATGTGTTTTCACCAAGCCTCCTGATAATTTCTCCCGTCCTGCCAACATTTCACTCTGAGTTATCCAGGAAAATCTATTCATCAGTAAATTAATTGGCTTATTTAGCATCCTCTTCTTGAAATACAAATAGCTTTCAAGAGAATAAAAAGGCTATATAAATCACTATATAATAGTGATTCACAAGTTAGTGGAAATTAGCCTGAAAATGTTTAATATAATTGCTTTCCTCCTAATAACTTAAAGCAACTACATTGTCAGAATGGTAGTTTTTATTTATTAGAGTAGTTGTAAAACAATTAATATGTATACATTTTTTTCAGATCTTTAAAATTTAAAAAGACTTGTCACATGTATTATCTAGCGTGACACTCATAAATGTCATGTGACACAAAGACACAGTTGTTGCTTGCCTACTATTGGTTGCTTGCCTAAAACCCTGATTTTGGGTACTTCCCATACCTCATTGTGACTCAGGGTTAAAGCAAGGAATGTCTAAACTAATCATGATTTTTTCCATTTGCCTTACTAATGATGGGTTTGGGGTGAGCATGTAATTCATTTCAGGACAATGAGATATGTAGGAGGCCTGTTGAAGGGCTTCCAGAAAAGGTTATTTTGATCTAAAAAAAAAAGAAGAAGGAAAAGGATGCACAGGAAGAAATCTGTCCCTTTTCTTCCATCAGATGTTCTTATACAGGTTCCCCCGGTACCTGAAAAGAGAGTGTTCCTACGAAACCTTTCATAAGCCAAAATGGCATCAAGTGAAGATGCAATTACCTTAGGACACATCTTGCAAACGGATGCACAAAATAAATCGAGATAAAGCACAGAAGCTCACAGACACTGTTTAAAGCTATGGCAGCTTGATACTGAGATACTGAGTGTGTTTCCCGGGGAAGGAGCTTGGCAGGGCCACTCTTGCTGCTCAGGGTGTTGCTGCCTCTATAATTGCACCTGCAAAATGAACGCTGAATGCTATTTTTGCTTTTCAACTTTTTTTTCCTAAAAATGAAAATATTCTTCAGATTTCTTCCAGTTAGCAAAAATAGGTACTAATGTATTTCATAAAAGTAAAGTGGTGTACAGTGAACTTTTGAAAATCAGGGGACACCTGTATTGGCATGTGAGTCTACATAGACTTCAAAGGGAATAAAACCAGAACTGCAGAAGTCATCTTGCTTCCAGGAGGTTGTTAAATTACCATCCTGGAAATGGGACAGAAAGATGGAAAGTTCCAGGGTCCTTAGTCATGTTACTTAGCCACTAACTTAAATACTTGAGTTACTGGACACCCTTAGGATTTTGTGTTGTATGTATGAATCCATCTGCCTTATTGTTTAAAATAATTGAGTCAGAGTTCTTGGTCAGTATTAACTGAAATCACAATACCTGTGAATGGGTTAGATTTAGAGATGTGTGATAACTGAGGTTCAAAAGTTTTAAAAACTTGACCAAGACCACAGGGTAATTACAGGTATGTGACATAGTTGTAATTTCACATTCCAGGGATTATGTGCCTTCCACTTAATTTTGTTGAGTAGAAACAGTAAATAGTATTGTGATGTTAGAAACTTTGGGAAACGACATAGATTTATTTTATCGTCCTCAGAATAGGAATTTGTGGTAGAGGGCTTAGGATATCAGGAAGAACAATGGGAGACCAGAGTACAGAAAAGGAGTAGCAAGGTATCATGCTCACATTTTGCCTATTTTGAAATTTTGTCTAAACTTAGCCTGAAATTCATGAGAAAAATTGAAACTCTCACCTCCTTCTTCTTATTTCACATGTACTTCTATTCCCAGAACCCCAAACATTGGTAAGTAGTATTGGTAATTCTGCTATATTCTGTTTAATAGAGCTATTTTCAGCCAGATAACTTAGGTAGGATCTCTTGGAGACATAGAAAAAAAAATTTAAACTCCATTTAACCAAAGGAAAAAGATAATTTTATTAAAGAATGAATGGGGAATCCCCTGGAACAGAAAGGTAGGGGGCACTGCTTGACTGAATAAGGGTTTAGAGCCAGGAGTTAGAAATCTATCAGGAACTTATATGTGCTGTCACATAGGAGTCTCTGGGGCACCATGGGTGCCTTTCTCTAATTTCTCTCTCTCTGTGCAGACCAACTATTTCTCCACTCCTCATGCCTAGGGTCAAAAGATGCATCCTCCCATCCCCCATCATCTACCAGCACCAACTTTCTAAGCAAATGACTTTCTAGGCAAATCCTCTGTTACAATGGATCCATTCTCACCACGTCACAATTCTTAATCCTTAATTCTTCAGAGAGAGAATAGGTCTGGCCAAACCTAGCTTCTGGATCGGTTTCACTCTAAACAGACACCCATACTTTTGTTCAATCAACTTTTGCATAGTTGATGGCCACTTTGAATCATCATGGCCACCTCTGTGGTAAGGGACAGTTCTCAGAGAAGTGGCTGTGGCTGGGATGTACCCTCAAATTAAGTCTGCCCAGAATTTAAAATTTCATTTTATTTTGTTTTATAACGATTTCAAAGTTTCTAAAAGCCAATTTGTAAATAAAAATTTAAACATAATTTTGTGGTCATAAGTAGGAAACTTGCTTTTAGTGACGAAGGGGAAAAAAATAACCAGACATCCCTGATGATGGTAATTACTTAGTGTGGACAATGACAAATAAGTGAAAAAAGCCTCAGAGGTAACCATGCTAGTATATCTCACCATTTTTCAAAGTGTAATTATCTGTGTAATTTATAATTACCCATTGTAGTATATACATTACACATACAAAAATATTTATATATATATGTACATATTCAAGGGGAATTCAAAAAATAAACATTTTATATGAAAAGTATATTAAAAACTAAATTCTTACATAGATTATTTGACTGCATTCCAGTAACTCAGCGCTGTGCCTTCAGAACTGTAAAGGTAATTCTAAAATTTCAGATAAACAAGTGATATATAATACTGTAAAGACATCAGAAAATATAACATATTTTAAATTGGTGAAATGAGTAATGTTAAAAATAGCTCACACAACAAATGACACCAAGCATACAAAAATACATCATTTAAGTCAGGAAAAAAATGCCCATATGTGAAATAAATTTAAATTAATTGTTAATGAAGGTTAAGGAAGTACAAGTATAAAAACTGTTAAGAATTGTACAGGTTATAAATTTTAACCATTAGGTTTTTGTAAGCTAAAATTCATGTTCTAGGGCTTCCCTGGTGGCGCAGTGGTTGAGAGTCTGCCTGCCGATGCAGGGGACACGGGTTCGTGCCCCGGTTTGGGAAGATCCCACATGCCGCGGAGCGGCTGGGCCCGTGAGCCATGGCCACTGGGCCTGCGCGTCCGGAGCCCATGCTCCGCAACGGGAGAGGCCACAACAGTGAGAGGCCCGCATACCGCAAAAAAAAAAAAAAAAAAAAGTTAAAATTCATGTTCTATATGTGTCAACAACAGTATGAATTTTTTTTATCAAAAATGTTTTTCAACAGTCACAAATTTTAGGGGCACAATGAATTAAATCATAAATTTTGACATGATATGTGAATCTACAAAAATATATATTTGTAGTTATATATGTGAAAATATATTAGGAAAAACCTAGCTAACATGAAATTCATTTTGCAAATTGAAGTAGGCAATAATATAGTTCTTTATGAGATTTCCAGGGAATTTGAAAAGAAATGTTATGTTGAGTAGATCTTTTTAAAGAGTAATGATAAGGGCTTCCCTGGTGGCGCAGTGGTTGAGAGTCCACCTGCCGAAGCAGGGGACATGGGTTCGTGCCCTGGTCTGGGAAGATCCCACATGCCACGGAGTGGCTGGGCCCGTGAGCCATGGCCGCTGGGCCTGCGCGTCCGGAGCCTGTGCTCTGCAGCGGGAGAGACCACAACAGTGAGAGGCCCGCGTACCACAAAAAAAAAAAAAAAAAAAAGTAATGATAAGATTTCAGAGTGCCATGACAGGAAATGTCAGAATTAAATCATATGGATTCACATGCTGTACATAGAGAGGTTATCTACAAAGGGAGCTGTTTCAGCATAAAAATGAAAGTAAAAATCACACTATCTATTTAGGAAAGTCAGAACCACACAAACATTTACCCAGTACTGAAAAAACAAATTTCCCACTTTTTCAGAAGATAGGGCAATTTCATTCCTTTGTTAGTTTCCACTTTCACTAATCTCTGGCCTACCTGGGTTGAGTGAATATGCTAAAACGTGATGCAAAAAGCTGTTCTTGTTTCAGCTTCATTGGGAACCAGAAATAGAGTGCATCTCAAGGGATTTATAACTGAGCATGGCCGGCATGAAATGTTTGGAGTATTCTGATCAGATTTTGGCTAAGAATGTGAATTATGTTTATTCAAATGCACTTCAATCTCCAAAATCTTCGGGGCAAGTCTGCCGTGACTCTGACTGAAAACTGACATTTTATACCTTAAATGAGGCTGAGTCCACTGAGGCCGCGGCAGAACACTTCCTCTGGAAGCCTGAGCCTTCCCAAGGCCTCCACCCAGGAGCCAGGTCACAGTGGTTCCTAGGACACCACTTCCCAGACTGAATCTATGAAAACTAAGCAGCTGCTATCATTTTGTACATTGGTCATCAGGACACTAAAGGCAAATCAGCAGGGACCCCAGATGAACACTGCCAGGAGTCCTCAGCCCCTCTGGCACCCTAAGGGCCAGTTAATTCCATTCCGTCTTTCATGCTTATAATCTTAGGACAATGAAAAATATACAAATTACCCTACTCACCTAATTCTTCAATATGTGATTTGCTGCTTTTTCTATGTCTTGTTTTCCTACTGTGACACCCATAATCTCTCTCTTTGTCAATTCCTTGTATTTGTTCTTTGAAACTTTAAATTCAGTTGCAAATCAGCTCTCCTACATTATCAAGTTTCTCACATTCACTCCATGTTGGTGTCTCCTTCCCTTGTGTATATTTATTTGCAATAATCTTATTGAGGTAAAATTTACATTTTATAGTAATCCCATATTTTAAATGTATAGTTTCATGAACTGTAAATACTTTGATCACCTCTCCAATCAAAATATAGAACTTTTCCATTATTCCAGAAAGTTCCCACAAGGATCTTTCCAGTCAATTGCTCACACTTTCCTCTAAGCAACCATTTAAAAAATTTTATCACCATGAATTAGTTTTACCTAATTTATTACTTCATGTAAATGCAACCACATCGTGTGAATTCTTCTGTATGACTTCTTTAGTTCAGTATAATGGTTTTTGAAATTTGTCCACGTTGTTGTTTGTATCAGGAACTCATTCTTTTTATTGTTGAATAGTACTCCATTATATCGATATACTACCGAACATTTGGGTTGCTTTGAGTTTTTTGCTCTTAGGATTAAATCTGTTATGAACATTTATGTACAGATCTTTTTGTGAAGGTATGTTTTCATTTCTCTTGAGTCTTAGGATTGGGTTGCTGATTTGTAGGGTATCTGGTTCTTATAATAAATTAACCATGACCCTCAGGTTTTGTAACTCAGTCTAGTGAATTTACTTAAGGTTAAATTCACCTGCAAGAACTGTATCCCTCCTCAGCATAATGATAAATAGGGCTTCTACGACTGGAAAGCAATCATGAGGTGTGATGAATTCATCATGGAAAGCTCCCTGGAAGACCCATTTCTAGACACCATGTTTCTCTTCCACCCCACTATGGATCATGTACGTTTTCATTTGAAGTTCTATACATCTTAACAGGTCTGACTTCCTGGTGTCAAACTACTGCCTACATTCCACCATTCGCTGTGTCACTTTTGGGAGCACACTTTTCCTCTTTCAACTTGGGTCCAGTGATTGGGGGCCTGTAAATTAACTGACAGTAAACAGATTAACAGGAGAAAAGAAAGGGTTTATTTACACATGTACTCCATACATGCAGGAGGTTTAGCTATGAGTAACTCACTCAATAGCCAGAGATTAAAAATTTATATATAAAATGTAACAAAAGTGAGGGGGATGTTTAATGTTTCAATAGAAAGGCATGAAAGGTACTATTGGGCTTTTTGATGCTAATAGAAATGGGCAGCCTGTTTCTGTGGCAGCTGAATTCACAGAAAACTCCCTGGAGGGGGTTAATGGCAGCTGTATTTTCTGGAGGTTCTGCTTTAGTCAGATAAGGGAAGTTCAGATAAGATTTCTTTCTGCATCTTTTTAGTGCAAATGTTTTCACTTTAAAATAATCTTTACAGCAACTTCGGAGGTCTGAGTGGGTCTGCATATTTCCCTATCAAAACTTTCCTAGAAATTTGACAAGAAAAGGAGTTACGTTGATTGCTGTGGAGAGAGATTCAGGTTAGAAGTTGTGAGAAGTCTGCAAAAGGAGAGAAAAACAAAGACTAATGGTTGGAGAGGATGATAAACCCAATTTTTAAGTCCAGAGGGCAGCTGGTCAAGAAGATTTCTCAATTTTGGGCTTAAACCATCTTTAGTGAGCATTATACTGATAATGTTACTGTCATGGTCATTTCCTGGAGCAGAGATTGGGAGGCGCAAGTGTTCCTGTGAAACTTCTAAGGTGGCCAACACTTGTGGTGATAAAGCCTTTGAAGTTGTATCAAGTCAGCCACCTTCAGCTTACAGGTCTTCAGGAAGGAAAAAGGCAGCTTTAGTTTTCAGAGGTGCCAAGCCAGGAGGGTAGGAGAAAAATTGGAAACATTAATTACTGACAAAATGTACGTGAATGCAGGATCCAGTTTACAAAGAGGTAAAAAAATAGCTCAAAGACAATGAACAAGAATGGAATCTGATAACTCACAAAGATGGGTTATAGTTTTCCAATGAAACACAGAATTTCTCTGTACAATCACCCCCATTCTGATCAAATATAATCAAAGTAAAATAACTCTTGTTTACAAAATAAATCTAGTCTCATTAAATTTGGCCTGGTCATTTATATAAGTTCAGCAAAAATGATAATTGACCACATAGGCCTTTTTAACTTTGCTTTGCTGGAACTTTCCTAAGGAATCTCAGATTGGACTTTTAAAAGTCTCTCAAGGCTAGGACACCAAGCTAAGGACTTGCTACCAGACTTCACCTACATTACCTGTAGATTTGGGTGAATTCCTCTCTCCTTGGGGTCCCCAAAGCAGCTTAAGTTTCATAGACTTGGAAACTTAAGTGGCCTTCCTTACTCATCTGTAATGCTGGGAACCCTGTAAGTCAGTACCGGCCTGTTTTTTAAAGAGGGCTTTGTAAACATTGGCTCCATAAAGTCAACTGTAGTTCCTTAAAACTGTCTGCTCATATTTGATGCTGTGCACGCTATTCTCAAGTATGACATTCCAGCCAAAGCCTCGGTAATATAACCAATTTTCCCAATTACAATACAAGGAAAACAGATTCCTATTGAGTCTAGGCAAATAACTATATTGCAATGAAAATAAGAATACTCAACAAGAGTTTCCAAATTCTGGAGAGATCAGGTAGGGAGGAAAATACAAATGTTTCATTTTTGTTTAGAAAGGTATAATTTACTAAATTGTTGTGAGTTATAGCTAGCTTAAGAGAAAACAAAAAGGGATTCCTTAAATCCAGAAAATAGAATATTAAAGAACTAGCAATGCTCCAAACGTAAGGCCATAAAAATGATAATCATTCTTCATCAGTCCATTCAGTCCCATGTTGTTAATTCTTGCTCTGATTGATCTTGGGTTAGCTGTTTTATGAACCCATCAGCTTCCCCACTAAAGTTCTGGAAATCCTTACTCAGTCCAGTGGTATGATCTCAAAGTTATTTAAGCAATACCACCAGAAGCCTGTACCCCAGAGTACCTGTCATAATCCTTTCCATGGATCTCTAAGACAGTCCCCAATAAGCATTCTGGCTTATTGCTGATTGCGAGTTCTTTCAGGAAAGCATCAGAATAAAATAATAACTATCTGTGAACAGCAAAAGACTTAAAATGGCCATCATTAAATATTTATGAAGAGTTCATTATAAAAATACAGTCATCCTCCCTTTATCCACAGAGGACACGTTCCAAGATCCCCTGTGGATGCTTGAAACTGCAGCTAGTACTGAACCCTAAATATACTGTGTTTTTTTCCTATACATAACATACCTATGATAAAGTTTAACTTACAAATTAGGCACAGTAAGAGATTATCAACAATAACTAATAATAAAATAGAGCAATTGTAACTATACTGTAAGAAAAGTTATGTGAATGGGGACTCCCTCTCACTCTCTCTCTCAAAATATCTTTTTGTATTGTACTCACCCTTCTTATTGGATGATAAAGTGACATGAAGGGAGGTGAATGGAAGAGGCATTGTGATGGAGTGTTAGGCTACTATTTGACCTTATGACAGAAAGTCAGAAGAAGGGTCATTTGTTTCAGGTGATCTTGGATCAAAGAACCATGATGATGTTGATGGTTAGATGTCAGGAGCAGACAATGTCAGCAGTTGGGGAACCTGAGCAGGAGAGAACAGTATGGCACAAGATTGCATCATGCTCCTCAGAAGCGTAATTTAAAACTTACGAATTATTTATTTCTGGAATTTTCCATTTAATATTTTCAGACCATGTTTGACTGAAACCCATGGAAAGTGAAATGGCAGATGAGGGGGGACAACTGTAACGCAACTGATAAGAAAATTTTGTTGTTTCTGTGACATTCAACATTAAGGGTAATAATGGGAATTATGACTCATAACCTATCAGGAGATATCATGAACAGCTGGAACACTGACAAATTTCTATGAATTTTATATAATTTTGAAATACTTATATTAACAATATGTATCCATGCAAATATAACCCAGAGAAAGTTAAGTATCTCCTCTTATTTTTTTTAATGTAGATTTTCAGTGGATTTTAAAAAATATTTGTTTATTTAATTCTTTATTATTATTTATTTTATTTTATTATTATTATTTTTGGCTGCATGGGGTCTTAGTTGCGGCACATGGGATCTTCGTTGAGGCATGCAGGATCTTTTTCGTTACGCCACGCCGTCTGCTCAGGTTTCTCTCTAGCTGTGGTGCACCGGCTTCTCTCTAGTTGTGGCGTGTGGATTTTCTCTCTCTAGTTGGGGCGTGCGGGCTCCAGGGCGCGTGGGCTCTGTAGTCTGCGGCACTCAGGCTCTCTCGTTGACTGAGGTGCACGAGCTCAATAGTTGTGACACACGGGCTTAGTTGACCCACGGCATATGGGAATTTAGTTCCCCGACCAGGGATCGAACTCACGTCCCTTGCATTGGAAGGCAGATTCTTTACCACTGGACCACCAGAGAAATCCCCTGCTTTTATTTGACAATGTTGTTATGCAATTAAACATATGAAATAGCCTAATTATTTTTTAAATATCTCTCTTTTCACAAGATGAAAGAACAAATCTTTTGAGATTTTCTAGGAACCCTCTGGGAAATCTCAAAGTCAGTTTGAGATCAAGATTTTATTTAGGATTTGACTTGAGGAAGATAAAATATCAAGTTGTGAAAAATGACAAAAAGTTTGAGCAACTGATTAAATAGGATCACATATCACTATGAAACAATAAAAGACTTTTAAAGTAAATATAGGAGGTAAAATGATTATAAAAAGAAAAAAAACTTAGCTCATCTAAAGTTTGGTGAGAAGATTCAGTTCTCCTAAATAATTGAGGACAAAATAAAGACAACACACCACAACATAAAGACAGAATCTTTGTTTCCTACGTGGATTATTCAAAAAATAAAGAAAAACCTTTTACAGTCTTATGCTAAGAGCTCACCAGTTATCTAAGAAACTCTGTCCTTTAGAGAGAGAAAAACAAACTCTAGCTTTACATCAGTACACTATTACTATTAAAGCTCATTTTAAAACCTTATAATAAATTCATTCAATCTTAGCCAACTTGACCACATGAGATAAGATTCTCTCTCTCCCTTTTTTTCCCCCTTTCTTTTTCACAGACCCTTTACAACTTTCCAGATCCATTCAGGTTTTTGTCCTTCATTGCTCTCTTTCTCATTCTAGAACAACCTTTAAACAACCTCTAAATAACTACCTCAGGACAATATTACTCTCTTTTAGTCTCTTTTTTCCTTTAAAAAAAACCCCACCCCCTATATTCCTTGAATACGTTTCATATAGAATTTTTATCCTTCACTCTTACTATTTCTAGTAGTTACATCCCCAAAATTAGTTTTCCAAAATGCAAATGCAATCTTAATACTACCTAATATTCAACAATTACAGCATATCACCTACTGGATACGTTTCAAATTCCTGACCGTGGAAAGTCCTTCTTGATTAAGATTTTGCCTATTACCATATCCTCCTCAAACCCTCTGCTTTTTTTAGGCTACAGTACATAAGAGCTATTCCATGAATGGACTGTGCTTTGTCACACTTCCAAGTATTAGCACATAGTAGTCCTGTCCCCTGAAATTTACTCTCCACCTCTGACCACATGTGAATTTCCATGCTCCCTTCAAGAGTCAATTCAATTGTTTCCTCCTCTATGAAAATTTTCCAGATTTCCTATTCATACTTAGATACTTCTTTCTCATGGCTCCCATTGCAGATGATGCCCACTTTCCTTCCAGTAACTGTCACATGATATCATTTCATCAATTTTCATATTTTGCCTCTTTGTGACATAAATTTCTTGAGGGCAGGAATATGATCTTTTCTTCTATATATCCCCATCACCTATCACAGTGCCTGAGCAGTTGTTGATTGAATGAATGAAGCAATGACTGAATGAAGCTTTGGGAGCACTCTCAACTCAAGCCTTTGTGGAAAGACGTTCCAGTAACAGATGTCATGCTAAGGGAGAATGTACAGGAAGTGGAGGACTTTTGCTTCCATGCAAATCCAGGAGGCTTATATATGATAGTGCTTGAAAGCATAGCACTTTTGTATAAGCCTGTTTGTTTTTATCTTGAGCCTTACAGTAACTGGTGACTTGAGCAGAACAGGTATTATTTCCATTTCATATTGGATGGACAGGGAAATAGACACTGAAAGGTTGAGGGTCATAGAGCTGGCTAGTAACAGAGACGGAGCTAGAATGTAGTGCCTAGAAATAACTCATATTTCACATTTTTCAGGTTTTCATTACACTCTTCTTTTTAAGCCTTGTATATTTTCCTTAACACATACACACTGACTAAGTTGTAAGACTATAAGACACAGAGCTAGAAAGACCCTTAGAAATCACATTATCTGTCCACTTATAATGAGAATGATTCTTCCTCCCATAAGACAAAAAACATCTACATCATCTCATTTACTCTGAGAAAGTGGTGTACTTGTCACCAGTGTCACTTCTCCACAGTTGCAAATAGGTACTGTTTTGTCTCACAGAAGCCTTAGGAGCAAATACAATGCACTTCTCAAGGCTATAAATTCCTTACACTGTGGCATCCTCCTCCCTTGGATTGGGATGTTAAGAAGGGAATCTTTCTCTCTCTCTCAGCCACCCCTCCCCATTCCCCAGGCATGATAGAGAAGGAGAAGTCCTGCTTGGGAGATTGTTGTAACCCTGCCCTTCCATATTCTGAGTGATTCTTTTTTTTTTTTTTTTTTTTACAATTTATTTTGTTTTATTTTTTTTAACATCTTTATTGGAGTACAATTACTTTACAATGGTGTGTTAGTTTCTGCTGTATAACAAAGTGAATCAGTTATATGCATACATATATCCCCATATCTTCTCCCTCTTGTGCCTCTCTCCCACCCTCCCTATCCTACCCCTCTAGGTGGTCACAAAGCACTGAGCTGATCTCACCGTGCGATGCAGCTTCTTCCCACTAGCTATCTATTTTACATTTGGTAGTGTATATATGGCATTGCTACTCTCTCACTTCGTCCCAGCTTACCCTTCCCCCTCCCCGTGTCCTCAAGTCCATTCTCTATGTCTGCATCTTTATTCCTGTCCTGCCCCTAGGTTCTTCAGAATCATTTTTTATTTTTTATTTTTAGATTCCATATATATGTGTTAGCATATGGTATTTGTTTTTCTTTTTCTGACTTACTTCACTCTGTATGACAGTCTCTAGGTCCATCCACCTCGCTACAAATAACTCTATTTCATTTCTTTTTATGGATGAGTAATATTCCATTGTATATATGTGCCACATCTTCTTTATCCATTCATCTGTTGATGGACACTTAGGTTGCTTCCACATCCTGGTTATTGTAAATAGAGCTACAATGAACATTGTGGTACATGGCTCTTTTTGAATTATGTTTTTCTCAGGGTATATGCCCAGTAGTGGGATTGCTGGGTCATATGGTAGTTGTATTTTTAGTTTTTTGAGGAACCTCCATACTGTTCTCCATAGTGGCTGTATCAATTTACATTCCCACCAACAGTGCAAGAGTGTTCCCTTTTCTCCACACCCTCTCTAGCATTTATTGTTTCTAGATTTTTTGATGATGGCCATTCTGACCAGTGTGAGATGTGAGATGATATCTCATTGTAGTTTTGATTTGCATTTCTCTAATGATTAATGATGTTGAGCATTCTTTCATGTGTTTGTTGGCAATCTGTATATCTTCTTTGGAGAAATGTCTACTTAGGTCTTCTGCCCATTTTTGGATTGCGTTCTTTGTGTTTTTGATATTGAGTTGCATGAGCTGCTTGTATATTTTGGAGATTAATCCTTTGTCAGTTGCTTCATTTGTGAATATTTTCTCCCATTCTGAGGGTTGTCTTTTTGTCTTATTTATGGTTTCCTTTGCTGTGCAAAAGCTTTTTTTTTTTTTTTTTTTTTTTTTTTTTTTTTTGCTATACGCGGGCCTCTCACTGTTGTGGCCTCTCCCGCTGCGGAGCACAGGCTCCGGACACGCAGGCCCAGCGGCCATGGCTCACGGGCCCAGCCGCTCCGCAGCATGTGGGATCCTCCCAGACCGGGGCACGAACCCGTGTTCCCTGCATTGGCAGGCGGACTCTCAACCACTGCGCCACCAGGGAAGCCCGCAAAAGCTTTTAAGTTTCATTAGGTCCCATTTGTTTATTTTTGTTTTTATTTCCATTTCTCTAGGAGGTGGGTCAAAAAGGATCTTGCTGTGGTTTATGTCATGGAGTGTTCTGCCTATGTTTTCATCTAAGAGTTTTATAGTGTCTGGCCTTACATTTAGGACTTTCATCCATTTTGAGTTTATTTTTGTGTATGGTGTTAGGGAGTGTTCTAATTTCATTCTTTTACATGTAGCTGTCCAGTTTTCCCAGCACCACTTATTGAAGAGGTTGTCTTTTCTCCATTGTATATTCTTGCTTCCTTTATCAAAGATAAGGTGACCGTATGTGCGTGAGTTTATCTCTGAGCTTTTTATCCTGTTCCATTGATCTATATTTCTGTTTTTGTGCCAGTACCATACTGTCTTGATTCCTGTAGCTTTGTAGTATAGTCTGAAGTCAGGGAGCCTGAGTCCTCCAGCTCCATTTTTCTTTCACTCTTAGTGATTCTTAAGGGCAGCCCTCTGGCTTGAGGAATGCAAATCAAATGACAGGTCAACCTGTCATAAGTGAGCCAGGAGGCAAGTGTGAGCTGACATGTCAACCACACTGTGATATTCATCTCCAGTTATTACCTGGATCAAAGGAGGGACAGTGGGACTCATCTTCTCACTTTTAGTCATATCACCTCTTCCACTCAGATGCAGTCAAGCACCTCTCCCAGAATAAAGGATGTTGCCATAGTGGCTATTTTTTTTAATTGTTATTGTTTTGTTTTAGATTTTGCTCTTGTTTCACGTTTCCTTACCCACTGTCACTACAGCTCTAGCCCAGCCATACAGGGTATGATGGTCAGAGTAAAAACTTTCAACCCAGCATAAATCCATGGAAGTGATCATGAGTGGATATAAGTAATGTCAGAAAGAAAAGACCTAAAATTCAAGCCCTGAAGGATAAATGTATCTTACTAAAAAAGACAAGTCAAAATAAAAAGGCAACATCATGCTCAAAACTCAGTTGCAAAGTGCATTACCCCTCATGCCTAAGTTATGATGATTTGTAAAGAATTGTTTGTTGTCAAACAATCAGCAAAAACATGAATTTGCTTTGTGTTTCATTTCTGCTTTTCAAGTTTCTGTAGCTGTTTTGTGCACTTAACATACAATGTCTGTTCATATCAAAGGCACAGATATTCCCTAGTTTTTATGGGCACCTGGTTTTTCTCAATACAGGGGCAAGGAGAATTTACAGCAGAATTTGAAAATGAAACAAGCATGCTATAATACTTTGAAAGTTTAGTATACATGCTTATTGTTTTTTCTGGAGGTGGGAAAAAAGATTAAAATGAGTTCTTTTGTGCTAAATTCTACTTTTCTATCATGGAAACTTCACAGTAAAAATAATTTTAAAATTTGTTGCATGAAATGTAAATGCTTCCTTTTTATTTGAAAATCTAAGTGTGCTTCTGATTTTCATGACAAAACAAAAGCTTTTCTGTGCTTTTTATATAAGTAAGTAAATTATTATTCTAGGTAATCTAAAACAGAAATATCTCAACTGATAAGAGTTTTGAAAGAAAGAATGGAGCTGGAAAGTATTGTTCCTTTGGACGTAGACCTATGTCCCCCTCCTCCAAAAAGGAAGCCAAATGGTGGACAATATTATCATCTGAAAGCAGCCTAATTATTTGTTATAAATTACAATCATATTGAATCTTAATTCAAGTCTCTTTATATCATTTTCTTTTTTTTTTTTTTTTTTTTTTTTTTGCGGTACGCGGGTCTCTCACTGTTGTGGCCTCTCCCATTGTGGAGCACAGGCTCCGGATGCGCAGGCCCAGCGGCCATGGCTCACGGGCCCAGCCGCTCCGTGGCATGTAGGATCTTCCCGGTCTGGGGCACGAACCCGTGTCCCCTGCTTCGGCAGGCGGACTCTCAACCACTGCGCCACCAGGGAAGCCCTCTTTATATCATTTTTTAATGTTAAGTTTAATGCAAGGAGCAGCAGCTCTTGCTATGTCACTTATCAAAGATAATAAAAGCAATAAAAGCTGGATTTGTCTTTTAGGCTTGAAAAAAACCAAATTTACACAGAGAAAGTGATATACAGCAATGACACAAGCTATACTCCTGTTATCAGAAAATAACACAATTGAGTTGCCCTGGGCCAGCTCAAGTTGTCATATCATGTTGCTATTGTTTCTTATAAAATAAATAGGTTTGTTTATCATGGGCCAATGTGACATGGCAGTGCAAAAATCATATTCCATGCTCTGGCAGCTGGGAAGAGAGCAGGTGTCACCACTCAGCTAAACCTGCAAAATCCTTTGGAATTCCTATTTATTAAAGCCCACATTCTTTGCACCTTGCTCACTGGCCACTCTACATCTCCTGCAGCCAAATTCACAAATATCTTCACTGATAAGCCAATAAAAGTGCCCATCCAGAAAAACAAAGGTCTGTCTTAAGAAATGTTAGAATACAAATTGATTTCACCAGGGGCAATCCAACTGTACTGTGTCATGTACACTTACTTATAACCAATTAAACTGCTCTTTCACCACAGCTAAAATACACCTTTTTAAATTGCTCTGTTCCTTTATATTAAAAAGTACAGTGCAGAAATATTGCAACGCACCATTCATAATAATTTCATTTGCCTGTCTCTTTACCTCCTCTTGATTGTTCTCATTTTATCCCCAGCATCTTGTGGCTTTTCTTTTGTAAGCTGCATTATAGAACCTTACAGTGAGGGCATGATAATGAAGAAAAACAAAACTAATAGGAAAAAATTATAATTAAGCAGTCCATGGTACATTTCTGCATGAAGCAAAGGAGACAATTTACAACATTGGTCCTACCTGTAGGAAAAGCTGTTGTTGTGCTAAGGCACATTTTTATGCTGATAAACTATTGAACCTAGAGTGCATTCATAATGGCGTTCCCATATTATAACTATATTCTATGTCCTAAGGTGAGAATCAAAGTAAAAAATAAAAATCAGAGTAAACTGATAATACTTCTTTTCCCACTGAAAAGTGGAAAATTCATATCCTCCTTTTTGACACTAAAAAATTATCATTTTTCTTCTTTATTGTGTGTTATATATATATTATGTGTACATGTATACATGTATATATGTGTATATACTCACATATACATGTATACATGTACACATATAATTTATATAACATATTTTATACATATGAAATATATACACATTATACACAGACACTATATATGTGTGTATATACATATGTATATACATACATACATGCACATATAGACACATGGTACCTTGTGGGAGTCTATAAAACAAGATACCATAAGTATAGGGTTCATATTCATGGAATAATGGAATACGTTCCATATGTGAATCTCAAGGAATCCTTTGAAAGGTTAATTTTCAAAATATGCCCACTGATCACTTTTTAGTTTCCCTATTTTAGAGATGTGTGACCTGTGGTAGTGGAAGGAAAAGTGGTTTGCACATATTAGCATAATAGATAGAAGAGCTCAGCTATCACAATGCCCATTTCCTCTTCTTGAAAACAGCGTCCCAGTTCTTTGCCATCCTCCATTGAACTTAGAATTCCTGGGACTTAGAAGTCACTGAGTGGGCCAATGGATCAAGCTAGGTCAATCAAATCAGACTCTTCTTGGAATTAGAATCCTGAGTAGAGTGTCAACAGAATAGACAATCGCTGGATCTGACTCCTCTTGATCACAAAGCCCTGGAAAGATTGTTCACTAATTCTGTATACCAGATCCCAGTGTCTGCCCTGAGATTTGACTTTCCAAAGCTTAATAGTCATGCTTTTCCTCCAGTTCCAATGGCTGTCCTAATCACTTCCAATAAATTCCCTTTTTGTTTGGATTAGCCAGGATAGCTTTGACCAATGCATCCAAAGAAACTTAGCTGAAATAGTTAGCAATATTTTCTATCCTGCGTACAAGCCACTGGGCTGCTCTATATCCAACATGAAGAAAGGCTTTCAGAAGTATACTTGTGATATAATAAATAAAGCCTCAGTCAAAAGAACTTTAATTATGATTTTGCCTTATTAATTATGGAATTTTTTTCAAATCATTTAATACCTCTGAACACCAGTTTTGTCATTTGTAAAATGGGTACATATTTCCTGCTTAGTTATACTGAGCATTAATTGAAATATAAATTATTTGAAAATACCTTGTAAGTTGTTAAGTAGAATGCAACTCTTAGCTGTTGTTATTAAGTCCTTCATTCCATCGTTGCCACTTATGGGCTGTGGGGCCGTTTTCATTTCTATGCCTTAGCACCCTCATCTATAAAATGAAATACAACAACCTCATAGGGATGTTGTGATTATTAAGTAAGTTAATAGGTATTAAAGTGACTGGTGCAAAGTAAATGTTATAAAACTGTTACCTATTTTTGGCTGTAATATTCTTACAATGTGAGTTCACAAAAATCTAAATATGCATGTTTCAGCATAGTATCTGTCTTTTTACCCCACTCTTTTATTCCTCTCTATTAAAGATTTTGTTAATAAGCCACAATAGAGGCATCCAGATTGGAAAGGAGGAAGCAAAACTATTTGCAGATGACATGATCTTGTATATAGAAAATCTTCAGGAACTTACTAAAAAATTATTAGAACTAATGCATGAGTTTAGCAAGTTTGCAGGATAAAAGGTAACCAATTGTATTGCTGTGTGCTTGCAATAAACTATCTGAACATGAAATTAAAAAACAATTCCAATTAAGAAAGTATCAAAGAAAATAAGATACTTGCAAATAAATTTAACAAAAATGTGCAAGGCTTATACTCTGAAAATTACAAAGCATTGTTGAAAATAAATAAGATCTAAATAAATGGGAAGTTATCCCATATTCATGTATCAGAAGACTTAACTGTGCTAAGATGGCAGTATTCCCAATATTGATCTACAGATTTAATACAATGCCTATGAGAAGCCCAGTGGGGTTTTTTTTGGTAGAAATTAGCAAGTCACTTCTAACTTTCTTAGGGAATGTCATGGGACCCACCATAACCAAAAAAATCTTGAAAAAGAAGAACAAAGTTGGAAAACATACATTTCCAGATTTCAAAACTTACTACAAAGCAAGCAGTGATCAAGAGAGTGTGGTACTGGTACAAAGATAAACATATAGATCAATGGGTTAGAATGAAGAGTTTAGAAATAAATCCGTGTATCTACAATCAACTGATTTTTGACAAGGGTTCCAAGACCATTTAATGGGGAAAGAATAGCCTTTTCAACAAATGGTGCTGGGACAACTGGACAGCCAAATGCAAAAGAATAAAGTGGGATCCTTACTTTACATCATAGACAAATATTAATGCAAAATGAATCAAAGGCCTAAATATAAGAGCTAAAACTATAAAATTCTTAGAAGAAAACATAAGTGTAAATCTTCATGACTTCAGATTCGACACTGGATTCTTAGATGTGACACAAAAGCACAAGCAACATAAGAAAAAATAGATTGAACTGCATCAAAATTAAAAGTTTTGTGCTTCGAAAGACAATATTGAGAAAGTGAAGACAACCCACAGAATGGGAGAAAATATTTACAAATCATATATCTGATAAGCGACTTTTATGTAGAATATGTCGAGTCTTGCAAGTAATAATATAAAAATAATAACCAAATTTTAAAATGGGCAAAGGATCTGAATAGACATTTCTGCAAAGAATATATATGAGTGGCAAATAATCACATGAAAAGATGCTTGGCATCATTTGTCATCAGGGAAATACCACAATGAGATATAACATCACACTCACTAGGATAGCTGGAATCAAAACATCAGATAATAATGAAGATGTGGATAAATTGGAGCCCTCATACACCACTGGTGGGAATGTAAAATGGCACAGCCACTTTTGGAAAACAGTCCAGAAGTTTCTCAAGCAGTTAAACACTGAATTACCATACAATCCAGTAATTCCACTCCTAGTTACATACCTGAGGTAAATGAAAAACGTACACAAATGTTTGTAGCAGCATTATTCATAATAGCCAAAAGGTAGAAACAACCAAAATGCCCATCAACTGATGGAATGGATAAACAAAATGTGGTATATCGATACAGTGCAATATTATTCGGCCACAAAAAGAATGAAGTATTGATACATTCCACAACATGAATGAACCTTGAAAACTTTATGCTAAGTGAAAAAAGCCAATCATAAAATACAACATCTTACATGAAATTTCCAGAATAGGCAAATATATACAGAAAGTAGATTAATGGTTGCTTAGGGCTAAGGAGGATAGAAGGATAGGGAGTCATAGCTAAAGTGAATGGGGTTTGAGGTGATGGGAATGTTCTAAAACTAACTATGGTGATAGTTGTACATATCAGTAAATATACTAAAAACAGTTGAATTATGCATTTTAAGTGGGTAAATTACATGGTATTTGCATTAAATTTCAATAAGGCTATTTTCTTTTTTTCTTAAAGCCACTGTGGAGAAAGGAAATTGCATATCTCCAAGTGGAGATATTTAATAAAAATAAATAAAATATTTTAGGTGCAAAGTTATATATGTGTTAGGATCTACACAGTTTTGTTTATATATCTATAAAGCATATTATGCCCAACACAGGTATACACATTCTGTAGCTTACATATGGTACCCTACAACAAAGCCCCACATCTCTATTCTCTGTACTGAATATAGGACTCAATATTGGACAGACACAGAACCATACTTTACTAATCTTGTGTGTGTGTATCTCGTAGTATACTAAAGTACCTTGGCAGGAGGTAACAAAACGTGCCCTTTGCTTTGGGTCATTGACTCTTTTTACGTTTTATCCATACCTCAAAAAGAAAATAAAAACAGGAAGAATTATCTCCTGCCTTCTCTGTTAAGCTTTTTTACTTCTCCCCTATTACCACCTCCATCAGGATTGAATACTACCATATTTTCTCAGAGAAGTTTGCATATAACTGTGTCACAGCACTGATTTCATCCTGAGTCACTTCTTTGTTTTCAGATGCTTGTTATGTCTACTAGGCTGCAGCACCTGGAGATCAGAGACTGTGTGTGATTTATTTTCCTCCCACAGTGATAGACTTTCACTAAATTTCTGCAGAAAAAATGAAAATTTTACATTTGTGCATTCTAGAAGACAAATTTTTCTATCAAATATAATACAAAATCATAGAAATTCAGAGTTGGGAGACCTTAGAAAATATTTGGTCTAGTGTCTCAATTAATGTTAAAAAATCTTTCCATAGCATTCTTGAAAAATGCTTTAATTCAAGCCACTATTTGAACATTTCTGATGCCATAGACTCCATACCTCACAAAGGGGCTCATTACATTTTCAACTAGCTTTTATTGTTGAAAGGTTCATCATTAATGTTAAACCTAATCTTGTAACTTCCACCCTTTGGTTGGTCTAAGATCTGTCACGTATGGCTATACAACATTATCCAATTCATCTTCCATGACAGCATATTAATTATTTAAAGACACTATCATACTCTCCCTTGTCTTCTCTTTGTCAAGCTTCCCAGTTTATTCAAATGTTTCTCATAGATGTGGTTTCTGGACCTTTCACCGTACGGAGTCAGCTCCTTGGGACACCACCAGATTTTTAATAACCCTTTTAAGTTGTACTTCCCAGAAAAGGAGCCTAAAACATGTGACCAGTGTCAAATACACTGATGTCTTTTTCCTTTCTTAATCTATACCTCGGGCTCCTGTTAATCATTCTAAAATTGCTTGAGTTATTTTGAAAGTCACATCACATGGTCTCCTACTAAGCTTGCCATAAACCCAACTCTTCTTATGTAGTTTTTCTTTCTGAATCCCGTTAAGTCAGATCTCCTTAGTTCTTCCACTTGCAATTCATCTTGTTCACCTTCGTACAAGTTTCCATACTGATTTGTGAATAAACAAAGTGCTCCGCCCAAACCAGTTGCTTAACAAAGGTCTGTACCTCTCTTTCATATCTCTTATCACAGAAGGAATGTTATGTTTACTAAGCAATTATGTGAGAGCAGGACCCATGTATATTTTTGGTCATCACTGTATCTTCATCAATTAGCAAAGTGACTGACAGACAGTAGTCACTCATGAACACTATTTCTTTCCATAATTCTTTGACTGCATTGTCATGTTGCTGAAAACAAGTCAATTCAGAGAAATAGTTTGGTTGCATCATCAGTCAATTCAGTCAAAAGAGTTAACTGAGTGACCTCATGGTGACAGTGTTTGAAATGATCTTCCCAATGAAGGATCAGTACCATTAAAAACCCAAAGTCAGTTCCAGATTTCCAAAATATGCCCCATCTTACCTAAGAAGCTAACCTCTGTGTCAAACAACTAACAATCCCATAGCCTGGAAAGCTTTAATTTGCTGAGTAAAGTGGGTGTCCACATGCTTAGTCTCTGCAACGCTGCCTTGTAATTAGGAGGTTCACAATGCTGATGGCCATGGCTACCACGTGTAAGATTCAAGGAAAGTTTATTTTCCTAGTTTTACTAATTCATGACAATTTTGATTTGAGCATGCACAATTTGTAAGGTATATAATCCATTTTTGTTTTCTTGATAAAGTAAAGAAAAATTCAAAGACATCTCAAGAAAAAGAACTGTTTAAGACTGTAAGGAAATGTAACATAAATAAATCGTAGGTACTATTGGAAGAGACAAGCAACCTAACATTTCTAATTAAAATTGGGCTGTCACATTTTTCAGTATATGGAGGCTAAAGATTATCTTTTCTGTCATACACTAACTTGAACACATTATTTTATAAGTTACACTTGACATTCCAAAAGATTTTAGAATTTGGGAAGCTTTTTATCATTTTTTTGATATCCTCATATTTATGGAAGAATAGGCAGACAAACCTCCTGTTCTTTAATAACATAACATCAGGTACTCCTTGGAAACAGGACACAATAGAGAGAGGGACTGTTTATGAGTCAGAGAAACATGTGCTCCTGTCAACTTGAATAAGAGCCATCAGATATTTCTGGTGATGAAAACCTTTCAGTGAGGTGAAACAGGCCACATTCCATTCCTTTTATTTTCAGAGATGAGATGGATTTGAAAACCATAACCTGGCTTCTTGATGCAAGGACTCGCCACATGAGATAATCTCCAGCACATTACTATTGGCAAGCAGATCTTTCACCCTTTTGTCTCCATGCATTACAGAAAATGTTAAATCAGTTTGGTGTCCATATAAACTTTTGATCCTAGGAATAGCCTAGGGTACCATCATTATCTTCCCGAGGACCATGTATAGGCCTTCAGTAGGTAGTACTAATTTAATTTCTTTGCTAGAGGAAAAAGTAGCTGATTTTCTAGATCAATATTTGATTGAATATGTTTGAAATGTTGGCAGATAAAGGCCCCTTTTCTGGTCCAAAGACTTTTTGAACCACAGAGGTATAGCGTTCTAGCTCCCCTGGGATTTGAGTGGAAGGAGGTCTCAAAGATCTGTAAGAAGCCTTCCTGTCTTTCCTTGTGTTCTTCCAGCAAGACTCTCTAAAGGTTGAGATGAGAAAAAGATAAGATCAAGAACTGGAATGTCTTTATATCCATTTTTTTAATCTTTCCTGGGGCTTCTCTTAACTAAAAATAATCGTTTATAACACTAGTTTACAAAAACCTCCTGTAATAGGATGGTTGAAAGAAAACCTATCTGATCAGCTTTAAGGAGGTAACCCAGTGACTTTGGCTAATAATTTGAGACCTCAGATTCTCCCACTTGTACCGCTAATTAAACAAGAATGCCCACGTACCATCAAAAATAAAATGGATAGAAATTTAAAGGCTGAGATGTTAGACATAGATTAGAACTTGAGTTGTTTAGCTTAGATTGATAAATAAAAGACCTTTTCACGAACTGTGCTGGTTTGTAAAGACATTTACAAAGGAAAAATAAAGATTGGGAAAAATTTCCATCCATATAATATCTGACCATACAAACAAAAAAATCTAGTTCAGAAGTATATGTGTCACTGTAATCATTATTTTTTCTTTCTAAAGTGTTATCTAAATTAGCAGCTCTACCCCAAATAAAACAGCTCACACATGACTGAAGAGCATTATTCAGAGTAAACAATTCTAGCAACACTGTTTTCTAAGTCTACGTATGAAATTCCAAGATTCTTGAGTAGAATGTTTTCCTTTAATTTTTTCCTTTGCCACAGAAATGCACCTGCATTCCCTAAAAGCACAAAAAGGAAAGGATACTCACAACTCCTTCAACTCTCTTTCCGAATGTCGAACTTTTGTTTGACTGAAGGAGAAGTTTGCTTTCCCCTAGCAACTGATTTGAATATACAAGTTCATTTTAAAAAGAAGACTAGCCACTACATGAAAAGCCAACTGCAACTCCTTGGAAATGCAGACTCCAAAGGACTTATTCTCCACTGGTTAAGTCAAATCAGTTCTCTTATTTTGAGATGGGAGGATTACAATCAGTTTAGGTTTGTTGTTGTTGTATGTTTGTTTTTTCATAACGATTCCCCACAGCGTCCTTTTATATTGGTAAAACCACCTGGTCAAGGTAATAATATTTGCCATATAAATCGAACAACTATTCTGGCCATTATATCATATTTTTTACTTGGAATGGGAAATAATTAGTCTCTGAAAAGGGACTTCATTTTCTATATATTTTATTTTATAACAACTTGCTCACTGTTAGGTATAGAATAGTATACATAATAAATACTTAGGTTGATCAGTTATGTAGATAAACTTAATTTTTAAGTTCTGCTTTTAAGGAATAGTCATAATTTGAATTAAGTAAACCAAGTTTCTATCTACAATTACATTATGACATATACAACACTAATGTCATCAGAGATTGTAATAGAGTATTTTTCACAGTGCTTATATGTCAATTGAACATAACACATAAGCAACTGCTACAGGCAGAAGGATCTTCAATGCAAACTCAAATTGCCCCTGAATCTTTGATTTAGAATCTTTGCTTCAGGGTCTTCTTGCAACCCAAGCATCCCCTGTCAACCAGGCAGCTCTGATTGTTAGTTTTTGAGAGAGTTTCCTTTTTTTTTTTTTCATGGCCTAAAAAGAACAAAAGACAAAAGCAGTGAGGGTTTTTGGATATGAAAATTTAGATTGACACCAGCAAGAAATATGAAGTATTTCTTATGCCTTTCCTCAATATTATTGTTAATAAAAATGTGGCTCTACATTTCCCCCAAACCTCGTGTTTTGTAAGGTTCAATCTACATATCTCTTGTAATAGAAGTCCTTCCATACACAAAGATTTAAGGTTTAATATCTCCTGATATTTTCCCTAAATAAAATCATGGGCACTAGACTAATGTATTTCATTGGTACATGTCAAATCTAATTTGAAAATTCTGTCTAATTTTATAATGCACAAATATTAGTTACCTACCCACATTCCCCATCCTTTTGGAAATCAGAAGTTGGAGGGGAGGGTAGAAGGGATATGTATTTACTCCTTCCCTATATAATTCATATTTTTAGGGAAAGGTGAGCCCACTCTCAGTCTCTCAGCTCTAGGAGAATCTTATCGACTTGCTTAAAAACTTTTCTCCCATGAATTGGAAAGGAAGCACGGAACTCCACTAAGGCTGGGCACCATCATCTCACCTCAAGGAGAGGTAGGCTTGGGATGATGCCCTTACCCTAATTCACAGGAAATTAGAGAGGTAAACACTGTGTCCTTGACAGCCTCTGGATCAAGTAGCCCTGAAGTCTGCCCTACCTCTTGATTTTCCTTGCCTGAGCAATCAATCTCCTTTATCATTTAGGCTCTTGAGTTGGGTTTTCTGTTATTTGTAGCATTACAGATACTGATTGTCTAACTTTCCATTTTTTAGCATATTTCTTTTCCTATTTTGTCATAGCCACAAGGAACATAGATCATTTGTGGCAAATGATCTGGTTTCCTTGTGACAACATAGCCATGATCCAAATTCTACTCTTCAGATATTTAAATTTCTAATTCATTTTCTTAATGGAATTTTCATTATTTCTAACATCACATTCAATCTAGAAATCAAATTCTAAAAATATCTGTTTTACTCCTGACTACTGTACCTCCCAGCTGACTCTGAACCTGGGGATGTAAAGGTTTCATGAAAGATACAACCCTGAAACCCACTAATGGGAGCAGAGGGTTTCATTCATACCATGCACATGCTGGTTGAAACCCAACAGATCTTTTTTACTTAAGCAAAAATTGTAAGCAGAATACATTGTTTGAACATTATCCTGAAACAGTGCCTTTAATATAATTCCATTAAGGTGAATTTTTAAATCTACATATATGACATTAAACAAAGTGGCCTAATGACAAATATCCATGATTAAATACTTCCATTTAACTTTATTATACAAATAATGTTTGTATTGATATGAATCAGGAAACATTTTTTCAAAGAATCTGGGTGGCTATTCATATTTTTTTACTTTCATTTATTTTTTTAAATTTTTTATTGGAGTATAGTTCCTTTACAATATTGTGTTAGTTTTTACTGTACAGCAAAGTGAATCAGGTATAAGTATACATATATCCCCTCTTTTTTGGATTTCCTTCTCATTTAGGTCACTATAGAGCATTGAGTAGAGTTCCCCGGGCTATACAGTAGATTCTCATTAGTTATCTATTTTATACATAGTATCATATATTTTTAAGTTTCTCAGTTTACTAATCATTTTGTTTATTTTTGCCGATAAATTTGCAAGAGGCTTTAAGACAGCTGAATTTTACAAATGAAATTAATGTATGTCTGGAGGCACTGTGATGCACTTAGTATACATACCATTTGTTTTGATTATGTGATTAACATGTTCTTCTTACTCATACTATAAGAAATAGGATATGGTTAATTACATGACTTTTAATTACAAGAAAATAATGTAACTAAAATATGCCATCTATTTTTCTTTTATCTGCTACTGTTACCTATATAACATTCTCTTTGGTGATGAGGATTGGATGCTCTTAAAAGAGAAAAAAGATGAACCACAGTGGGTAGTATGAATTCTAATATTTATGGCAAAGAAATGAATATAATACGTACTGGAAATTTTGAGCAAACTCTGTGATATATACATATAAAATATTCTGTATTTATACGTGTAAAATATTCTGTAGAATTTCAGACAGTTTGAAATTAGTCATTCTTTTTCTTGATATTCATATTCTGGGATGATTACATTAGTCTTAAACTAGCTAGATGAATAATCCTGAGGGTAAAAAGAGCTGTGATTCAACTTCTGGGTGTATGTCATAAGCCTATGACTAAGGGATGGTGATTCCCCACTTACTGAAGCAAGAAATTACCAGAAGTAGAGGGAATAAAGATAAGGTTCAATGAAAGCAGAAGAGAAAAACATGGGACCCATGGAGCCAGAGTTGGCCCTGAGATTGTGGCAGTTGGATAAGCCCTGTGCACTAGGTCTCCTTCATTACTTCAGAAAACACTGTAACCAGAGTCCCATCATGTAGACGAAGCATGGTTGCCAGGAATGCAGGAGGCCGCCATTTTTCTGGAGTTAGACAAAAGATATTGGTCATCTGAGAGATGTCCACTCTCATCTTGGGATGAGGCTTCTGGATATAATCAAGGCAGAGTGGCACAACTGGCATTACTGGATGGGGATTCATGGTGGGCTTTCAAGCCAATAGTACCATGGGAACTGAAGGCGGGTGATACAAGGAAAAACAGAGATGGTAACTATTGCACCAGGAAATTAACACTGCTACTCACAGCATAATCCTTAATGATTTCTCCAAAAGCTACAAATTGGGGTCTATTTTAGATGATGTCTTGATATAATTATATGAATAGACTCTATGATGTAGGCTCATGGAAGCAGGGGATATGAATTATGTAGTTCTTAGTAGTTATCTGCACCCATGTAGTATGCACTGAACATGGTATGTTGAATAGGGCACAAGTTAGAAGTCCTGCTTTCCAGTCTTAGCTGTTGTCAATAATTGCATTGCAGTGGGAAAACCAGAACCAGTGTAAGCCTTCACTTCCTCTTTTATGAAATGAAAATAAGGAAATCATCCAGGATGATCTTTAACATCTCTCAAAAACATTTCATGGTTTACACATTTCTGGTAGATATCCTGAGACAATAGGCATCATCTCTATTTTTTCTTGTCCCACCTAACTTCAGTAGCCATTTACTATTCATTATTATATGTAAGCTGATTTTCCTAAATCACTAGCCTTTTAAAAAAAATTTTATTGAAGTATAGTTGATTTACAATGTTGTGTTATTTTCTGCTGTACAGCAAAGTGACTCGGTTACACATATATATATTCTTTTTCATATTCTTTTCCATTATGGTGTATCACAGGATATTGAATATAGTTCCCTGTGCTATAGAGTAGGACCTTGTTGTTTATCCAGTCTCCATATAATAGTTTGCATCTGCTAATCCCAAACTCCCAAATTTGTCTTTTAAAGATTAGCAGCTCTTCTACTATTTCCACAACTTCCTTAAAGAAGTTTATCATATCAAACTATGAATCTAAAAGAGTAGAAACTAAGCACCCAGCAGTGATGTTGGATATGCAATAGTCTCCAAAAGGATAAAAGTAAGCCGGGCAAAAATCTCTGTTTTGTTACCTGCCTCTGATACATTTGTGAAGGAGTGTTAATGAAACATGAAAGTGATGTTCCCATCACATATTTTTGGATTATCGTGCAGCCACATCAATTGGAAGCCTAATGAAACAGAGACCACCTACGGAGGAGGGATATGGTCTTCCTCTGTCTGCCTGCATCCAACTTACCAACTGGCTGTGTAGAACCAGCTGCCTGTTTGTATGAGGCCCTAGTACTGACCACACATTTAACCTTGATAATGGGCCGTGCCAGTTTCCACCATCTTTCACTGGTAGAAATACGTCATAGCACTCTACAGTTATGTGGTGATGGTAACAGGTAATAGGCATATTTCCACTTAGGGTGATCTCAAAGTTCCAGCTCTGTATCCTCTCACAATGTTGACCTATTGGAACTAGACCAGGTCGCAGATAAATTAACTGGCCCTTCCTCTATTTAACCCTTTCCACTGACTAAGGGAACATGCTGTGTATTCATTGAATAGAATTTCTCACAAGCAGGGGAATAACAATAAGAAACCTACTAGGTGGGTTCCCACAAAACATATCAGGGACTCCATAAAGAGGAAAATTGATGATGTTCCAAATGGAATTGTTCTATTCTTTGTTTTTGCACCTGTTCAAACTGACATCTGGTATTAGGCTTGTAACTAGTCAAACATTACTACTTTCCATCAAGATGACTGGGAGAAACAAAGAAAGAGAATATAGTGTAAAGTAGTAGTTCATCCTTTGTCCTCGTCAGGCTCCCTACCTGTGCTTATCATTGACTGCAGTTTATTCTTGTTTTCTTTTTCTTTTTTTTTTTTTTAGTTTGACTTCTAGAAGCCATCTGGCATTCAGTCTAATTCCCACATTACAGCTCTCCATAAGTCAGTCTGCTGTCAGGTTATAGGATTAAGTTTAAGGTTTTCTTAATTCATTGTGAGGTTCTTCATGGATATGGTCTATTATATCTTCCTGAGCTTGTCCAGTTGTAGATTTCTGTATGTGATTTATGTTTAGCAGGTGTTAGTTTGCTAGAGCTTTCTAAATATCAGCTTCACAATGCAAGGGAGGCTTTGGAAGACACAAGGACTCAAAACTGTATTGCTCCACAACTGGAGAATGGCCTCCCTGCTGAAATTCAATGTTGCAGAGCCATTTATTAAGCCAAAAAGATGGATATTTCAATATATGGAAATTAAAGAGACTCAAATTCCAACATCAACTCACCATTTGCACCTATGTATTATGTGGCTCTCAGGATATAGTATATCATTTAACAGGTAGGACAACTAGGTGAGTTTAAAAATAGAGATTTATTCTTTGCTATAAATTACTGTGAATTTGAGTGTTATTTTGTAATGTCCTACTTTTAAGTTGAATTCTTTTGTATGATTTTTGTTTTCCTGGTGTAAAGTTTAAGTGTTTAATGAAAACCTAGGTATTGTTAGGGAGAGGGGGAAAAAAAGGCTGCCTTTACAGAGTATACCTAATAAAGCATTTGAAAATGCATTATTATACATTTGGAAGATGTATATAGCATTGTAGGAAACAGGAAATAAGGAATAAAGCTCATTTAATAATGAATGTCCACATAAGTGTCTGAAAGCTATTATGAAATTTTTATTTCTTATGTTACATGCATTTTAATAAAATTTCTAGATCAGGATATGATTTCTATCTTCTCATGACAATGGGCTGTTTGTCTTAGCTTTGTGTGCATGATACAATACGATGTTTATTAAACCCATAAAATCTTTTGCCTCATATTGGTCTTTTATGTGATATAGATATAGATACAGATCTTTTGTTTTAAAACTCTGTTTCATAGTTATTCCTCACCTCACCTACAGGAAGGAAATTGTTACACACATATTGTAGATGATTAATCCAAGATATAGGGAGATTAAGATACTGTGCCTGTGGTCTCACTGAGAGTTAATCAAAATTAAAATGCACAGCTCTGAGTTCCCAGGCCAGTGCTCAGCCCCTGGAGCTATGTCACTTTGCACTATAAATTGTCCCTATAATTTAAAAAATTTATAATGTGCTCATCAGTTTGCATATCTGAGTATGAATTACAAACATTAAAATTGGCTACAACTCTTCATCACTCAGTTACTAACAAGAAGCACCTAAAAGGTCAAAGTCATGAAAGGCCAAAGTAAATGATATGTGTGCACCTTTTGCTAAACACTGTGCATACAATGCAATATGTATTCCTTATTTTTTCTGACACTAGGAGATAGTTCAAACCTTGGTTTATTCATAGCATCGATAGTTGACTGTGAATTATTAGAAGAAATTAAAATGGTACTCAAAATTATTTTAGTATGATTCAGACTTGATATCATCTTTAGACACCAAGTATTAAGGGAAAATACTTATGAACATACAAGTCATTAATAAGATATAATGTAATCCTTCAATTAAGAATCAGTACAATTTTTTAAAAAGCCAGTAATATATAAAAAGAGTCATATAGCAATATAACATGTATTAAGCACTGATGAAATGCATTGTGATTTGGGGAGTTCTTGATTTCTATGGACATTTCCTGTATAATAAGAAAATTTCCATAATTTTCTATCTTCAGCTGTTGTTGTTCTCATTCTTTCTCCTGTTACGTTTCCATTGTTTGACATCTGACAGTCAGTATCAATGGAGCAGTTAACCATATAGCATTGATAGGAATACCAACTCAAAAAAATTGTCAAAAGAACACAGAAAATTTGGGATCTATTTTGAAAAGGCTGATGGTCTCACTGTAATTAAAGTATGAGTAATGCTGCTTGTGTGTTTGTTACACAATTCTACTGGTATAGAGTTAAAGAAATGTGGGAACCTACAGTGGATTGTAATGAAAAAGAACTTTTATTCTCCAGTCAGTGATAATAAAGCATAACTCCTTAGGGAGAGATTTTTCCCCATAGTATTTGCACCACCTTCCTTTTAAATGCTACTAAGTGTGAAATTAGTGTTGTCCCTCAAAGTGCATAAGATTAATTGTTAGTAACTGAACACGTTTGGGGGTTAATTATATAAAAATTGATATTAAAGAATACTACCAGATTGATTGAGTTTTACAGTTTGCATTTCGTTTTCAAATTACATGAGTTGAAAGGCAATGGTAAGAAACAATAAAAATTCATTCAAAGCTGCTAAAGCAAATTAAGGTTTACTAGTCCTTTGAAAGACAAATGAGTCAAATGCTGTAATGTAGGGAAAGCAGTAAAAATGATTCTGAAATTAACTGTAAAATTAAAATATCAACTGTTCTAAGACAGTACATGTTGACCACACTTGTGGAGGTGACCTGGCTTTCCCTGTGTGTCTGACTAGGGCAGGTAGAGCAAACCAGGAACCCAGGGCTATTCTTTGAAAATATAAATTATGATGATTTGACTGGAGAATGGGAAAAAGTGCATTCAATTCATTGTCTCCCGTTATTCCCTATTTATCTTTAAATTTTCAGCTAAAGACTTCTGCTCCCTGAAATATGGACTAACTGCCCTTTTCCCTATTTCTCCTACTAAGTACAACTAAAAACCCTGGATGTTACACATAAACCAAAGACGACTCTGAAAGTTAGAGACAAGAAAGCAGACCAGCTAGGGATCTGGGGACCAAAGGAACAACGTGGTGATGAGTTCTCTGGGTTTTCTTTATGCCTCATGTATTCCAGACTGGGAGCAGAGAAATGAAAGAAAACACCAGTGGGTGCAGACCTAAAGCCCCAGCAAAAGCCTGATCTGTCTTGCCAAAGGAGCAGAAAGAGATAGCCTAGTAGGACAGAATTTTTTAGACAGTGACTGCTCTATAAAAGCAAACACCACAGGAAAAAACCCCTCATCCCCTCCAGCAAAGGCCAGGTGGCGAGCCTAAACTTTTGCCCTTCCCTGGTTGTCCAACACTCCCCCAAGCTACCCTCCTGAGATTAGCAGGACAAGATGAGTAGAAAGTAGAATAAGATGAAAAACACACTAAACAAAATGGAGTTAGCTTCACTAGAAACAGAAAAAAATAAGGCTTAAGACTACAAAGAATCAAATCAATGACACAGAGGCTAAACTTGAGAAATGTTCCCAGACATCTAAGTGACTATATAAAGAGAGAAAATATGAATTAGAATCTAGAATCTGAAGAGTTATAAAGAGCTGAGTAAATGGATCAGAAACAATAAGCAAGTTATAACAGAAAAAAAGATCTAATAAGAGAACCAAGACGAGGCAGAAATTAGGAACAGAGATTAGTACCTAGACATAGCCTGTTAAAACCTTAAATTTCTTGACTGACACAGGAACTTGGCAAGCAGTTGGTGCAAACATGCACGCACGTACACACACATACACATTTGTTTTTGTAAATAATGAAAATTAGACTGGCATCCGCAAAAATAAGTATCAAGGCAATTGGGGAAGTTTCTATAGAACTTTTAGAGAAAAGTCAATGTTCGAGTAATTTTAAAATCAATTAAATTGTTGTTCATGTGCAGTGATAACCAGAAGACATTCTCAGATACCAAAAGCCACAGAAAATATATCATCCAGGTATAATTTCTGAAAGGCTACTAAAAGATGCTCTTCTCACTTAAAAAAATGAATCAATGGTAAACTGTGTCAGACAGGGATAAGAAATGAGAACCAAAATCAGTGAAAACAATAGCAATGAGTGGAGAAAAGAAAAGAAATCAGGAAAGGTTTATATTGGCAGCATGGTTAAAAATAGAATTTAAAAATCAGATAAAGGAAATATTTTTTAATGATGGTACTTGTGACTCCAGATTAAATGAGCCAGGACTAGTAAAAAGGAAAAGAGTTTTAGAGTAGAATGCGAAAACACTAAGTCCCTTGTTTCACTAAAACAAAAAGTCATCACTCGTTTTAATTTTGCTAATAAGATAAATATAGGTTTAGCTTTAAGGCAAGTAGTATATTTTAAAACAGATGTTTACTTAGCAAATCACTGAAGTATACAGCAGAATACAGAATGCCCCCCCGACCCTCTACTTCATCTCCAGCTTCCTCTTTGACTATCTGACACTGAGCCCTTTTTGTTCTAACAGCCTGGGCATCTACCAGGGCTGTTAGCAGTGTCATTCTTTCCTCATCAAAAGATCTTCTTCCTGGTCTTCAGCTGCTGATTGTACTCTTTCTGAGCATCCTGTAGACTGGCCCACAGATGAATTTGGACCTACCTGAGGCTAGTTATCACATGGGGACTGAGATTAAGTGCCAAATAACAGAGGCAGGATGACAAAATACCTAAGGAAATAAACTGTCTCCGAACCAAAAAGAGACGAACAGAAATACAATTATTTGAAGATATTTTAACATAGTGCTATCAGTCTGGGACAGGGCAACTTGGCTAAAATAAATAAGATCTTAGAGAATCAAAACAAAAATTAATAGCTTAGAATTCCTATGGATTGAGAATCATATCACCCAAAGACAATATAACTTTTCTCAGGATCCTCTGGAATAATACATCGGCAAGAGTATTTTTTTAATTCTGGGGAAAAGTGCAATGAATGGGTATCAGCTTTATTACAAATGAAAATATTTCTATCCTAGTTAAAACAATAGAGTTCTGCTGTAAAAAGAGATAGGTTAATGGAACAGAAAGAGAGCCTCCAAATAGAGTGTACTATGTGTAATAAATTAATATATCATAAAGGTTTTATAAGTCAATGGGGAAGAAAAGTCTTACCAATGACAGTTTTTAGATAATTGGTTGGCAACTTAGGAAGGATCAGTTTTGACTTTTACTTCACACCATATACCAGTGCTTTTTAATTTACTTGTCAAAAACTAAGTACCCTGTCAAACATAGGACCAGCGATGAAAGCAGGAAAGAGAGATGGGACTTAGTGAATCAACCCCCGCCCCACCCCAACCATCCAACACCAATTCACCTAACCATTCCATTTTCTCATTTTTATCAGTTAAATTTCCATGTAAGATTTTGTTTGAAGAAAGAGTTTTTCACCAAAAAAAGAAAACAAAAAGTTTGAAAATTTGCCATACACCAAACTACACTTAGAGGAATAAAATGTTATTGAGAATAACACTGAAAATGAATAACACTGAAAAAACACTGAAAATCCAAAGGAACACATAATTCACTATAGTAAATATCTAAAATGAGTAGAATTTTCCAAATGGAGAAGCAATAGAATAAAAACATAGGAGAAACTGAGAGATGACTAGATAAAAATAAACTTTCTTTACATCAAAATAAACCAAAGTAAAAAGGTGGTAAGGAAATATTTGTATCATATGTGAACTTAATGTGTTAACTCCTTAATTTTAGAAAGCTTTTATATAAATGAATTAAAAATAGAAAGCTCTTAAGTTCAGAAAAAAGCAAATTATTTGGACAGCAATGTCCAAAAGGGAAAACCCTGATAAATATCACAACCATAAAGAGACTGTGGGTGAGAAATAGCAACCATTTTTTTGCAAAATGGAAGGTGGGAAGAGGAACGTTGACTGGTGACAGAGTGAGGAGAAAGCAGGGGACCTGGCTGATCTGCCCTCCTGAGCCCCACAGCTGGACTCTGAAATATCAGGGAGTGAGACTTGGAGCCGGAAAGAAAGGGCTCATCAGCAACACGTACATAAAATTCAGTCACTGCTGTCTCTCTCCACCCTGTCTCATTCTCTCCCGCATACGCATGCACATGCACACACATGCAGAATCCCCAGAAGTCAAGCATTTATTGCCCAAGTGAAAAAAAAAGAATAAAAGGAAAGAAGATCAGAGTTGCCTTTCCCAAAGAAAACGAACCACTTCTCTGGGGGAGAATTAGTTTAATTAAGAGTATGATAAAGCTACCCCATAGCAAAGCTTTCTTTCCTTGCTTTAGGGTCTCCCAGCTTGATGGCTGGCTCCCACCCTACTCACCCTAAAGCAAAGCATGTCAGTGGATAAACTCTGCTCCTGGACAAAAAGCACATAGTCATTTATTTTTATTGTCGCATTCTTACATATAAACATGTAAAAAAGGATTACTTGGCAATGAGGGAAGCCTGTAATATGAAGGAGAATGATCACGAAGTAAGAACAGAAATGACCATCAAAGAAAGACAGAATTCAGACTAAAGAAAATAAAGAAAAATAATCTCCGATAATACCTCACGAATATTTCATGCAATACTGTATCCATAAAGTATGAACAGGATGCTATTAAAAGAGGGTCAATCAGAGAACAAGAAAAACTCATGGAAATAAAAATAGGATTGCTGAACAAAGAACTACCACTAGTAAACAAATACAGGGGAAAATGAACAGCATCACAATATGCAAATTATGCAAATGGACACAAAAATGCCCTGCTTTGTTTCATTATTAAATTAACAAATGCAAAAGAAACTTTTAATATAAAAATACTCAATGCTGGGGAGGATGTAGTAAAACTCTGCTTGTGGTATTATATAATTGTAAAACTGAAAATAATTTGGCAATGTGTATATAGAAAGAGACATGAAAACTAACTTTTGACCTGGTAATTTTGTTTTGTTTACATCTGAAAGATGTAAGGAAATTGAAGCAAAATATAGAAACAACGAGGTACCCAAAGAGATTATCACAATGGTATTTAGAAGAGGAAAATACTCCCGAGCCAGCCCTCACTATTCTGCAGGTACTTCTGAAATATCCACCAAGGAGCACTGAGGATGTCTAAACTCTCACCCAACACTACCCTCGCAGAGGCTACCCTTAGAAGTGAATTGTTTTGGCTTTTTTTCTTCTCACAATTACTGGTTAATAAAAGTTGTTGCTAGAAGAAATAATGCCTGGGATAGGTTTTGAAAGATGAATAAGAGCTAACAGAGTTAAAAAAAAAAAAAAAAAAAAGAATAGCAGTTCAGGCCACAGAAAAAGCATGAACAAGTAGGCAGAACATAAAATAATATAAAGTGTGTGAAAAACTATAAGCAGCTTGGAGTTCCTAATGCTTAAAACATTAAGCTGGGAGTGGTTAGAGATGAGAGCAGGGAAATAGGGGAGTGCCAGGTCAAAGAGAGCCTTATAATATATGAGACTAAGAAGTTTTGACATTAGGTAATGAAGAGCCATGAAAGGATTTAAGCAGAGGAGTGACAACTGCAGATTGTGTTTTGATACATCACCATTGCTACCTGAAAGGAAAAACTCTATTTCCTCTCTCTATACTCAATACTTCCCAGTACCAAATGTGTGAGGGTTTTCCCCACACCAAGCAATTTGACTCTCCAGTGGAAACTGATCAGGTATCCTACAACTTAACTTAATTCTGACACTGTCTACCTGGAGACAGCATCAGCTTCCACAGACTAAGGGCTCAGTCCCACTAGACTGCCCTCCCGCCACTTCAGACACCAATTTTAAGTCCAGGTTGTCACTTGTGCTTCTGACAGACTGGCTATGAATTGGGGGTTCCCATGTCCCCTCCTCAGGTCCAGTAATTTGTAAGTATGACTCACAGAAGTCAGGAAAACAGTTTACTTACTAGATCACCAGTTTATTATGAAAGGATATAATTTAGGGACAGTAAGAAGGAGAAGCGTAGTGCAAAGTATGAAGAAAGGGGCAGGGAGCTTCCTTGCCCTCCAGGTGTGCCACCCTCCTGGCACCTCCATGTGTTCACCAATGCAGAAACTCTCCAAACCCCTTTTAGTAAGGGTCTTTTATGGAAGCTTTATTATATAGGCACAATTGATTAAATAATTGGCCATTGGTGATTAACTCAACTTCCAGCCCCTCTCCCCTCTCTGGAGGTGGGGAGGTGAGGCTAAAAGTTCCAACCCTCTAATCGCATTGTTGGTTCCCTTGGCAACAAGATACCCATTCTTAGGGACTTTCCAATAGTCACCTCATTAACCTAAACTCAGGTATGGTAGAAAGGGCTTTGTTATGAATGACAGTAGACTCTCTTTGCACTTATCACTTAGGAAATTCCAATGGTTTTAGGAGCTCTACCAGACCAAATATATAATTCTTATTATAAGTCACTGTATTACACTAGAAATATGGTAGAAATAAATGGGGAGTAGAGGGCATGGTGGGAGATGATGGGTTCAGTTTAGGATGTGTTACGTATATGGTTATTATCAGACATCTAAAGGGATATGTCTGTCTAGTTGGCCATTGGATATATAAATACAAAGGGGAAGGGAGAGGGCAGGGCTGAAGACATATTTTTTTGACGTCATTAGCATTATAAATGGGAGCTAAAACAATGAAAATGATGAGATTGTGTAAGAGAGTGTGTAAAAGAAAAAAGAAGCACCGGTGAGTGAAAACTGGAACTCTGTGGGGCACAATATAAAAGAAGCAGACAAGGAGAAAGAATCTACCGGGAAATGAAACATGAGTGGACAGAGGTGGGAGAGGAGAGTGAAACGGCATTGGAGTAGAGAGCTGCAAGAAAATGTCAGTAGAGTTCAATGGAACAGGGGGACTTATTAGGATAGGAAGCAAAACATGATCATTGGACTTGGTTACCTAAAAGTTGTGGGTAATATTTTCCCCCAAAACTAATATCTGCAGAACCTAAGTGCAAGAAGTTTGAGTGTTGAAGAGTTATAGGAAGCAAGAGTCACCTCCTCTTCAGAGGCAGCTGACTGAGCAAAAAAGGAGAGTAGGGAAGAGTATAGGGAATGTAGGTGGGGGGCGGTGGCTAGTGTTATTGCTTTGTTCATTTAGGAATGCAAGACCGATGAACATATCTCTAGGTTAAGAAGAACAAGCCAGAGAAAATAAAGCATGAAAATAACAGAAGAGAGTGTAGTCTTGGAGGAGACAGCAAGCACTGAAATCGAAAGCACAGAAAGAGGGGGCCTTAAACAGGAAGACATAGATCTTAACCTTTGAGACTTGAGAAGAGCAAGTACGTATGAATGTAGGTATAGATAAACCTGTGTGTGTGGAAGGGGGCGGGGGGTGGAGGTGGAGAGAACAGGGAATAAGCTGAGGTCTCAAACTTCATAGACTTAATGTTTTTGTGGAGTAGGAGGCAAGCTCAGCTGGTTAAGGAAACTGAAGAATATTGCAAAATTGAAGCATCACTGAGTTCAAATGGGAAAGCGAGCTGACAGGGTATAAGGACTGTGGAATGGCATTGAGGCCCCAAGATTGGAAACCATAAATGTGTAGTAGTGCCTGTATGGTCTTGAGGTTTTTCTCTAGCTATTCTCAGCATCCCAAGTGTAACAGAGCAAGTAGTCTGTTAGCTTGGCCAAGGTAAGATGTTGCTGAGTGAATGTGCTAGAACAGTGGTTGAATAGCTTGGAGAGAATAAAGTTCAGATGTTGAACCATGTAGTCTAGGCCCCGTGTATAAATTAGGCCAGATGGGGGGCTAATAGATTAGGGAGAAATTGATCAGTCAAGGGATTTTTATCAAATCAAAGAGCAGGTATAGTAAGGGTGGGCCTTTATCTAAAGTGGGTTTGTATTACTATCATTATAAGAAAAAAATAGTTTGCAGAGGTTTTTTTTTTTTAAGTCCATCATCAATTATAAGTATAGAAGTACCTTATATTAATATAGCATGCAGGGATTAAAACATACCATTTTCAGGCTATAGTAAATAGATTAACTAGTATTAGTTAGAGAATAACAATTTATAATTTAGAGGAACAACTCTCTGATGTTCATCAAGTATGTACCACTTTATTATTTACCCCAGACCAAAAAAAAAATTCTTTTCAACAAATTTATTTTCATATTCAAACATCTCCATTTAGGTGTTAGAGTTACTGTGGGTATCAAAGTAAATATGAGTAATTTTCAGCCTCCACCAACAAGGACTTTTGGTTCACCTTGGGTTGTATGTTTTGGGTTTTAACTAAATGAATAGCTGAGAAAATTATAAGAATTAATTAAAAGGGATATGTTAGAACATTTAAAATTAACACGTTAATGGCATCATTTCTGGTAGGGAGTGGTCTAAATTGACTTTGGTGAATTTGTCATTTATGTGGAATATTTTCAGACTTTTTATACTGAACAGAGAATATCTAAAGGCAGTTTATTCATTCATTTGTTCTTTCCTTCATTTGTTCATTCACTCAACAAGCATGTTTTGAATATCTTATATACACTCAATGTTGTGCTAAGGCCTGAGAATCAAATGTCCCTGTGTGCCCAGGGTTCATCTGGTGTTAGCACTGAAAGTCATGCATCCCAGGATTGGCCTTTAGTCCCAGGCCAATCAGGATCACCCCACTCCAGGGCAAGATGTATTTCAAAATATTCCTTGGATTCTAGAAAAAGCAGCATTATACATATGCCATAAATCATGCCAACCCCCTAATGTGGTTTGGGGAAGCACGCCCATAACCAACAAACAGGGTACTATTTCTGCAGAGAACTTCCTAGGTCAGGACTTGTCCTCAAATGGATTTGCATCAAACACAAAAGTCTTTTGTTTTTCAGAGATTTTTAGATTTTATAATTGCAGATAAGTGATTATAGTTCTGTAAAGAGCAGGCTGTCCACAGGTTGATAGGGGATCACCTAGGAGCCAAAAAAGAGAGGAATAAGGAAAAGTTTATCAGTTATGGTGATTCTTTTTGTTTTGTTTTGTTTTGTTTGCAATGCACGGGCCTCTCACCGTTGTGGCCTCTCCCGTTGCGGAGCACAGGCTCCAGACGCACAGGCTCAGTGGCCATGGCTCACAGGTCCAGCCGCTCCACGGCATGTGGGATATTCCCGCACCGGGGCACAAACCCGTGTCTCCTGCATTGACAGGTGGACTTGCAACCACTGCGCCACCAGGGAAGCCCTGGTTATGGTGATTCTTAAGCTGAGTTTTAAAGGATAGTGAGCAATTAGCCAGTGAATGAGGAAGTAATAGTGTTTAAAATAACAAGAAATGTACTTGTCACTTTCTGAAATTATTAATACATTTCATAGATTAATCCTAAATTGGGTCTTCCCTGGGTTTTCTCAGCAAACATTTAACAAGAGCTTCTGCAATGGAACAATTTACACTTGATATTTTGATATCAATTTCCAAGTAAAGTCATTACCCTCTGGCCCTCCTAGAAAAACTATTTGAATATTAAAAGGAATCCTCTGTTTAGTGGTAGAATGCTGTGTGAGAAATGGTAGAAATCAATATATCTGTCATAGATATGAATTAATTAGAGCATTATTAACTCAAATATCAAAATCTATCATGACTACAACTTAACTGAATCTAAAGCTATTTGGATTACAAAAATCTCTTTGCTCTGAAAGTATGTTTTAGGGGAAAAAATGCTTATCTATCATTTTGTGGACTAACATTAGCATTTGCTAGTTCAAATCTAATAAAGCCTTCTCTATGAATGCATCATTAATAAAATCTTCAAAATGGCTTCTCTCGGGCTTGCCTGAGACTCCCTGAGAGTCCGCCTGCTGATGCAGGAGACACGGATTCATGCCCCGGTCCTGGAAGATCCTACATGCCATGGAGCGGCAGGGCCCATGAGCCATGGCCGCTGAGCCTGCGCGTCCGGAGCCTGTGCTCCGCAACGGGAGAGGTCACAACAGTGAGAGGCCAGCATACCGCAAAAAAAAAAAAAAAAAAAAAGCTTCTCTCAACATTTTCTTTTTGATTTTTCATGATTTAATTAGGAACATCTTTAAAAAGACTGGCTTTCCTATGGTAGTATCACATCTGCATTTTCAGCAATATGCTGTTTAATCACAATGGGTTATAAAGTGGAACTTCCAGTACTTATTGTATTATCTAGTAGAACCCACACATTTCGTACTTTTAGTGCCCCTGAGTCATCATCTTATATTTGTTCATCAACATTTTAACTGCCCCTCTTAAAAAAATGTAATTTGATAGTTAATGTTCTAAACTTGTTATTCTTTTATTTCTTTTCAAAGTAATGATATTTCATATGCCTTTGATATGCTTCCTCCTGCACCTGAACCCTGTTCCCTAACAAATCAAGTTATTTCTTTCCTTTTACCTTATATTATTTTTGTAATTTTTGTTTAGAGACTTGATAAACCTAAATCCTTTTAAGGTTGCATGATCATCAGTAAAAATGAATTAGCTGTTTTATCACATCATTGGATAGTTTTAGAATATACGTAAACACTATGGTGGTAGTATTGAAATTGGTAGCGTGAAATTAAAGGTCTAAGAAAACATTTACATATATATAAATGTATATAGAGAGAAACATACATATATGTAAAGAATATTTGGTTACTTTGACAGCAAAAAAAATTTCAAAGATTTCTTTTTCTAATAATAATTCTCATATTTTTTAATACTCAAAGAATGATTAAAAAATATGAATTAAGTGTTGCTTTGAGAATTTTTCACTCAGTATTGCTTGTCTGGAACATAATCAAACAAGTATAAAATGGGTCACAGACCTGCTGATGAAGAACTAGTTGTTTCCCACCAACCCCACCCACTTTGCCCTTTCCTCTCCTCTCTCCCTCTCTCTGCTTCTCTTAAATTTCAGAGAAAAAGAGGGAGCAAGTTATTCAGACAAACTCCCTTGAAAGCAGGACCCTATTCTTAGCACTTCCCCTGCCTCCTCCTAACACAGCCCCCTTATCATCACGGTACTACTCAGAGTAATAGCTTGAATCATGGGCTCTGGAGTCCAGCTGCCTTGATTTCAGGCCCAGTCCTTTCTAGATATGTGACTTTGGACAAGTTGCTGGACCTTCCTTTATTTTGAAATATAGTAACACTGCTAGTAGTATTTCACTTACAGGGTTGTATGAATTAAATACTACCATTAAAGCATTTAGAACTATTTCTAATACACAGCAAGAATTTAATTGTTGTTAGTTGTTAACCGTTGTTATTGTTTCTCTGTTTCGTTTTGCTGGAAAGCTAAATTCCTTTTCTTTTTTAAAAATGTACTTAATTGACTCAAGCTGCTCTCCTTTAAGAAGTATATTCATTAATTTTTTTCTTTTCTTCAGCAGTATTTTTTGAGTACTTGCCATGTTCCAGGAACTGTACTAGATTTTGGAGTCTGAAGAGTAGGCAAGAAACACAAGGTCCTATTTCACAGACTTGAGAGGCAAGAAGGGGCTTCCCACTTAAACAAACAATTACAACATAGTGCTATTAAGTGTTGCAATAGGAGTCAGGGGGTGGGGTATGGAGTCAGAGGATGTACATCCAACCCAGGCTGGGAAAGCATCTGGTGGGGAGCTGCAGCTGGTGACAGAAATATCACCTTATTGGAGAATACCATGCCTTGCCACTCTCTAACTCCTCAAACATCCCCTCCTCATCTTAGCAGGTGTCTTCAGATTCACAAATTGGGTTTATTTGACCCCAAAGAAGGACAGGGCCTCAGGGATCTATATAGTTCGAAAGCACTCCACTTGACTTTCATGCAAGAGCCTGAAGACGTTTTGCAGCAAGTCTCAGGAGAAATGGGCAAGACAAGAAATGATGGAATAAAATCTCAGTGCTGCTGCAGCATATCCAAACTTTAAACAAATTGGTACATCATTCCGATAGTGCATTAAAGAAGAAGGTCTTTCAGGTGTGATGCATTTCAAAGAGGTTTATCATAGACAGGACAATTAATCAATGTCATCACCTTCTGTTCAGTGGTACTCATAAACCATGCCAGAAAGACCCAAGTATCCTATTGTAAAAGATTTGCAGGTAAGAGAACTCTGTAGCATCCCATGATAACATTTCTCATGATTATAATGAGTGTTTATTTGGGGTGTCTAATTACTAGGATAATTAATTTTATATTCCCCATCACTGTATATGTGTTATCCTAGTTTGAGTGTATAACATGTGCTGAGCACTCTAGGCTCTGAGGTATGGGAAGCAAGATGAAATTATCCACAATGGTTTTAAAAGTCAATTGTTACTCTTTATCTGTGGCAGAATAATAATAATTGTCACCACTTAAGTAGTGCCTTTCATCCTCATACCTCAAGACACTCCAGCGTTGTTACTTCACATTATTTGAATGAATCCCTTTTGGAAGGCAGGGCAAACTGAGAGACACATAATACATGGTTAGCTATGCTAATTTTGTTTTCTTTAACAAATGCAAAATAAATAGCCTGCTAAAGAGGCAGATAGTATCTTGAAGATAAACCCTTTCTAAAGTAGGTTATTCTAAACAGATGTGCTTTTTCTATATCAATGTCATTTTTGAAAAATTTATTCACACAGACATAAATCCTTGACGTGATTAACTAATACTGATTTTTTTTGGCTTGTATTTTATCAGAAAAACAGAAACAAGCAACTTTCTTGCACACAAAAAAATGGTTTTAATGAACAGTGAAACTACAGATTTTAAAGCTTTGCTGCCTCCTAAATTTTATGATTAAATTTTGTGGAAAACTGTGTAAATAGAGCATAATTATTTTAAAAATAGAAGCCTTTGTTATTAGTCATCTAACTGTCATAAGTATACAAAGCAGCCTGCTGTATAGACAAAGGACTAGAAAAAAGTTACCTGCAGAGAGTTTTTGCTATTGAAAGAATAAATACTAAAACAATGGGGTGAACTTTTGGTTCACAGATGCAAATACTGAATGCTAAACCTGGCTGAGGGAAAATCACTTTAGCCTGATAACCGGATTACTTAGAACAAAAATAGAGAAAATTAAGAACTGAAGAGCAGAAAATTAAGGTGGAATGCAATTTAAAGAGTAAGTAGATGATGTAGGCTTTCATTTTCTCCACCCCCCACCAGTGTCCAGCTAATTAAAATTACAATCAAAATCAAAGAGTCTAAACTTGTAAATATCTTTAGCTAATGATTTTGTCTTTTTAATCATCTTCACATTCAAAGTCTTCTTTTATTCATTTAGGTCTTTACAGTAAAATAAAATTGTTTTTCCCCTGTAAAAATCCTCCTTTTAATTTTCCTTATCTGCTTCTCTTTATATTATATATTCTTCAGTACTTTTTTCTCTGCGTCTCTTTATGCCATATTCGTTCAGCTTTTTCTTTTACTTTGAACATACCTTACAGAAGGCAAAGTTGTATAGGTATAGAGGTTATATTATGTGATTTTAGAATTTAACTGCTGATCCAAATACAACTCTTTGAGGCTGCCTCATACACAAAGGACTAATTACTTGTTACATAATATATACCTTATAAAATTACTCTTTCAGTGGATTCAATTTTTTTTACCAGAAATATTTCTTCATTGCCTTTACCACCAGGAATATTCTTTATATTGCCAAGCAAAATCACAGCTAAAGATACCGCCAATCTATGGAAATTTTGCTTTGTATCTGTGTTTACAAATATATTATGCTTCAAACTCTCCTGGAATAAATGTTTGGGGACCCAGGAAATGAAAAAGCACCCAAGGAGCATGAAGCCCATAATGGTGGAGCCCTTTAAGTAATCAGATTTAATGCACATTAATCAGGTACCACCATCCATACACATTGTTGGAGGACTTGTCCCTAAAGCTTGAGGTCAGATGTGGGCTTTAGGTTAGCATCCCATCCCTCTCTTGATCAGGTTCTGCTCTAGCTGCTTAGGTGGCTATTTCATTTTCTGGATTGCTAGGCTGTGTGTATAAGTTAAACTACTAAAAGTGTGGGCAGCAGCATTCCCATATCCTGGGAGCTTGTTGAAAATACAGAATCTTAGGCAGCAAAGCAGATGTACTGAATCAGAATCTTCATCTTAGCAAGAGCCCTGGGTTATTTATGTGCACATTAAAGTTGAGAAGTACTCTTTGAGGCAGTCGCCTCTAAGAACTCTAAGTCTATGACTGCTCCTTCTTTGCCCCTCTGCACTCCTTCAAGCCCCACCCATGAGTGGTGCACATATAATGTCTAAGGTAGGAAAGGAAGGGATTGGCTTTCATGCCTTGTCAGCATAGGATCTAGCCTAGGATGTCACTGCCCATGACCAGCCTTCATTCCTGATAAGCCGGCTAGAATGCCAGCTAGGTGGTGGTGATGGCAGGTCAACTAAGAGACAGTTTGTCACTATCAGTGCCTGCCTCCTAGATAAGAGACCAGAGTGAGCCGGTCACACACAAGACTAAACACAAGGACAATGAGGATATATACTTGGGGGTTTGGGATAGTGTACTTCTGCTTTCTACAGCCCAGGATGAATGCTCTCAGCACTTCCAGGGATCTCTGTGTTCTGCTGATAAAGAGAGGAATCTAGTACTATCTCCTCAGAACTCTCCTGCATTCATCCATTCCATAAACATGTAGGCTGATGCTAACTGGTTTTCATCCCACCTCTCTGATAACTTATTTTCAATATCTCTTGATGGCCCTTTTCCCTCTATCCAACCTTGAAATGTTTGAGCTCCTCAAGGCAACCTCCTCTTATCTCACATGATGTAATGTCTAGACTTCCATGCTCTGTCCATTCCAATGGCTTCAACTACCATCGATGTGCAGACTACTCCCATCTATATCTCTACCTCAGATCTTTCCTCCATGCTTTAAACCCATATATCTCATGCCCATTTTGCCCATCACTTGGATGTCTCACAGGTATCTCAATCTCAGTACATTCAACACTGAACCTACAATTCTTCATCACTAGTCAGTTCTTTATCTGTCCATGAGCCTAGTAAAAACTCAACTATGCTTCCAGTTAAGCCCATCTTACCTCATAGCCAATTAATCAGCAAGCCTTATTGATTCTCTTTTCTGCCTTTAGAATCCTGCCATTCTTCCCATGTCCATCACCACCACGCTGGTCCAAGCATCATCATAGCTTACCCACGTTACTTCAATAGCCTCTCAGCTGATCTTTCCCTATCTACACTAATATATGAAAAGCATGATTTAAAAGATAGTGCTGGGGGCTTCCCTGGTGGCGCAGTGGTTGAGAGTCCGCCTGCCGTTGCAGGGGACACGGGTTCGTGCCCCGGTCCGGGAGGATCCCACATGCCGCGGAACGGCTGGGCCCATGAGCCATGGCTGCTGAGCCTGCGCGTCCGGAGCCTGTGCTCTGCAACGGGAGAGGCCACAGCAGTGAGGGGCCCACGTACAGCAAAAAAAAAAAGATAGTGCTAGGAAATCTCACTTCAGATTATCACTACAGACCGTCAATGGCCTAGTTAGAAGTTAGCAAAAGCAGTTATGTAACAGCCTCTTAAGTGATCCCTGCCTTCACCCTTCTGTTATCAACGGCACTACAGCCACCAAAATTTTAAATGCCAAGTAATGTTACATTACTCAGGGTAATTTCTTCCCTAAAAACCAGGTTCTAATTATGTCTCATCATGTCAGACTCCTGCTTAAAATCCCACAAACTCTTCCTATTACCTTTATGATAAAATATAAAATTCCTTGCATTGACGTTAAGGCATTCTAAGAACTGTCTCCTGCATCATACATGAGAGTCATTTTAGTCCTCTCCATACTCCTATTCTTTACATTACAGTTTCTTGAAAGTACCATGCACCTTCCTACCTCAGACTGGTACCTCTGTACATATTGGTCTCTCCTCTTTTGCCTAATAAACTCCTATCCATCCTTCAGATCTCAGATTAATCACTTCCTATGAGACTTTATAGTTTATACTTGAAAGTAGGTCAGTTCTAGGCTGTATGCTTTCTTATCAACTTCTACTTCTCCTGTGTAATAGATATCATAATTGTATTATGCTATATCTGCCCCTCCAACTAGATGTATGCTCCATCCTGGCAAGGACTTTGTTGGTTCTTGTTCACTATTTTAGCTCTAGCAGTGCAAGGACTGTGTTGGTTCTTGTTCACTATTTTAGCTCTAGCAGTGCCTTATCCAAGTGGGTTCTCAATAAATATTTCTGAGCAAAGAAATAAAGTATGGAAGGAATGAATGAGTATGCCAGGTGCTAGGGATGCAGAATCTAACAGAATGAGATTGCTTTGACCTATGTCAACCCACTAATCACCAAGGTTGATTTGACTGATGTGGTCTAATGTCATTCTTCTCCTTTAGTGCTCTATGTGAACTCTACTTAAAGCTATGGGCATCACTGGATTCTGGCATCTGGGATAAATAGAAGTGCATGTGGCCAGGACCTGTTTGTAAGTCCATGTAATGGCAGACTCTGAGGTGGTGTAATATGGTGTAACAAGTAATATGGTTAGTACTTTATCAAGTTAGTACATTAGATCCAATTGCCAGTATTTGCTTAGAATACTTCATGACTAACTATATCTGACTGATAAATGCCTTTTGCTCCAACTCATCACCCATGACTCAAGAAAGGTAAGGCTAGGAAATGTCCTAAGCCTACAAGAGGTGAAGTGATAAAGTCCTCAGCAGTGGTCACCTTCATCCAGCATTCTTCCCCATGAGTGATGACCTGGGTTCAGTTAGTAGCCATTAGGCCTACCTGATCCACCAAACTAACTTAAGTCTTTTAAATTCATATTTGTCTGGATCTGGAGGTTCATCTTATAGTTAGAACAATTTCCACTTCAGCTGCAGTTTGGGGCAGTGTGGGGATAGAACTGACTTTCTCCTATCCCCACAGGGCCATAGGTCCTGCTCAGAATGGGTGCTTGTATGATTCATTCTGTTCATATATTCCTCAAATATGTTCAAGGTCTCAATATGTTATAATTTATAGGAAAATGTGATATTCATTTGTATCATTTGTATTTCACTTGTAAATGTATATTGTTTATAAAGTATGACATTTGTATCAGATCATTTTCAGATTTCAATCTATATAGCTTATTTATTCATTAGCTTATTTCATTAGTAACTCTATGACTCTAACATGACTGAAAACTGATAAAATTAAGGTAAAATTTGTATATGTAATAGTTCATTCAACATATAGTTATTTGAGTTTCTATTATGTTCAAGGGACTAGTCTAAGTGCTGTAGATATCACAGAAAATAAAACAAAAAATATCCTGTTTCTTGGAGTCTATATACACTCTTGAGGGGGGGAGACAGACAATAAGCAAAATAAACAAGTTAAATTTACAGTTTTTAGAAGATAATAAGTCTAAGGGAAAAAATAAATCAGGCTAAGGGATATAGGATGTTGTGGTGGTAGGCTACAATTTTAAATAGAGTTGACCAAGAAGTCTTACTGAAAAGATGATGTTTGGGCAAAGATTTGAAAATGGGGAGAGAGGGAGAAGCCCATGTGGGAAATAAACATTCCAGGCAACAGGAATACCGGTACAAAACTCTGAGATAGGAGGATACCTGGTTGTTCAAGGAACAGCAAGTTTAATGTGGCTGGAGCAGTGAGCAAGGAGAATAGTAGGGGATGGGATCAGAGATGAAAAGGAGGTGGCAGGAGAGATCCTATAGGGCCTTGTAAACCATGTTGAGGACTTTGGCTTTTACTTGATTGAAATGGGAAGATATTGGAGGGATTTGAGCCTTACAGTGACATGATAGGATTTCCATTTAAAAAGAATCTTAAAGGTTTCTGTGTTGGCAGTAGAGGGCCAAGGATGGGAGCAGGGATCCGTTTGGGGACTAGTTAGAGAACTATTTGTGCTAACTTCCTAACTAGGCTATTATATGTCTTCAGTGATAATTCTAAATGAGCTATGTTAAAGTTTTGAATTTTAAGTTTCAGTTTTCATACAGTAATGGACCTGGTGGAGATGCATTAAAAATAAATTATACAGGCTCAACATAACTACTCTTTCCTTTCTAAAAGTGGTAGAGTTTCCTTGTGGAACCTGAGAAATGTTAAGGGCAGTTTCTTTGGCAGAGAAAAATAGGACACTGCTGGATAACAAAGGATCTAGTTGTATTTTGCGGAGTGCAGAAAAGCTATCTGCACTTTAAAAAAATATATATGTATATATTTATTTTTTTATTTTTTGGCTGGGCCGGGTCTTAGCTGTAGCACGCGGGATCTTTCGTTGTGTGGGCTTCTCTCTAGTGTGGCGCATGGGCTCCAGAGCGCGTGGACTCAGTAGTTTTGGCATGTGGGCTCTGTAATTGCGGCACACATGTTCTCTAGTTGTGGCACGCGGGCTTAGTTGCCTGGCAGCATGTGGGATCTTAGTCCCCTGACCAGGGATGGAACTGGCATCCCCTGCATTGCAAGATGGATTCTTAACCACTGGACCACCAGGGAAGTCCCTGCCTTTTATCTCACCATGTGCTTCAGATAATCAGGAAACCTGTGATATTCATTAATTCATTGCACAGTTATTTCCTTAATTCTTAAAATTGCACCACATAGTTAATGCATAATCAGTTGATTTAGGGCATAGAAAGAAATATACATGTTCCTAGCTTTAAGGAACTTACTTATAATGTATTTTCATGAGATATGATTATAATGGAATAAGTATAATTTTTATATAGAGAATCAAATTTACTACCTAACTTATGATAACATACTATATATTTATGATCTGATATAGTCTTGTTCCCTAAATTTTATATTTAAATATTACTACAATCAGATTGTGTTTCAAGAAATAATCTCACCAAATTTTATGCCTAATTAACCATTATATGTGGCAACAGAAATTGACCTTCAGTGTAGATATAGATTGCTCTTGCAAAATAAAAGACACAGCAGTTAAAGAGTTTCTGTTGCTAGCAGGTGAGATTAGAAATGCTCTTTGGGATATTTTCTTAAAGGTAAAACAAAAAATAAACAGGGTCTATATTAACAACCTAAAGTAGCAACCTGAACCAATTTATCCTGAATTTCTAGACTTAAAACTTAAGTCCCCAAATAACTTAAAATAGCTTAAATTTGATATAAAAGTCAATTTTAATAGAAGCCAAATGAAAAATTCTAAGCTTTTCTCGGTGGTCTATGGTTAAAGTGATTTGTTAATCTCATTTTTAGAATTTGTTATGATAAAAAATTTCATAATAAGCACCAAACCATGTCACAAAAATCAATGCATGTGCCACATATATATGTATATATACAAATACATATTTTATATGTGCATATACATATACACATGGAAGATCATAGCCTAACCTGGGCATCATGATTCCTCCCCTGGTGTTTTGTCTCATTCATTTATAGACTCAAAAAACAAAGGGATCAGAAGAATTGTCTGTCTTGGCCAATCTTCCCCTTAATGGAGAGTTCCCTCTATATAACCCATCACAAATGAATAATCCATCCACAATCTATAAGTGGCCATTTAAATTATATTAAATAATTTTTTTAAACTATTATGCTAAATCAGACTTACATGATCTTACTTGGAACAGGTTAAAATGGACCAGTTTCCTGAATGCCAGATCATTTTCAGATTCGTGTGTTGCCAGTGAACAAGTCTTTTAAAATGTGAGGCTCAGAATCTTTGACACAGCCCATAAGATATATAAGCCTAAAGCAAATAGCGTGTTATTTTGAGGGTTGCTTTAAAAAAATAGAGTTTATCAAACCCTGCCAGAATCTTTTATGAATGGAGTAAACAAAGTGTTTTTTCTAGGAGAAATATTTTCTGGGACATTATAAAGCAGTGTTTGTCAAAACGAAATCTATCTATTTGAACTCAAGGGTTCAGTTTGTAAGAGGACCCCATGAAAAAAAACGAGTAGTAAATTAACTAACATTGTTGGTATTAAAAGAATAAAAGAAATTATGGTACAAGAACTATCTCTTCAGCACCATAGATTAATTTACATTCTCCACTTTAGTGATAATTTCAACCTTTTTCCATATAATTTTCAATTATGGATGAAATTTTCTCTAAAAAATGATTACTGTTCCTCCTTCTGTAGTATAATCTTAATTGTATATTTTTCATGCTCCTCTGCTGAATTCCAAGTTAAAGTAAAGCATTCTAAAGGTGTATTTTATTGGTTCCAATGCTTCTGGGTTTTAAAGTCCACTGTTTTTGCCTCCTGGCAAAAAATGCCTTTGCAGTATGATTTAGTTTATGTTTTCATAAAACAGAAATACAAAATCAAAATTCAAACTTTTACTTTTCATCGCCAGTGAAAATATAAAATATAGATTTAGATTAGTAAAATCTTGGATTTAAGAATTCAGAACCTATCTATATGAGTGAAATCAAAATAAACATATTTAACTCTTTTAAAATCTCTTTAAATCGATGAGTTCACTGGTAAACCCACCATGTCAGAGTACAGAAGAAAAGACAGAGTACTTGCTAGCAATTTTTTAGTTTGGGTAGGGATACAGAACAAATGCACATGAAATAAGTGAAAATACTTTCAGAGAAACATCAACAAGTGCATATTACTATAATGCAGGGTCTTCAAATAGCACAAAGCTGAGATGTAGATTAAGAGATTAAAATTAAGGTGTAATTAGGGTGATTCAAAAGACACTTTTCAGAGATAAGTTTTGAACAAGGATTTGAAAAAGTTGTAATATATGAATGGGCAGGTGGAGGCAAGGATATCCAGTGAGAAAAATAGAGCACAGACATGGAAAGGAGCAATTATAAAATGGGCCAAGAAAATCCTAATGGTTGGAGCCAAGGTGGATTGCAAGAATGGATCACTTTAGACCCAGGCACTCCCTTAATCTTTTAATCCCCTTTCTTTCAGTCCATCACTCACCACTTCTCTGTCTACTCAGGATAGACTCCCTGGTGTATCATGGCAACCATCTGTGGCCAGAACACTTAATGCCTTAGATCCTGTTTTTTTCTATTACCCCCAAGGGAATGGTTAGTCTCAGAAATCAGGGGAACAAGCTTTGTAGTCAGGCCTGTGCAGTGGCTGCTAGTGAATTGAACAAGGGTGGTCAAATCTAATTATCTTTCTAATGTGACTCACAGTCCTGTTCTCACACTGCTTCCTCTTTCGTCTTTTCATCATAATCTTAAAAACTTTCTTGTCAAACTGTTACCTCGGTAAAAAAAATTTTGGAAAAGTTACCAGTGTTGGAAAGCAGAGAATTTTCTCAAGAAGGGCAGCAGTTCCTTTACTCCCTATCCAACACCCACTTCAAGCTGTACTTCTAGTTATAGCCACTGGTAAATCCCCAAATTTGGATCAATTTAGCTTTTCTGTTCTTAAATCCAGGATGTTGAAGAAAAACTCATACCTGCTCATGTTGCAGCTATAGATCCATCATCTCTGGCTTCATCTGGGCTTTCAGAGCCATTTGGCAAAAATTCTACTTCTTTTGCGATGTCCTTTTCCATTTTCCATCTCTCCCTTCTCACTGCCCTCCTCAGATCTCCTGCCCCAACAACACATTGTTGATGAAATCACACATCAACTACTGAGCAAGATTACCCTGTTGACTTGATTGTTAAGGAGCTTTTTCTTCATTGTGGGCCTTCTGTTGAGTATTTGCTTGAGGCACAAACATTTCCAGGCTCTGGGACTCTTTGAAGAGATCCATCCCATGCATATACCCATTCCTTCAACTTGCTTTTGATCAATCCTTTGATCTTGTTCCTTCCAAATCCTAGAAAATTCATACCATTAGCCCCTGCCCAGGATCAATATATATCTCTACTTCAGGCCAGATCTTCTTCCATGAAAAGAGTCTAACATGGAAACACAAGTTCTGCCTATTAAGCGATTTCTATTCTTCAACATCCTAAGAGCCAACAGTCTTCTTCCATATGGTATAGGAATATTATATGGAGCCATTCTTACACCAAGATGCTCCAATACCTACACTACTTAAATTAGGATGTAAAACTGACTTTTACATCATCAGTCAATTGCTTATAGGAAACTCCCTCTGGACTATAGATGTGAGTTGAAACAAGTGTGGCAGTTTGCAGAAGGCATAGGAATGTAGGACCTGTTCAGTTATTAAATTACTGGGCACCACAAACTTTATGGCTGGGTTGACTGAATAGCACACAGTTCATTACTGGAAGCTTGAGCCAGATGAAATCCCATAGGCAGTCGCCTCCAGAGCTAAATTTAAGTCAAGAACTTTTCTGCAAAATGTAGTTACGGAAGAGGGCATGGCCTTTGTCCAAACTTGAGAATCTTTCTCTCTGTATCGTTTTCCTAGAGTTAGCAAGTCCATTCAGTATCTCAGTCTGCCAGAGGAAGTTCAAGGACCATGAGAACTTCCAGGTCATGAGGACCAATTGACAGTTACTTGCACTGAAACCCTGGACCAGGCACTAAGCTTTCTTTCACTATGGACCCCAGTTACGGATGGATAAAATTTAGATCATCTTGTTAATGGTCAGAGTAAGAGGTAAAAAATGCTGCATCTAAAATTTAGATACTCATTTTGAAAGGAGTAGCCTGGAATGCCACAGATCCTCAAACACCCAGGTCCTTTACTGTCACATCAGAGCTCTTTATTCTTACACAATTTCACATTCACATATATGACTTACAAAAGCATATGGGAGCATTTCTACTTTCTGATCTTCATGCCCTATCAGCATGATGTTTTATGCATATTGGATCAAAATGGGACCTTGATCAAGGACCCAGCAAACTAGACTGTAGCACAGAGCCAGAAAGCTTGTGTATCCCTTAGGCAGGACAATAAAGATTTATTGGTGTTTATGTCAATGAAGACAAATTTCTGATGGTGCCTATCAACCAAAATACATAAAAAATATTTTGACAAGATCAGTAACTGCACCATAAATGCTAACAGATACATTCATTTATTCTAGTAAGGAGAAAAAACCTGCCATGGCAGCCACAACTGGAGCCTCTACTGATTTTATTTCCAATAATCCACTGTCATTCTCCAAGACCTATGAGACTGCAAAAGCCACACCAGCCTATTAATCACCAAATCTACACCTTTCAGGAAGCAACCTTCAGGGTTGTAGTGCTCCTGTTCATTCCTTATTTTGGCAGGGAAAGAGAGTACCAAATGGCCCTTCCTAAAATAATAGTCCTGGGCTTCCCTGGTGGCGCAGTGGTTGAGAGTCCGCCTGCCGATGCAGGGGACACGGGTTCGTGCCCCGGTCTGGGAAGATCCCACATGCCGCGGAGCGGCTGGGCCCGTGAGCCATGGCCGCTGAGCCTGCGCATCGGAGCCTGCGCTCCACAACGGGAGAGGCCACAACAGTGAGAGGCCCGCGTACAGCAAAAAAAAAAAAAAAAAAAAAAAAATAATAATAATAGTCCTGACTTTATAGGGGTAAGTAAGAAACTGTGTGGGATCTGCCAGTTTCCTAAAATATCCCTTCCCACAATTCACTCAGGATGTGAGAAAATGACCCCAGGATAGTTTTGGGAGTCCCACTCAGCCAACCATGAAATAAACTCAGGTCAGAATTCAATTTATCACCTGGCTCCATAATGATCCCCAACTCTAACCAGCTAACTACAGTGGAATTACAAGTCCCCAAGAATCAGTGATAACTTTGAGCCAATATCCAATATTTCCTGAGTTTAGGTATTTCCCTTTCCTTAATGTACAAGTGTTCAGGTTAACTGCCAGCCCCACTAGGAAAGACAAGGCAGAAGGTTGACAGTATGCCTGTGTAGTGTCACAGCAGGATCTTTCCTCACAGGTACTAGCCTCTCTTTCACTGGGTGATGCTGGGCCTGTGAACCCAAAATTCTCTAGCACTTAGGCTCCAATGAGGCCTCTGTTCACCAGACCTAGAATAGCTTTGGTTAAATAAATCAAGACACACCTTAATTGCTGTCTGTCTGTTTCATTCCTGGGGACCCCATGATTAATTAGCCACAGCCAGAGATTTCTGTTACTGAGGCCATTCCCTGATCCCTGAGTGTAGCATCTGGCTATTAAAACAATACCCACTTTGCTTCAGACTGTTAACAGTCAGCACCTGGGCCAGGCCTCAGCTGGCTTCTCACATCCACCCTGAGATCAGGAATACCATTTTTATTGTAGCTCCTTCCACAGTATTCCCAGCCCAGAAAAAAAAAAAAAAAAAAAAAAAGAGCCAGCAAAGCACTTTAAAATATTTGGGTATTTTCTTTATCACTGTATTTTTATTGGCAAGGAAGAGGAGTCTTCAGGACCCTGTCAGGATATAGGGGTGAGACACAAGATCCATTTAATCTACTTTCTTATCTCCCAAAGTCTTTAAATTCTTTCCTCTATGTTGTGCCCAAGACTTTCCAGTCTTTTATTTTACCAAAAGAGACCAACAGTGGGTTCCTATTCGCTTTAGCAAACCCAGAAAAACTGTTAAAACTACAGTTAACTGCTTGAGTTACCACACTGAATGCAGCATGGCTTATGAATAAACTCATCATAATGAATACAGTTCATTCGTGTTCAGAAAAAAAAATCTTAGATTTCCAATAGTGGCTACACATTAAAATAAAATAATATGAAGATTTTTAAAAAATATGATACTTATCACCTGCCCCCCTCCCCACTCTGCAACATTTAAATTAGAGCCTCTGGGGTTAGACCAAGCATCTGTGTCAACTCAAAATTTCCCAAGTGATTTTGATCCACAGTGAGATTCAAGGACCACTGCTGTAGGAGTTCTCATTCACTCCCAAGGTTCCTAATACCACTTATATGCTAACAATGTACATTTATAAATCCTTCCAAGACCTGTCATCTAAGCTTCAGCCCACCCAAAACAAGATTTCTCTCTTTGACTCTTTCTCCAATTGTTGAAGAATCTGGAGGCTTACACAATATAAAGGGGATTATCAAATATTAGAGCTTACCATATGCCAGGAGCTGTGCAAAGTCAAAGTAAACAAATCAACCCTGGTCTCCACCTTCTTTGTGTAGACGTTTGATTGCCTCTTATGGGCTTTCTTAATCTCAGCACTATTGATATTTTGAGCTGAATCATTCTTTGTTGTGGGTGACTGTCTTGTGCATGGCAAGGTATTTAGGAGCATTCTTAGCCTCTACCCACTCGATTCCAGAAGTATCCTACACCCTCTCCCATGGGACAAGCAAAAATATCACCTGTGAGTCAAATGTCACCTGTGGGTCAAAATTGCTCTTGGTTGAGACCTATTGGTCTCTGGTCATTTCTACATAAAAGTCTCACAAGAACTTACATTTTTAGCATGTTATATACTAAATATACTAATTTTCTCTTTATCGTTCCTAGACTTGGTTATTTGTACCATTATCAAGACTTCACCAGTCCAGAAATCTCTTTTCCAGGGCCATTACAATTGGTTCATTCAAATCACTATTCAAACAAAGTTTCAAATTGCTCTTAAGTGTTAGTTTCTAAGTCTCTTTTTAAAACTGAACCATCCTTTCCCCTCTTGCCTTTTTCCCCCATGGCTTTGCCTGGGCGAACAAATTGGTTCAGTTGTTCTATGGTATACTTGACATTCTGGATTTGCCTGATTGTTTCCTTCTGATCTAATTCAGATTGTTTCTCTATCTCTGTTTTACCAGTAAACTAGAAGTTACATCCAAAAGCTTGATTAGATTTGTATCCAACACTTTTGGTGCTGTACTTCATATTGTAACACCTCAGTCAACACATAATGTATGGACTATGGCTTTTAGCTAAAGAGGTATCAGGTGGTGATGGCCTGATTCCACCATTATCAAGTTGATAATTTTTGCATCATGTGAATATCTACTTAATTATAACTTTTCACATAATGGTTTAAGCATCTATTGATCTTATAGCCTCAGTCAATTATTTATTTAAGAGTTATAAATGGTCATTTTCTGGAGGTCCATTTTTGATACAACAATTTGTGATGACAAACATCTAAAGTGGATATGTCATGTGGTAGTTAGGTGTGCAAGTCTGAAGGCTGGGGTGAGAAAGATAAATTTAGAAGTCATCAGTATATGGAAAGACATTTAATATCCATAGGCTAGATGGGATCACTAAGGGAAGAGAGTAGATGGAGAAGAGGGTCTAGTAGTGAGCAATGAGTCACCCCAACTATTACAATTGGATGAAGGGAAGGAGCTAAAAGAGAGCTGAGAGGGAGGATCTACTTCTTTAATATCAATTCTCATAACTTTTCCCTCAGCATTTTCCCTGGACTATGGTAATTAACTCCTACATGATCTCACTGCCTCTAGCTTTGCCTCTTCTAATTCATGTTCCACAGAGCTCTCTGATAAAATTTTCTAAAAGTTAAATCTATCAGATTAGTTTCCAGATTAAAATCCTTTAATAGCTCTACTTTGTCTTTAGGATAAAGTCCAAATGTATACTGAGATTCTTTCTGACATTTTTCTTTCCTACCTGCTCAGCCTTATATCTTACCACTCCCCATCCCTTACCTGTAAGCACCTCATGGCAGTTCCCCAAACATTCTAAGCTCTTTAATGTTTCTGTAACTTTTATTCAGCTTCTTTGTGGGATAATTTATTTCACTCGGTGAACACCTAACTCATAGTTTAGGACTGAGCTAAAGGTAACTCACTTATTAAACCTTTCCTGACCCATGAGGTAGAATTGACAACAATTATTCTGCCCCCACTGTAGTGTGTGTGTGTGTGTGTGTGTGTGTGTGTCAAAATGTGACCTTAATTCACTACTCCACAAACTGAGCACAAATATGATCACATTTTATTTCCAGTTAATTACATAAAGTAGACCTTAAATGCCATACTAGGGGTAAAAAAGCATTTCCCTCTTTGATCACTCCCTCAAATTTTCCAAGGTTCTACAGGTTTACATAACCTAAAAAGAATAATCAGGAGGATATTCACTATGTGACAGTCATTAGAGCTGTTCAAAAAAATCCTGTTCCTCTAAACATGTAGTGCAACGCTCCCCTACTTTTTGGCACCAGGGACCGGTTTCGTGGAAGACAATTTTTCCACTGACGGGTGGGGGGCATTGGGAGGGAGAATGGTTCAGGCGGTAATGCGAGTGATGGGGAGCGGAGGACGAAGTTTGGCTCACTCGCCCGCTGTTCACCTCCTGCTGTGCAGCCCGGTTCCTAACAGACTGCTACAGGCCTGCAGCCTGGAGTTTGGGGACCCCTGATGTAGTATACTGGCATATACTTTTCTGTTCTCTTGAAGAAAGAAGTGTCCACTTTATTTGCTTTAGCCAATGAAATGTGAAATGACACGTTTCACTCCTTGTAGGAGTCTTTAAGGCCTATTATTTGTCCTTACTTTCCCTCTGCTGCAGTGATTGTGCAAGCATGTGTTGCAATGGTCTTCATCAGCCTGGGTCCCTGGTGTGATAAGCATTTCAACCTGTGATGGGATGTAACATGAATAAGAAATAAACTTTTTTTGTATTCAGCCATTGAGATTTTGGAATTATTTGTTCCAGGGAATAATATAGCCATTCAGGCGGACATATATACTAAGCAGGGAGAGTGGAAAGTCTGGTAATTCTAGTAAGTAAGACTGGCAACCAAGCCTAGATGCTGAAGAGTCTTACTACACATTCCTATCGAAGAGAGTTTTTCACCTTTGGCATATTTGACATTTTGGTCTGGAAAATCTTCGTTGAAGGAGGCCATCCTATGTAATGTGAGATGTTTAATAACATCCCTGGCTTCCACCTAGTAGGTGCCAGTGGTACCTGCCACCCCAAGTTGTAACAATCAAAATGTCTCCAAGCATTGCCAAACATGCCCTGGGGGTCAACATTGTTCCCCATGGAAAACCACTGCTTTAGACAATGTACATTTGCTTTTTTTTTTTTTTTTTTTAGATGTTGGGGGTAGGAGTTTATTAATTTATTTATTTATTTTTGCTGTGTTGGGTCTTCATTTCTGTGCGAGGGCTTTCTCTAGTTGTGGCAAGCTGGGGCCACTCTTCATCGCAGTGTGCGGGCCTCTCACTATCGCGGCCTCTCTTGTTGCGGAGCACAGGCTCCAGACGTGCAGGCTCAGTAGTTGTGGCTCACGGGCCTAGTTGCTCTGCGGCATGTGGGATCCTCCCAGACCAGGGCTCGAACCCGTGTCCCCTGCATTAGCAGACAGATTCTCAACTACTGCGCTACCAGGGAAGCCCTACATCTGCTTTTGATGCAACTTTTTACTCAGGCTGCTGTAGCTTTGAGAGAGAAATGTAACTTGGTCAGAGCTGAATTTTGCTAGTGTGTCTTTGATGGGTTCCCAAAGTCATAATTTTTAAGTTTTGGCTCTTACAAGACCACAAGGCTCAAAACACCTCCCTGTGACAACCCCAGAAACACAGCTGGTTCAGATGTCTGCTTCCTGTGATCTTGGATCTACTATCCTTGGACATCAATACCATCAGGGGTGGGGTAGCTATCACCTTTTGATCCTGAAAAAATATATCAGTATAATTTATATATGCCCTTTCTGGGACAATGGATGTACCAAGGTCTGTTTGGCCCAGCTGACATGATGGGACTCTAGAGAAGCTACACACTTCCCTTTGGAAAGGGAACTTCAGTGCATCAGAGTAACTTGTCCTCTATGGAAATCTCTGTCACTAGGAAAGCGAGAGAAAAAAAGCCATACAAGTTTAATTTTTGGTGGAACATCCTAATGACAACAATTATTTTTAACATTATTATTACTAATAATTGCTAACATCTATTGAGAACTATGTACTAAGCCATGTTACTCAAATCTCATTAATCCTCACAACAATTGTAAAGGTAGATATTTTTTATTCCATATTTTCTAGCTAAGGAAATAGAAACACAGTGGAGTTATGTAACTTGCCCAAAGTTTACTGTACACTGACAACTTTTAAAGTCTGGACTTATTTTTTTTTTTTATTTTTTTTTATTTTTTTATTAGTTTCTGCTTTATAACAAAGTGAATCAGTCATACATATACATCTGTTCCCACATCCCCTCCCTCATGCATCTCCCTCCCTCCCACCCTCCCCATCCCACCCCTCCAGGCGGTCACAAAGCACCGAGCTGATCTCCCTGTGCTCTGCGGCTGCTTCCCACTATCTATCTACCTTACGTTTGGTAGTGTATATATGTCCATGTCTCTCTTTCCCTTTGTCACAGCTTACCCTTCCCCTTCCCCATATCCTCAAGTCCATTCTCAAGTAGGTCTGTGTCTTTATTCCCGTTTTACCCCTAGGTTCTTCATGACATTTTTTTTTTTTTTAATTCCATATATATGTGTTAGCATACGGTATTTGTCTTTCTCTTTCTGACTTACTTCACTCTGTATGACAGACTCTAGGTCTATCCACCTCATTACAAATAGCTCAGTTTCGTTTCTTTTTATGGCTGAGTAATATTCCATTGTATATATGTGCCACATCTTCTTTATCCATTCATCCGATGATGGACACTTAGGTTGTTTCCAGCTCCGGGCTATTGTGAATAGAGCTGCAATGAACATTTTGGTACATGTCTCTTTTTGAATTATGGTTTTCTCAGGGTATATGCCTAGTAGTGGGATTGCTGGGTCATATGGTAGTTCTATTTTTAGTTTTTTAAGGAACCTCCATACTGTTCTCCATAGTGGCTGTACCAATTCACATTCCCACCAGCAGTGCAAGAGTGTTCCCTTTTCTCCACACCCTCTCCAGCATTTATTGTTTCTAGATTTCTTGATGATGGCCATTCTGACTGGTGTGAGATGATATCTCATTGTAGTTTTGATTTGCATTTCTCTAATGATTAATGATGTTGAGCATTCTTTCATGTGTTTGTTGGCAGTCTGTATATCTTCTTTGGAGAAACGCCTATTTAAGTCTTCTGCCCATTTTTGGATTGGGTTGTTTGTTTTTTTGCTATTGAGCTGCATGAGCTGTTTATAAATTTTGGAGATTAATCCTTTGTCAGTTGCTTCATTTGCAAATATTTTCTCCCATTCTGAGGGTTGTCTTTTGGTCTTGTTTATGGTTTCCTTTGCTGTGCAAAAGCTTTGAAGTTTCATTAGGTCCCATTTGTTTACCATTGTTTTTAGTTCCATTTCTCTAGGAGGTGGGTCTAAAAGGATCTTGCTGTGATTTATGTCATAGAGTGTTCTACCTATGTTTTCCTCTAAGAGTTTGATAGTTTCTGGCCTTACATTTAGGTCTTTAATCCATTTTGAGCTTATTTTTGTGTATGGTGTTAGGGAATGATCTAATCTCATACTTTTACATGTCCCTGTCCAGTTTTCCCAGCACCACTTATTGAAGAGGCTGTCCTTTCTCCACTGTACATTCCTGCCTCCTTTATCAAAGATAAGTTGGCCATATGTGCGTGGGTTTATCTCTGGGCTTTCTATCCTGATCCACTGATCTATCTTTCTGTTTTTATGCCAGTACCACACTGTCTTAATTACTGTAGCTTTGTAGTATAGTCTGAAGTCAGGCAGCCTGATTCCTCCAGCTCCGTTTTTCGTTCTCAAGATTGCTTTGGCTATTCGGGGTCTTTTGTTTTTCCAAACAAATTTTGAAATTTTTTGTTCTACTTCTGTGAAAAATGCCAGTGGTAGTTTGATAGGGATTGCATTGAATCTGTAGATTGCTTTGGGTAGTAGAGTCATTTTCACAATATTGATTCTTCCAATCCAGGAGCATGGTATATCTCTCCATCTATTTATATCATCTTTAATTTCTTTCATCAGTGTCTTATAATTTTCTGCATACAGGTCTTTTGTCTCCTTAGGTAGGTTTATTCCTAGATATTTTATTCTTTTTGTTGCAATGGTAAATGGGAGTGTTTTCTTGATTTCATTTTCAGATTTTTCATCATTAGTGTACAGGAATGCCAGAGATTTCTGTGCATTAATTTTGTATCCTGCTACTTTACCAAATTCATTGATTAGCTCTAGTAGTTTTTCGGTAGCATCTTTAGGATTCTCTATGTATAGTATCATGTCATCTGCAAACAGTGACAGCTTTACTTCTTCTTTTCCAATTTGGATTCCTTTTATTTCCTTTTCTTCTCTGATTGCTGTGGCTAAAACTTCCAAAACTATGTTGAATAAGAGTGGTGAGAGTGGGCAGCCTTGTCTTGTTCCTGATCTTAGTGGAAATGGTTTCAGTTTTTCACCATTGAGGACAATGTTGGCTGTGGGTTTGTCATATATGGCCTTTATTATGTTGAGGAAAGTTCCCTCTATGCCTACTTTCTGCAGGGTTTTTATCATAAATGGGTGTTGAATTTTGTCGAAAGCGTTCTCTGCATCTATTGAGATGATCATATGGTTTTTCTCCTTCAACTTGTTAATATGGTGTATCACATTGATTGATTTGCGTATATTGAAGAATCCTTGCATTCCTGGAATAAACCCCACTTGATCATGGTGTATGATCCTTTTAATGTGCTGTTGGATTCTGTTTGCTAGTATTTTGTTGAGGATTTTTGCATCTATGTTCATCAGTGATATTGGCCTGTAGTTTTCTTTCTTTGTGACATCCTTGCCTGGTTTTGGTATCAAGGTGATGGTGGCCTCGTAGAATGAGTTTGGGAGTGTTCCTTCCTCTGATATTGTTTGGAAGAGTTTGAGAAGGATGGGTGTTAGCTCTTCTCTAAATGTTTGATAGAATTCGCCTGTGAAGCCATCTGGTCCTGGGCTTTTGTTTGATGGAAGATTTTTAATCACAGTTTCAATTTCAGTGCTTGTGATTGGTCTATTCATATTTTCTATTTCTTCCTGAGTCAGTCTTGGTAGGTTGTGCATTTCTAAGAATTTGTCCATTTCTTCCAGGTTGTCCATTTTATTGGCATAGAGTTGCTTATAGTAATCTCTCATGATCTTTTGTATTTCTGCAGTGTCAGTTGTTACTTCTCCTTTTTCATTTCTAATTCTACTGACTTGAGTCTTCTCCCTTCTTTTCTTGATGAGTCTGGCTAATGGTTTGTCAATTTTGTTTATCTTCTCAAAGAACCAGCTTTTAGTTTGGTTGATCTTTGCTATCGTTTCCTTCATTTCTTTTTCATTTATTTCTGATCTGATCTTTATGATTTCTTTCCTTCTGCTAACTTTGGGGGTTTTTTGTTCTTCTTTCTCTAATTGCTTTAGGTGCAGGGTCAGGTTGTTTACTCGAGATGTTTCCTGTTTCTTAAGGTGGGATTGTATTGCTATAAACTTCCCCCTTAGAACTGCTTTTGCTGCGTCCCATAGGTTTTGGGTCGTCGTGTCTCCATTGTCATTTGTTTCTAAGTATTTCTTAATTTCCTCTTTGATTTCTTCAGTGATCACTTCATTATTGAGTAGTGTATTGTTTAGCCTCCATGTGTTTGTATTTTTTACAGATCTTTTCCTGTAATTGATGTCTAGTCTCATAGCATTGTGGTCGGAAAAGATACTTGATACAATTTCAATTTTCTTAAATTTACCAAGGCTTGATTTGTGACCCAAGATATGATCTATCCTGGAGAATGTTCCATGAGCACTTGAGAAAAATGTGTATTCTGTTGTTTTTGGGTGGAATGTCCTATAAATATCAATTAAGTCCATCTTGTTTAATGTATCATTTAAAGCTTGTGTTTCCTTATTTATTTTCATTTTGGATGATCTGTCCATTGGTGAAAGTGGGGTGTTAAAGTCCCCTACTATGATTGTGTTACTGTCGATTTCCCCTTTTATGGCTGTTAGTATTTGCCTTATGTATTGAGGTGCTCCTATGTTGGGTGCATAAATATTTACAATTGTTATATCTTCTTCTTGGATCGATCCCTTTATCGTTATGTAGTGTCCTTCTTTGTCTCTTCTAATAGTCTTTATTTTAAAGTCTATTTTGTCTGATATAAGAATTGCTACTCCAGCTTTCTTTTGATTTCCATTTGCATGGAATATCTTTTTCCATCCCCTTACTTTCAATCTGTATGTGTCTCTAGGTCTGAAGTGGGTCTCTTGTAGACAGCATATATATGGGTCTTGTTTTTGTATCCATTCAGCCACTCTGTGTCTTTTGGTGGGAGCATTTAGTCCATTTACATTTAAGGTAATTATTGATATGTATGTTCCTATTCCCATTTCCTTAATGGCTTTGGGTTCGTTATTGTAGGTATAGTCCTTCTGTTGTGTTTCTTGCCTAGAGAAGTTCCTTTAGCATTTGTTGTAAAGCTGGTTTGGTGGTGCTGAACTCTCTCAGCTTTTGCTTGTCTGTAAACGTTTTAATTTCTCCATCAAATCTGAATGAGATCCTTGCTGGGTAGAGTAATCTTGGTTGCAGGTTTCTCTCCTTCATCACTTTAATTATGTCCTGCCACTCCCTTCTGGCTTGTAGAGTTTCTGCTGAGAGATCAGCTGTTAACCTGATGGGGATTCCCTTGTGTGTTATTTGTTGTTTTTCCCTTGCTGCTTTTAATATGATTTCTTTGTGTTTAATTTTTGACAGTTTGATTAATATGTGTCTTGGCGTATTTCTTCTTGGATTTATTCTGTATGGGACTCTCTGTGCCTCCTGGACTTGATTAACTATTTCCTTTCCCATATTAGGGAAGTTTTCAACTATAATCTCTTCAAATATTTTCTCAGTCCCTTTCTTTTTCTCTTCTTCTTCTGGAACCCCTATAATTCGAATGTTGGTGCGTTTAATGTTGTCCCAGAGGTCTCTGAGACTGTCCTCTGTTCTTTTCATTCTTTTTTCTTTATTTTTCTCTGCATCAGTTATTTCCACTATTTTATCTTCCACCTCACTTATCCGTTCTTCTGCCTCAGTTATTCTGCTATTGATCCCATCTAGAGTATTTTTCATTTCATTTATTGTGTTTTTAATCGATGCTTGATTCATCTTTAGTTCTTCTAGGTCCTTGTTAACTGTTTCTTGCATATTGTCTATTCTATTTCCAAGATTTTGGATCTGGGAAATAGAATCTTGGATCAGCTTTACTATCATTATTCTGAATTCTTTTTCAGGTAGACTGCCTATTACCTCTTCATTTGTTAGGTCTGGTAGGTTTTTATCTTGCTCCTTCACCTGCTGTGTGTTTTTCTGCTTTCTCATTTTGCTTATGTTACTGTGTTTGGGGTCTCCTTTTTGCAGGCTGCAGATTCGTAGTTCCCGTTGTTTTTGGTGTCTGTCCCCCGTGGCTAAGGTTGTTTCAGTAGGTTGTGTAGGCTTCCTGGTGGGGGGGACTAATGCCTGTGTTCTGGTGGTTGAAGCTCGATCTTGTCTTTCTGGTGGACAGGTCCACGTCTGGTGGTGTGTTTTGGGGTGCCTGTGGCCTTATTATGTTTTTAGGTAGCCTCTCTGCTAATGGGTGGGGTTGTGTTCCTGCCTTGCTAGTTGCTTGGCATAGGGTGACCAGCACTGTAGCTTGCTGGTCGTTGACTGAAGCTGGGTGCTGGTGTTGAGATGGAGATCCCTGGGAGATTTTCGCTGCTTGATATTATGTGGAGCTGGGAGGTCTCTTGTGGACCCGTGTCCTGAAGTTGGCTCTCCCACTTCAGAGGCACAGCACTAACTCCTGGCTGCAGCACCAAGAGCCTTTCATCCACCCGGCTCAGAATAACAGTGAGAAAAAGTAGAAAGAAATAATTAGTAGAAGAAAGAAAGAGAGATTGAAAGAAAGGAAGAAGGGAAGTAAGGAAGGAAGGAAGGAAGAAAGAAAGAAAGGAGGGAGGGAGGAAGGATGGAAAGAAAGGAAAGAAAGGAGGGAGGGAGGGAGGAATGAAAGCAAAAGGAAGAGTGAATGGAAGAAGAGAGGGAGGGAGGGAGGAAGGAAAGAAAGAAAGAAAGACAGGAGGGAGGGAGGGAGGGAGGAAGGAAAGAAAAAGAAAGTGGAAAGAAGAAGGGTGGGAGGGAGGGAGGGATGGAGGAAAGAAAAAGAAAGAAGGAAAGGAGGAGCGGAGGGAGGGAGGGAGGAAGGGAAGGGAGAAAAAAAGAAAGAGCAGGTAAAGTAAAATAGAATAAAGTATGAAATATAGTAGCGTTATTAAAATTAAAAAGCAATTATTGAAAAAAAACACGGACCGAAAGAACCCTGGGACATATGGTGGAAGCAAAGCTATACAGAGAGAATCTTACACAGAAGATTACACATACACATTCACAAAAAGAGAGCAGGGGGAAAAATCAAAAATCTTGCTCTCCAAGTCCACCTCCTCGATTTGGGATAATTCGTTGTAAAAAGAGGAAAAGGGCGAAAAGTCTGAAATCTTGCTAAGTCCACCTCCTTAATTTGAGATAATTCGTTGTAAAAAGAGGAAAAAAAAGGGGGGGGGGAAGTCTTAAATCTTGTCCTCAAGGTCCACTTCCTCAATTTGGGATGATTCGCTGTCCATTCATGCACTCCACAGACGCAGGGCGCATCAAATGGACCGTGGAGCTTTAATCCGCTGCCTCGGAGGCTGCACAGAGAGATTTCCCTGTCTCTGCTCTCACAGCTCCCGGGTCTCAGCCTTGGACCTGGCCCCGCCTCTGCGCGTAGGTCGCCGGAGGGCGTCCGTTCTTCGCTCAGACAGGACGGGTTTAAAGGAGCCGCTGATTCGGGGGCTCTGGCTCACTCAGGCAGAGGGGAGGGAGGGGAATGCCCTCTCCTCGCGCACCAGGCAACAAAAGGGAAAAAAGTCTCTTGCCTCTCCGGTAGCTCCAGACCCTTTCCCCGGACTCCCTCCGGGCTAGCACTAACCCCTTCAGGCTCTCTTCCTGCCGCCAGCCCCAGTCCTCTCCCTGCGCTCCGACTGAAAGCCGATACCCGAGCCTCAGCTCCCAGCCCCGCCCGCCCTGGCGGCCGAGCAGACAAGTCTCTCGGGCTGGTGTGTGCCTAAGGGCACCGATCCTCTGTGCCAAAATCTCTCTGCTTTGCCCTCCACACCCCTGTTGCTGTGCTCTCCTCCGCTACTCCGAAGCTTTCCCCCTCCGCCACCTGCAGTCTCCGCCCTCGAAGGGGCTTGTAGTGTGTAGAAACCTTCCCTCCTTCACGGCTCCCTCCCACTGGTGCAGGTCCCGTCCATATCCTATTGTCTCTGTTTATTCTTTTTTTCTTTTGACCTACCCAGGTATGTGGGGAGTTTCTTGCCTTTTGGGGGGTCTGAGGTCTTCTGTCAGCGTTCAGTAGGTGTTCTGTTGGAGTTGTTCCACGTGTAGATGAATTTCTGATGTATCTGTGGGGAGGAAGGTGATCTCCGCGTCTTACTCTTCCGCCATCTTCCTCCCTAAAGTCTGGACTTAAATTCATTCTGTTTGATTGACTCTTAAAGACGCCCTGCTCTTAACTACTTACATTGAAAATGTAATCAAGTGAGAGTTCCATTTCTAGAAAAGAGTCAGGAAGACCCATTGGAGACCCTTCCCCAGGGAAACAATCACAGCTGGTGAAAATTATAAAAAAAATAAAAGCATTTAATGTCTCTGGGAATTGTCCTAAGGGAATACATTAAAGGAAGAAAGAGTTATTCAGAAAAATCTACTTGAGCCATGATTTGCTTGCTCTCTCTGTCCCAGCTTCCTAGCTCAGCATGATGGAATCTCTAGTTTGGACAGGTGTTACCAAGAAGATGGGGCTCCTTTTCCCCTCAGCTCACAGTCAAGGGATACGATATATCACTGGGAGGGGCAGGCTACCAGCATTTCTTACTCCCGCCAGCTCTGAGCCACAGAGGCTAAATTCTGGCAAGTGTAGCTGAGAAGTCACAAGCTCCCTTCTTCCATCCAGCCCCCACTCATAGGGTGGAGGTTGTACCTTAGGCTCAGCATGGCCCAGGATATTGGCCCCTGATCACCTTCACCCCAGCTTGCTTGTGGTGTGGAGGTCCCATGCTGGGAATGAGAAAATGAAAAAAAAAGGTATACAAATGACCAATAAGCACATGAAAAGATGCTCAATATCATTAACCACAGAGGAAATGCAAATATACCACAATGAGATACCACTTCACACCCACTAAGAGGACTATAGCGAATAGGAATATAATAACAAGTGTTGGGGAGAATGTGGAGAAGTTGGAACCCTTATACACTGCTGGTGAGAATGTAAAATGGTGCATTTTAGAAAATAGGCTGGTAGCTCTTTAAAAGGTTAAATATCTCTAGAATTGCCATATGTCTCAGCAATTCCACTTGGGTATATGCCTGAGAGAAACGAGAACATATATCTACATAAAATCTTATACATGTATGTTCATAGCAGCACTATGCTTAATAGTCAAAAATGGAAACAACCCAAGTGCCTATCAACTGATGATTGGGTAAATAAACAAAATGTAGCATATCCATACCATGGAATAATATTCAGCCCTTAAAGCTGGTTCACCCTAGTCCATGAGGGCCAATTGTTAAACAGTATTTTGTGAGTCAAGTGTCAAACTGTTGGTAACTTAAAATTAACCATTAAGAGAGTATTTACATCATTAATTTAACAAAAATTACAAATGAGCAATTTTTTTCCCAAACTGCATGTATTTCTGTTATACTGCAATAAAAAACAGCTTAAAAAAAAGTTCAGCCCTAATTGAAGTACTCATGGATGCTACAGCATGGATAAACCTTGAAAAATTAGGTTAAGTGAAAGAAGCTGGCTACAAAAGACCACATATAATTCCATTTGTATGAAATGTCCAGAATAGGTAAATAGATAGAGACAGAAAGTGGGTTAGTGGTTTCCCAGGACTAGAGTTGGGAGTGGGAGAAATGAGTAGTAACTGCTAATAGGTATGGAATTGCACAATTCAAATTGGTGAGTTATATGTGAATTGTATCTCAATAAAGCTGTTATAAAATATAATCAAGTATTACAGCATCTTCCTATACTAGATAGTGAATCCTTAAGAGGAGGAGCCATGTCTCATTCATCTATCTTCTTTATTTATCAGAGAGGCCTAGTGCAGAGGTGAAGAGTATGGATTTTGGAATTAGGACAGCCTGAGTTTTGTAGCCTTGGGGAAATTATTTTAGCTTCCTAAGCATCAGTTTCCTCAGCCGCATAATGGAAATGATAGAACTAACATCACAGAGTTTTCACAGGAGCTTGAAAAAACCTGAATATGTTTATGGTGTTGAATTTCGTACTGCCAGGATGACTAGGAAGTTACTACATATTCTTTTTTTTTTTTTTTTTTTTTGCGGTACGCGGGCCTCTCACTGCTGTGGCCTCTCCCATTGTGGAGCACAGGCTCCAGACGCTCAGGCTCAGCGGCTATGGCTCACGGGTCCAGCCGCTCCACAGCATGTGGGATCTTCCCGGACCGGGGCACGAATCCGTGTCCCCTGCATTGGCAGGCGGACTCTCAACCACTGCGCCATCAGGGAAGCCCTAGGATTAAGTTTATTAGGGAGTTGTCTGGGGATCAACACTTATGGGGGATGGAAGGAAGCCGGCTTGGGTAGAGGGAGAAGTAGGAATGTAATTCGGGCACAGGAAGGCCTCAGCTGATTATAGGAGGAGCTCTGAAGCTGAGCTAGCCCTTCAGAGTGTCCCTCACTGTGGGGAGAGAGAGAGAGAGAAGACTTTGGACCCCTCTGTTAGCAATCATTAGATGGGTCGGTTTAAAATAAGTCACTACCTTGGGCCAGTCAGCTCACTGTTCAGCAGAGGGCAATTCAGAGAAAGGGCTGACAGCTGAGAGATGGCCAGCCTTCTCAACAGGCCGAGGGATGTCAGTCAGTCCTGCAGGGAAATTTGGCTAGCACAGCACAGCACCCCAACAATGACAGAGTTATTGGTATTGGTATTGGTATTGGTATTGGTTATTGGAGAGTTGGTAGTCAATGGGTACAATCTACCAAAAGATCTCCAGTTTGGATAAATCAGGCCAGTGGTGGTGTTTTTGCTCTGGTTATTTAATTGAGAAAAAACCCCACACTTTTCTTTTTGCTTCAATGACTAAGATAATTCAGCTATGTCCATAATTGACGATTTCTAATAGAAAGACTTTTGGTAATCAGTATGACTGAGAAGGTAAGCAGTAAAAATATCTAAATGTAATCATTAGATCATTTTGGTTGCTAAAAGAAGAAGTTCTTTTCATGGAATAAGTTTATTAGGAAGGTTTAGGACAGAGGAATTATTGATTACATCAAGTGCATATTTATATTTTACTGCCATTAAGTTACTTTGATGTTAAAACATTGTACACAGAATAAACTTTAAAATCATTAGAACAGCAAAACAATGCAGATTTCAAAAATATTTTGATAATGAACCAAATACAGCAAGGCCCATGGAAATTTGTTTGATTATATCATGAGAAAGATTAATTTACTTTTGACACAAAGTCTTTTTCCAGACTTCTTACACAGTGAAAATATGCTGACATTTTTGTCCATTGGAATCATACATTGTAACTGCTATTTGAAAGATTTAAAAAGTTGGGTTTAAAATTAATTTTTTCCCCCAAAGCTTAAAAACTTAACTCTTGAAAAACTTTTCACCTTTTAATGACTTCCTTTCCTTCTGATATTTTTAAATATCCAGAATTATTGGCCTTAGAAATAAGAGAAAGAAAGGTAAGAACACATTTATGTACAATAAAATGTTATTGAAATTCAGTATGGATTTGTTACTAGTCTGTAGTACCAGCTATTTTTAAAGGCATTCAATTTTATTACTACTCAGTAAGAAGAAGCTGATAAAATGTCTGCAAACAGAAGTTTGGCAGAAAAAGAAACTTTGATAAATAGATTAAATGAGTTATAATTGTTTATCCCAGGGTAGATGTTTCAGATTTGTTGAATGTGTTTATGTGCAGATTCTTAATCTGCATAGTATCACCTGGGCTTTATCACAGATGTACAGTGAAGAATAATAGTGGAGCCTCAGAGAAGTGGTCTTCATATTTTCAACTCAACTATCCCCCAGATTAAAATTTTTAATTGCACAGATTTCTGTTGACATCTAAAATTTTTCATTTTAAGTTTAATTAGTTCCAAAGGATAAAATTTGGTATATTGTAAATATTGGACTTTCTACAATAAAGCTTTTATGTCACTCTTTTAAATGATGAAATGGAATCTAAATACCATAGCAATTTGCTGCCTACTGTATTAGTTAGAATAATGCATGCTACATGCTAGTGTAACAAATGAGCCCCACAATTTCAGTGCCTTAACTATAATAAAGTTTATTTCTCTTCCATATGAAGTCAATTGGAAGACATTTCAGACACAGCTTATTTCTACCTCATGCCTCCATCATTCCTGAGGGCTTCAGAATCCTTTGATTCAAGCCAGTAGACAGGAAAAGAGAATGTTGAATCATGCATTGAAGGTTCCATTGACTACAACTCAGTCACTTGGCCACATCAAACAGCAAAAGAGGCTGGAAATGTATAGTTATAGACCCAGGAGAAAGAGGAAATGGGTTTGGTGAGCACACACAGTAGTCTCTACTGCAGTTTGCTCTTCTGATCGTCAAATATCCTTCTTCTTCTCAAACAAAAAACATACTCACCACCTCCCCCAAGTGGACAAGGCAAAGTTTCATCTGTCATTGCACTGGTCTCAAATTCCAGGATTTCTCAGTGGTACACATCCTCTCTCTTAGAATCTGGATTTAGATTCCTCTGGTCACTGTCACCACCCCTTCCCACTTCAACACACACACACACATACACACACAGACACACACTACAATGGTGGAGCCCAGACAGGATAAATATAATAAGTTTACCCATCTGGGAAAGGGAGTAGAAAATAAGATCAGTTACTGTGTTCGTAAAGGTTAGGAAATCTTGCAGGGTAGGTACTGTAAGGAGCCCTACCCTGGCAGCAGAACACATTTCTTGATTGGGTTTTGATTCTGCTTTTCATGAAGAATTCCATTGTTCTCTGTGGCCTCTGGCTCTACAGGTTCATTTTTATCCATTTTCACCTATAGTCACATCTCACATGGGTATGGCTTCATTTAAATGACCTAAGGACTATGGGTTTTAGCTCAATATGTCCTATACAGTATATGAAGTTGTATTTGACTAAAATGAGGTTAGTTGAAATTTAATTAAATAAAGCATAGCTAAGACTGTTTGGCAGAGGGGTTATCTGTGGGGCTTTACCTTTGTTGGACGAACTTGTTTGCTTATCCAATGAGACTATTCAATTTTTATATTCTTCTCAGTTTACATCTATTTTTCAGAGTCTCAGGACAGTTGGGGAAGAGAGTAAAATTTAGGTTGTGACTCTTACCAAATCATGTATACTACGGTGAGGGAAGATACTCTTTTTCAAAGAATTGAACAAATTTTAAATATAGAAAATACTTCTACACTATTACAATTTATATGAAACATACTAGTACAAAACTATAAATATATTTATATTAATGTATAAGTCTAGTGAATAATACTCTAAAGAGTCCTACAAACTTGTATGATTTCACCTTTTATCTTTGTCAGTCAGGTTTTCAAATGAAGTCCCAGCTATAAAACTTTGACTAGCCAACCTCGACATATGACACCTTTTCTTTTGTGCCTTTTTCCTTTCACAGTGTCTTTTCCTTTGTACCTTTTATAGTCTATAAAGGAAAATGAGATTAAAATGAATCTTCCTCAGATAGACTATTTGAAGATTATAACTATTTTACAAGAAACAATTTTATACACTTAAGAAGGTTTTGAAATATATTTTTAAAGTCCTGCTAATTTTCTGTAGTTACTTAAAATGTTTTTGTCATTTTGAAATAGCTATATATATGTATATAAACTTACCTTGAATTTTGGAATGATGCTATATAATCATTTCTGAATGATAAGCACCTACAGAAGGGAGATTATCTACATCTGGATTGATAAGGTTTATAGCCCATAATTTGAACATGAGCATCTTAAGGATTTGGGGAATTCTTAATTCATCAAGCAAAATAATACTTATGTAAAGATGTTTTGCTGCAACTCTTTGTTGCTGCTCACCATAGACTGAACACGGACTTCATCTCCTGCTGCGATAATTGGTTCATAACTTTCCATCATTTCCTGAAAGCATTTATTGTCTACCTAAAAGTATACAAAATTAACTTCCTAATTGTTGACAAAACAGTAAAAACATCCAATTTCACTATTCCACTTTAGATTTCACAAACATTCTTATTAGGGAGATAACTGACAATATGAATAAGATTTTCAAAGTAAGTTTATTTCAGGTTTATTATTCAGATAATCCAAACTTAATTGTGTGTAGTTTTTGTTTTTGAACCCAAAATTTCTTACAAATCCACTTTTAGAATTGCAAAGGACCTTAGAGATCATTAGGTGACTTATACAAAGTCAAGCATTTGAACTGAAGTTTCTTGACTCTCTTTTCATTATACTGCGTTTCCTCCAACTCAATAGATGATTTAAAATCTGACAACATTTACTTTTATAAAAATCTTTGTTAATGCCTTCTTTTTAAAAATTCGTGGTACTGTTAAGTAACTGGCTTTACAAAGAAAAATAAAGAATCCTTTACCTTTAAAATATTAACTAATTATGCAAGTTTCTTCTCTTTCTCTTGACATTGATTTGCTCTTTTCATATACTGGGATTTCATACACACTTTTTATACACCAATATTTTATACACACATACATATGTATCTCTGTAACTTTAATGGCTTTTAGACATCTTACCATGTTATATAACTTGACTATTTCCAACTTACTGGACATTAGGTCATCTCTTGGTTCTATAAACTTTTTAAAATTACTTTTTGGGATATACTCCCATAAGTGGTACTTTCTCAAAAGGAAATAAGTTTTATGGTCCCTGCTATGTATAAGTAGATTGCTTTTTAGAAACATTTTACAAATTACACATAACTAACAGCAATGGATGATTATATCTGTTTCCCTATAGACCTGCTAACATTGATGGTATATAATTAAGATTTTGAAGAATAAAGAGTGTTACTATTTCTTATTAAGATATTTGAAATGGTTTTATTTTGAAATGAAATGTATAAAATCACTTCTGAATTTTAGAGTGATTTTAATTTATTTTTATTTAGTTATTTCTCAAAATCTTGTAAAATCAGCTATTTTCACATTATAGACAATTCGTGTTATTTTACTTGCTTTGTCTATTGATAAAACAAGCAACATTAAATAGAAACCAAATTACAAATTTAATAAACTCTATCCTATCAGCAAAGGATTCTTTAAAGGAATGGCACAAACCACAACCATATATTATTTATTTTTCAAAGCTGAAAGACATTTTCTGATGGAAAATATACTTATAATTTCATGGCTTCCTCATTCTATTTGCAGCATATCTCATTACTATATAAATCACACACAAATTTCCAAAATGTGAAATTGGTTCTTTATTCCTTCTTAAAATGTTACCTATTCATCTGATTTCTAATCCTTATTACTTTTATAGATGATATTCAGTTAGCCAATAAAATATAAATTAATTTTTGAATTCTTTGAAAGGAAATATTATCATGATAGAAGATACAGGAAAACATACTATTATATCTTTGGAAATACACATATTTATAATAGATCTTTAGTCTGAAAATGTGTCATATAAAGTATGCATTTCATTAATAATGTGATACCAATAAGGTTCAAATCTTTTTTGTTGTTGGGGGATGAGGGTTCACAGTGTTGCAGAAATGGAAAATGGCCCATCTCAACCATTCTCTTCTTTATTCTAACAGAATTCTAGGCAATGTATTTAGCTGAAAAACTGCATTTCCCAGACCTTTTGCATATGGCATGGCCAATCTGACATAAGACTTGTTCAAATGAGTCTCTGGGAAAGCTATCATTGCCCTTCCATCTGATGATGGCTAGAGCTCCAGCAATGATCTTGGGACTATGAGAGAAAAGGCAAGAAAATTTCAGCTCCCTAGTATCAGACCCAACTGGGATTAATCTTTCAGCTTTAAAAATATATATTTATTTCTCTTTTTATAATTAAAATGATCTCTGTATTGTGGGTCATTTAAATATAGGCTTGACACTAATAAACTATGTTTATTCCTTTAGCTAATATCCTCTGAGCCTTAAATATGTGGCCAGCTAACTCTGAGCCTGGAACTGTAAGACATCTGTCTGAACAATTATCCATTTTATTAGTGCAATGACTTCAACTGGCTGCACAACAGAATCACATGTAAAAATGTAGACTTACTAAGTCTAAGGTAATGGTTTCAAACTTCAGCTTGTATCAGAATCCCTTGTTAAAACATAGATTTGTTAATCATATGCTTGTTAAAACATGGATTTGTTGAGCTCATCTCCCAAAATTAAGAGATTCGGGCAGGTCTGGGATGACATGTTCTCAGGTGATGCCAATGCTGCTGGTCCAAGGACCACACTTTGAGAAACACTAGTCGAGGATACAACCTGGACACCTGTGTATTATAATAGTTTAACATGATTATGATGGTTCAAAGCAGGATCAGAAACCCATAATTGAGAACTGGTAAGACTACAACTGTTCTCTCTCACCCGCTTTTATTTCTCAGCTTCAGTTTTCCAGAATAAAAGTGAGAGCCTTTTTATCTTCTCTGTGTATGCACTTTTCTATTGCTTTCCTTTCGGTTTCTTAGGGTAAATGGGGTTGACTAGCTGTAGGTCAAATTTTGAAATAAACAGTCATTTTTCCCTTCAGGTTTTCTCTCTGCACCCTTCATGCTCCTCTTAACAGCTACTCTTTCCTAGCCCTATGTATTTATTAGTCTCTTCCTTCCACAGCCTCGACTCTGTGGCCTAAGTTTGCACCCCCTGTGAGTAGTTCTCATCTATTCTCCCAGCCTTAACTGCAACACTCATTACCTGAGTTGCAATCTTTGTTAGGTGTTAGCTATTTGAGGACATTTCTTCCAGTTGTTCACCAAAAAATATGAGCTGTTAATCTCTCTATCAGTGGCTTTGGTGTGGGGAAAATATTTTTAAGGAAGAGGCTCTCATTGTACTTTGCTGAAGAAGAGGGTTGTCTAATAACCTGGATTCTCCTTTTTTTCACAAGAATTCAGGAGTCTTCAGAGACTTTTTTTGAATAATCCATTTACTTCCTATCCTTTTTTAGATGATGACCTCATAAATTTTCTCCTGATTCTAGCCCACCCCTGTAACCCATTAACACTTTTAGCAGATTTAGCCCTTCAGTGCTCCTTTTTTGACCTGAGGTTGGGTTGTGGGTGTCATTGCTCCTCAACTTTACTGCCTGGATTGAAGTGGAAATTATTATTCTGGACCACCCATGGATCTAGACTCCTTATTGGGCAAACCTACCTAACAAGGGAATTTGCTTCCAGAGAGTTCGGATAGGGTTGTAGGAGCTAGGATATCCCTGCCATATATCACCTACCAAACTCTGGTCACATAACGAAGTCTTTATGGTTTATTTATCATGAACATGGTCTTCTCAAAGCTTTACACTTAAAAGTAATGCCAAAATTATTCACTACATCACCATTTATGAACTGCTTCTGCATGTTTGGATAGAAAAATAGGCAAGAGCAAACTGCTCTTTAAAGTTTATCAGTGCTTTTTCTAATCCAAAGGCCTCCCCATAATTCTCAACTTTTTCAGTCTTTGTGTAGCATTCCAGACTGCTGACCATGCCTTAGTCTTTTTTTCTTTTAATTCGTTAAGCTGAAGTTTATATTTTTTTCCAGTTTCCTTTTTATTTTAATAAAGTATAGTTGACACACAATATTATATTAGTTTCAGGTGTATAACACAGTGGCTCGACATTTATACATTATGAAATGATCACCGCAATAAATCTAGCAACCATCTCTACCCACACAAAGTTATTACAATATTGTTGATTATAATCCCTATGCTATACATTACATCCCCACAACTTATTTATTTCATGACTGGAATTTGTACCTCTTAATCCCCTTCCCCTATTTCATCAATTTCCCCACACTCCTCCCCTCTGGCAACCACCAGTTTCTTCTCTGTGTCTGTAAGTTTCTTTCTGTTTTGTTATGTTTCTTTATTGTTGCTTTTTAGATTTCACACATGAATCATATGGTATTTGTCATTCTCTAACTTATTTCACTTAGAATAATACCCTCAAGGTCCTTCCATCTTGTTACAGATGGCAAGATTTCATTATTTTTTATGACTGGATAATATTCCATTGTGTGTATATACCACATCTTCTTTATCCGTTCATCTATCAATGGACACTTAAGTTGCTTCCATATCTTAACTATTATAAACAATAGTGAACATAGTGATGCATGTGTCTTTTCAAATTAGTGTTTTGGGTTTTGTGTGTGTGTGTGTGTGGGGGGGGAAATACTTAGTAGTGGAACTGCTAAATTGTATGGTAGTTATATTTTTAATTTTAAAAATTCTGTTTTTAAATTAAAAATTTTTTTAATTTAAAAATTCTGTTTCTCCACTCTGCTTTCCATAGTGGCTATGCCAATTTACTTTCCCACTAAGAGTGCACCAGGGTACCCTTTTCTCCACATCCTCATCAACAATTGTTATTTGCTGTCCTTTTTATAATAGCCATTCTGACAGGTGTGAGATGATACCTCATTGTAATTTTGATATGCATTTCCCTGATGATTCGCGATATTGAGTATTATTTCATGGTCTGTTGGCCATCTGTTTGTTTTCTTTGGGAAAATGTCAGTTCAGGTCCTCTGTCCATTTTTTAATTGGGTTGTTTGCTTTTTTGATGTTGAGTTGTATGAGTTCTTTGTGTACTTTGGATGTTAAGCCCTTATTGGTTGTATTGTTTGCAAATACCTTCTCCCATTCTCTAGGTGGCTTAATAATTTTGTTGATAGTTTTCTTCACTGTGCAAAAGCTTTTTAGTTTGATGTAGTCCCATTTGTTTATTTTTGCTTTTGTTTCCCTTGCCTGAGGAGACAGATCAAAAAAATGTTGCTAAGACCAGTGTCAAAGAGTTTATATTTCCCTCTAGGAGTTTTATAGCTTCAGGTCTCACATTTAAGTCTTTAATCCATTTTGAATTTATTTCTGTGCATGGTGTGAGAGAGTAGTACAGTTTGATACTTTTTCATGTAGCTGTCTAGTTTTCCCAACACCATTTATTGAAGAGGCTGTCTTTTCCCCACTGCATTTTCTTGCCTCCTTTGTCATGGATTAATTGACCATATGTGTGTGAGTTTATTTCAGGCTGTCTATTCTGTTCCATTGATCTATGTATCTGTTTTGTGCCAGCACTATACTGTTTTGATTACTGTAGCTTTGTAGTACAGTTTGAAATCAGGGAGCATTATACCTCCAGATTTGTTCTTCTTTCTCAAGATTGTTTTGGCTATTCGGGGTCTTTTATGTTTCCATGCACATTTTAAAATTATTTGTTCTAGTTCTGTGAAAAATGCCATTGGTATATTTAATAGGGATTGCATTGAATCTATAGATTGCAACAATCCCAGAGGTCTCTTAAACTATACTCATTTTTTAAAGTTCTTTTTTCCTTTTTTCTATTCAGCTGGGGTGATTTCCACCGCTCTATCTTCTAGTTTACTGACTGATCCATTCCTTTGTATCATCTAATCTACTGTTGAGTCCTTCTAGTGAATGTTTAAATTTCAGTTGTTATATTCTTCAGCTCTGTTTAGTTCCTCTTTATATTTTCTAACTTTTTGTTTAATCTTTTCACTGTGTTCATCCACATTGATGTTGAGTTGTATGAGTTCTTTGTATATTTTGGATGTTAAGCCCTTATTGGTTGTATTGTTTGCAAATACCTTCTCTCATTCACTAGGTGGCCTAATAATTTTGTTGATTTGTTGTGATTTCCACCGCTCTATCTTCTAGTTTACTGACTGATCCATTCCTTTGTATCATCTAATCTACTGTTGAGTCCTTCTAGTGTATTTTTTAATTTCAGCTGCTATATTCTTCAGCTCTGTTTAGTTCCTCTTTATATTATCTAACTTTTTGTTTAGTCTTCTCCCCAGTTCATTGAGCATCTTTATAATCATTCCCTTGAACTTATTGGGTAGATTGCTTATCTCCAATTCACTTAGTTCTTCTTCTGAGGTTCTGTCTTGTTTCTTTGTTTAAAACATATTCCTATCTCTCCTCATTTTACCCAATTTTCTGTGTTTATTTCTCCTGGTCTTGGAGAGGACTTATGTCGGAGATGTTTTATGGGGCCCAAAAGCTCACTCCCCTCTGTTTACCAGAGCTATATGTTCCAGGGGTGCCCCCTATGTGGGCTGTGTGGATCCCTCTGTTGTGATGGGGATGACTACCGTGGGCACAATGGTAAGCAGGGCTGGCCTTAGGCCTGCTTGGCTGCCAGTGCCTGCCTTGTGTGGTAGCTGCTGGCCCACTGGTGGTCAGGGCTGGGTCTCTACACTGCTGACTGCTTGGCCCAGGGCGTGTGAGGACTGGTGCTGGCCCACTGGTGGATGCATAAGCTCCTGCACTAACAGGCTAGAGGGAGGACTCCAAGGTGGTGCTTGCCAACACCAGCATCCTTGTGGTAGAACATGTTCCCCAAAATGGCTGCCACCAGCATCATTTTCCCCAGAGCAAGTCCCAGTTGCCTGTTGCCTCTCTGAGAGGCTCTCCAAGGTTAGCAAGTGGGTCTGACCAGGATTCTTTCAAATTACTGTCTCTGTGTGGGAACTTAGAGCATGTGAGATTTTGCGTGGACCCTTTAAGAGCAGAGTCTCCGTTTCCTACACACCTCTGGCGCTTTAATATGCATGCCCTGCTGGCTTTCAATGCCAGACGTTCTGGGGTTTCGTCTTCCCAGTGCAGGACCCCTGGGCTGGGGGGCTCAATAGGGGGCTTGGACCCCTTGTTCCTTGCAGAGAACCTCTGCAATTGTGATTATCTTCCCATTTGTGGTTGATATCTACCCAGGAGTGTGTGTACTGACACATGGATATATCCCTCCTACTTGTCTCATTGTGGTTCCTTCTTTACATCTTTAGTTGTGGAAAATCTTTTCTGCTAGTCTTCACATTGTTCTCATAGATAATTGCTCTGTAAATAGTTGTAATTTTTGTGTGTCCATGGGAGGATATGAGCTCAGGGTCTTTCTACTCCACCATCTTTGCCATCAACCTAGAGGACTCTTAAATGGCTGTTCCTACTCCATTCTTCCTTAATGCTGGCATTTCCCAACATTCTTCCCATATGTTTTCAGTACTCTCAAGCAACCTCTCCCTTATTATTCTCATTAATGTTAATGCCTGGCATCCTATTTTCTTCCATACTGATGGGAACTGGGAGAAGAAACACCTGGGACAAAGCTGAAAATTTAGGCAATAACATAGTGATAGATGCTAATTGGAATGGTATAAGTATTTAAAATTTTAAGGCTAATAATCTCCTTTAAATTTTTTTTTAACATAACAGATAAGGTGAAAGTCTCCTCAGGCCGTTACCCCCCATTCCTTGTCCCCTATCTTTCGCCCCAAAAGTAACTACTGCTAGTAATATACTGTGAGTTTATTTCTTTATTTAAACATAAATGGTATATTAGTAAACATACCATTCTGGAACTTGTGTTTTTCATTCATGAAAATGTTTTGAGATTTTTCCATGTTAGAACGTATAGTTCTCTCTTAAGAAATAACATTTAAATACTACTAATTTTTGCAGCAGAATATATAAAATAAGTCATGCCTAGGATGCCTTGAAGAGCTTGAACTTTTGTGAGGGTCTGTGTGAAGTTTGTCAGAGTAATTCCAAAATTAAAACAATGCTGATGGTGGTAATAGTTCATTGGCTTTCTGAGTTTTAAACATATTGCGTATTCTCTGTGAATTTGAGAGTGGCTGTCTTAGACTGGGCTACATGTAAACAGTGGTCCCAGCATACCACACATGAGTTGATGACAGTGTGATCCATCACTCAGTCTTGAACACCTGAGGAGAATGATTTACTCATTGAATTAAGAAGACCTTATAAATATCTCTCCTTGCTCTTTGATGGTTGGTTTCCTTATTACAGACTTTATCAATGTGGAATGCTCAATTACAAATTCAACTACCATGAATCGTAGTTGAATTTGAATATCTTTTCCTTAGGGACCAAGATGATATCTAGCAATAAATTTTGTGAAAATTTCTAAATCTATAAGTTAGTTATGAGGATTCAGAAGCAAGAAACCAACTGTTTGGCTGTTAACTACACAGTCCAGTGTATCGATGGTAGGGGGAGTGAGTGTAATAAAGATGGCTTGTCTGGACAAGGGTGCATGTCTATTCATGGAAGACTCAACTGATATTTAGGAAGTCTCCAGAAGATTATAAGTCCAGAAAGTCCTTTTTGAATATGTGATATCAGGAAGCCAAAGACATTTAGGCTGTTAACCAAAAGCTCAGTGTAGTAAATTAGGACAGTAAGTTTTCTGGACTTAATTTCCCTAATGTATGTAATGAGGATGCTGGAATATAAAATTGCCAAGGTTGCTTTCATGGAAAAACTTTAGCTCCTGAGGAACCTATTGGGCGAAATGTTCTTAGCCTCTTTCCTCACAATATGTGAATTAGGTAGAAAATGTTATGATTATATTCAGAAGAAATATATTATTTTGGTAAATCTATTATCAAACTATCAAAATCAAATTCTTGAAACCCCACTGTTAGCATGAGTCATTAACAACTTTAGATTAACTTCTCCTGAGTTTCATGATGGGAAGTCCATCTCTGCCATGACTTAATGGAAAGACTATTGAATCTAAAATTTAGAAGACTTGAGTTTAATCTTCATTGTACAAGTCACTAAGTCACTATCTTGAGCAACTTATTTAATATCCCTGAATCTCAATTTAATTGCATACAAAATAGACATTATAAAAAATACATACCTAAAGAACACTGCCATCAAGACTAAATAAAATAAAATGTGGAAGTGCTTTACACATGTTGTTGTATTATAATTTAAATAAATCTTATAAAGTCTATAATAGTGCTATAGTCTGATTATTATGATATTGTAAATGGAAACCAATTCAAATATCTTATGAAAAATTCCTTCATTCCTCTGAATTCTTGTAATACCTATTTGTAATTTGCCTATAGGACTAGTGGATATTTATTTTAGTAAATAGTTAATGAATACCTACACTGTACCAAGAAATATACCAAGTGATTAGGGAGAGCAATAATTTTCAGCAGATAAGAAAGTTTTCCCAAAAAAGTAGCCATTGAGAAGCTTTTTGAAGGAAGGGTAGAGGTTCCGTGGGGAATATGGTGGTGGTAAGTTTGAAATACTGGAAACAGCAAATGTCTTAACTTGCAGAAAAGTTATCAAGTCCTTGAGGGCAGTGACTGTATGTCCTAATAATCTTTGTGTTGGTTCTGTTGTTGTACAACCTTGACTTTATGCCCATCACAAAACTCGTAGCCTGTCATCCTTAATAAATGAATTGCATAATTGAGTGGATGGTATGTCATGCCTCTGAGGAGGTTCTCAAACTTTAGCCCGTGCATCATAACACCTGGAGGGCTGTTGTAACACAGATGGTTGGGCCTCACTCCCAGAATTTGGGATTTCCTTGGTCTGAGACAGAGGCGTGAAAATTTGCCTTTCTTAAAGTTCCCAGGTGATGCTAATGGTTCCAGGATCACATTCTGAAAACCACTGCATTACTGTAATTTATATTTAACCACTGAGGCAACATTCTTGTTTTCCCCTAAGCATCCAGAATACTCTTATAATTCTTGTCAAACTTAAAGAATCTTCAAGAAGTCTAACCCCATTCTGAGGGCAATAAAAATGGTAGGGTGTATGTCTTACTCATTTTTGCACAGCCTGCAGCCCCTTATAATGATGTTTTGCAAATACTAGGGTTCAAAAATGTAATGCACTGAGTATGACTGGAATCAAATAACTGTGCAGTAAATATTAAGCTCCTTATTTAACCACCCCTTAGTAAAAGGGAATGGATAATTACCATTCCTGAGTTAGAAATATGTTCAGGAAGTGTTGTTAAAGAAAAATTAACTTCGGTTTCAAGTCCATCAGCAATTTTCCCTCCTGTTTTGCCTTAGATATTTGTGAGTGCAGTGCAGCAGAACTAAGTCTGGTGTTGACTTGAGTCTGGATTAATATACATATCCAAAAGGGTTCTTGGGACAATCAAGGCTAATATGAGCTTGATCGGTCAGACCTGTGAACCTGAAAACAAGCTTCCCTCCTGCCTCCCGTTGGCGCCAATATTGCCTCCCGCCAAGCCGCATCTATTCTGGCTGACCCTGAGCTCAGGTGTCCTGAGTAGCCTCAGACCTTCATTACTGCCCGCGGAAGCCTCGAAGTTTCTTCCCGCCAAAGGCACGGGTTTCCGCCTCCCTGCGCCCTAGGCGCAGGCAGGACTGCGCATGTGCGGGGCCCGGCGTCCGCTGGTTCCCCGGCGTCTCCGCGGACCGAGAGCCATGGCGGAGACGGAAGCGAGCTTGCTGCGCCAGTTCCCACTGCTTCTACCCCAGAACCGGGCGAAAACCGTGTATGAAGGATTCATTTCAGCTCAGGTACTCGCCCGGGTGTTGCTCTTTCGCTAGGAGAGTCTCCCTCTGGCGGCGCAGCCCCGGCCCTGAAGTCTGTGACCGGAGGGGTTAGGGGCTTGGGTTTGTGGGGATTGAGAGGGGCGGCCAGTAAGGACTCCTAGAAGACTAGAAGTTTGAGAACCGTGGGCCGTTGCTGGAAACCCGTTCCTGGCTGTCACCTCCACGCCTGGGCCGGGGTCGCTGCCCGGGACAGGACGCTGGGAGGCCCGCGCGCGCGCCCGGGCGGGGAGAGGACGGGGCGGAGGGCCACGCCCCCTCGTCCCCGTCCCTCGCGGAGTTTTGCCTCGCTCCTAACTGTCCCACGTTTGAACTTTTGTTTTAACTGGTCAGTTTTTTGCTTGTCTTTATTCTAACATGCCCCACCCCCACGAAGGTTGGAGGTCATTCAGAGGGGAGTCTGCGCGCTCTCATTATATTCGTGTTTCCTGCAGAAAAAACGTTTTGGAGGAAAACCTGATTTTGGTTCCCTGCCAAGTCCTGGGTACCGGGTCTCATACAGGTGGCGATGTTTTGTAGGAAATCTTGACAACTGAATTAATTACCTTTGCTGATTCCAAGTGGCCTCTCTTGTGGAGTTTATTACCCATAGTAAACACGTGTAGGGCTTTGAAGTTTACAAAGCGCTTTCCAAGTACAATATCTCACTTAATCCTCAGGCCTCGGAGGCAGAAATTTTTTTAAAAAAAGTCATTATTCTCGTTTTATAGTTGAGTAAATCAAGGCATGGGAAAGTGGAGAGATTTGTTACTTGTCCATGATCGCAACGGACTCCCTTAAACTCAGGCTATCTGATTCCACTCCTGGGTTTTCCCACTCTACACTGCATCAAGCTACCTTAGGTGAGAATTTTGAGTATAGGCTTTGCTTCCTGGCCATTACATTCAACATTGTGCCCTCTCCCTGAACAACGCACATATTTTTTGAGAATAGGGGCCATATTCTAGGAATTAACATGTGTTTTGAAGTTTCCTCAAGACACATAGTAATCTCTCAAAAATATCGAGTGAATTATTAAATTCACATGTTAAATGAAAATTTTACCTACCCCTAAGAATATTAAGTGTGGAACTAATCCTAATACACTGATTAAGGAAAGGTTAAAGACCGTACACTTGGACTTCTTCATTTGTTTTCAAATTCACTGTGACTCTCACAGAAAGTTCTGGAATAAAGTTAATCCACGTTTTCCTTCCCCAATTGGAAGTATTGATCTTGAATTACCTAGTTGGAAACTTTCACAGCATTTAGAAAAATTGAAGAGATGTTACTAAGTTCCATTTCTATCAGAACCACGTTATACCTAATTTTAGGCATTTTAAGGAAAGTATTTTGTATTATATGTCTGTATCTGCTAAAGCCTCTTAGAAAACATGTGTAGCCATCAAAATTCAGATTAGATGAAATTATTTTATCCTGGCTATAGCTACAAATCTCATTTGTACTTGCTTTAAGCAGCTTGTTGAAATCCTAACCTAAAGATTTTATTTAACATTGTTTTGTTTTGGTGGAGCTGGTTTTGTCTGAAAATGTGTGTAATTTCAGATTTACAGAAAAATAGCAAGGATGTAGGAAGAATTTGAGTATACTCTTTAAGGGGGTTCACCATTTTACATTTGCCCCTTTTGATTTATTATTCTGAGTCTGTGTATGTGGGTGGATGTGTACACACATTATTTCCTTGAACAGTTTCAAATTAAGTAGCAGACATAGTGTTCCTTTATTCCTGAATACTTAAGTGTATATTTCATGAGAACAAGGAGATACCCATACATAACCACAATTGTCAAAATCAGGAAATTTAATCATCATATAATACCATTACCTAATCTGGAGTCCAAATTCAAATTTTGTTAATGTTGCAATTATGCATTTTTTATACCCCTTCCCAGCCCCTAACCATCTGATGTAAAATCTCACATTACATTTAGTTGTCGTGTCTCTTTAATCTGGAATAGTTCCTTAGTCTATCTTTGTTTTTCATGAACTTGACATTTTTTGAGTACCTGTTGGTCATTAGGTAGAATGTCCCTCAATTTAGATTTGTCTAATGTTTCTTCATCATTAAATTCAGGTTATGCAATTTTGACAGATACGCCACAGAAAGAATATTGTGTCCTTTTTAGGGCTCGAGATGTCAGCAGGTCTCATTATTGATGATGTTATCTCTGATCACCTGTTTAAGGTGGCATCTGCCAGATTTTCCTATTGTAATTATTAAGTACTTATAGGAAGCTACTGTGAGACCTCAAACTCCCTCCTCCCCCACCCTGTTGTAGCAGCCATTGACTCTTGTTTGAGTCAGTTAATTGATGTTTGCCAATGATGATTTTCTAACTTTGTCATTTCTTCTATATTTATTAATTGGCATTCTGTGATAAAGAGTGGCTTTCCCTTTACCATTTATATCAGGCTCATGGATTTTAAAATAATTTAAAAAAATAATTTACCTAATGGATTATAATCCTTACTTCCCTATTTGATGTTTAAATTGTCCCAGATTTGGCCAGTGAGAGCACATTTTTATTGATATGTTTTTAACGATTTGCATTTTCCTATCATCACTGTTTTAAAAGTGTCCTGTAGATACTGACATGTAGTGTTTTATCATCATTTTTTAGAACTTAATTTGTAGTTCCCCTGCACCTGGGAGTTATTTAATAGAAGATTAAAATTTTTGCTCATGGAAGGTCTTTTTTCATTTTAATTTTGTTATTTCTAGTTTTATTGCATCATGATTAGACAGTGATGTTTGTAAAACTTCAACTCTTTGTAACTTAATTGATCCTTCAATTTGTTAACGATCTGTGTGATTAAAAGTGTTTTCTCTATTATCGGGTTCTTTTTTTTCTCTTGAGTGAGCTTTGGTAGTTTGTTTCCTTCAAGGACTTTTCATTTCATCTGAGTTTTTGAATTTATTGGTTTAAAAGTTGTTTTTAATATTCTCTTATTATCCTTTTAATGGCTTTAGGATCTGTAATGTGATGCTCCCTATATTGGTTACTTTTTGCTGTATTCCACACCTTAGTGGCTTAAAACAACAAACATTCATTATCTCACCTTTTTTATGGATCAGGAATTTGGATGTGACTTAGCTGGATGATCCTGGATAAGTGTTTCTCCTGAACTTGCAGTGAAGATGTTGGCCAGGATGTCTATTATCTAAAGACTTGACTAGAGCTGGAAAATTTGCTGCCAAGGTTGCTCATTCACATAGCTATTGACTTCAGGCCTCAGTTTTTTACTTCTGTTGATAGAGTCCTCAGTTCCTCACCACATGGACCTCCATAGTGTTGTTTGACTGTCATTACAGCATGGCAGCTAGCTTTCCCTGAGTAAGTGATAAAACAGAGATCAAGCAGAAAGCTGCACAGTGCTTTTTCTCCCCCAGCCTCTAAAGTTACACATTTACTTCTGTTTTATGCCGTTTATTAGAAGCAAGTCTCAAATCCAGTCCATATTCAAAAGGAGATGGGGCACCAACACTTAAAGGTAGAAGTATCAAAGAAATTATAAATATTATTTTATAGATATCTCCTGTGCCCATTCCTGATATTGGTATCTTGTGTCTTTTTTTTCCCTGATGCATCTGGATAGAGACCTATAAGTTTATTGATCTCTTCAGAGAACCTACTTTGATTTCATTGATTTTTCTCTATTATTTTTCTGTTTCTGTTTCATTGATTCCTGATCTTAAATTTCCTAATTTGTTTGGGTGGAAGATTAGGTCATTGATAATGAGACCTTTTTCTTTTATAATGTAGATGTTTAGTGCTATATGTTTTCTTTCAAACATTGCTTTAGCTGTATCACACAAATTTTGGTATATTTTCTTTCTTTTTTTTTTTTTTTTTTACAGTTCAAAATACTTATTAACTTCTTCTTTGACCTATAGGTTACTTAGAAGAACAATATATCTCTAAATATTTGAGGATTTTCCAGATATCTTTTTGATATTGATTTATGATTTAGTCCCAGTATAATTCATATGATTTGAATTCTTTTAAATTTATTGGAACTTATTTTATGGCCTAGAGTATAGTCTATTTTGGAAAATGTTCTGTGCATACTTGAAAAGAATGTATATTATGCTGCTCTTGGGTAGAGTGTTCTATAAATGTCAGGTCAAATTGGTTCATAACGCTATTCAAGTTTTCTATATACTTACTGATTTTCTATTTGTTCAGTTAAGGAAAGGGGGTGTTGAAATTTCCACCTACATTAGTCCCCCTTTATCTGCAGGGGATATAGTATTCCAAGGCCCCCAGTAGATGCCTGAAACTGTGGATAGTACCAAATCCTATATGTACTATGTTTTTTCCTATATATTCATACCTATGATAAAGTTCAATTTATAAATTAGGCACAGTAAAAGAATATCTAAATTGCCAGTGTCACTACTCTTGCATTTTGGGGTCATTATTAACTAAAAGAAGGGTTACTTGAATACAAGCACTCAGATAGTAGGACAGTGGATCTTATAACTGAGACAGCTATTAAGTGACTAACAGGCCGATACCCTGGACAGAGTGATTCACATCCTGGGTGGGATGGAGTGTAGCAGCGTGAGATTCCATCACACTACTCAGAATGGTGCCCAGTTTACAACTTAAAAATTGTTTGTTTCTGGAATTTTTCATCTAATATTTTCAGTTGACCACAAGTGACTGAAACTGCAGAAAGTGAAACTGTGGATAAGGGGGGACCACTTTATAATTTTTTTTTCAATTTCTACTTCATTTCTGTCAGTTCTTCCTTCATATACTTTGAAGTTCTTTAGGTACATAAACTTTTAGGATTGTAAGCACTCTTGCTGAACTGACTCCTTTATGATTCTGAAATGATCCTTTTTATCCTTGGTAATAATCTTTCGAATCTTGGAATTTATATTTTTTGATTCTAATGTAGTGACTCCAGCTCTTTTTTTTGATTAGTGTGGCATGGTTTATCTTCTTCCATTCTTTATTTTATGCTTATTTGTGTCTTCATATTTAAAGTGGATTTCTTCTGGGCCTTGCTTTTTTATCCAATCTGATAATCATTGCTTTTTACTTGGGGATTGTTTAATTAACCCTTTACATTTAATGTGACTGTTGATATGGTTGGGCTTAAATCTAGTATCTAGCTGTTTGTTTTGTATGTGTTCTTTTATTTATTTTTTATATTTTCCCTATTTTCTGCATTTTACTTTGAGCTTTATAATTTAGTTTTATCTCCTCTGTCAGCTTATTACCTGTTGGTTTTTTTTTTTTTTTCCTTAAGTAGTTGCTATATTTTGTCTCTCTTTTCTGGTGTTTGCTCTAGGGTTTACAATATGCATCTTTAATTTATCATAATCTACTTTCAAGTATACCTCTTCCCTTATAGTGTAAGAATCTTACAGTAGTTTACTTGTATTCCTGATCTCCTGGTTTTGTGCTGTTGTTGCCATATATTTTATTTCTGTTTATTTTATAACCTTCCCAATACAGTATTAATACCCTCTTAAGCAGCTGATTAGCTTTTTTTTTAAAATTAATAGACTTTTATTTTTTAAGAACAGTGTAGAGTTACAGAAAAATTGAACAGATGGTAAGGAGAGTTCCCATGTACCATCTCCTTCCCCACACAAACACAGTTTGTCCTATTATTAACATATTAGTATGGTACATTGTTACAATGAATGAACCAATATTGGTACATTATTATTAACTCAGGTCTGTACTTTATTCATATTTCCTTTGCTTTTACCTAATAACTTTTTTCTGTTCTGGGTTCCCATCCAAGATACCATGTTATTATGTCTCTTTAGGCTTCTCTTATCTGTCATGGTTTCTTAGACTTTCCTTGTTTTTGACGACTCTCACTTGTTTATGATTATGAAATGACGCTCTTAATTGAGGAATACTAGTCAAGTATATTGTAGGATACTACTCTACTAGGATTTGTCTGATGTTTTTCTCATGAATAGGCTGGGGTTATGTGTTTTTGAGAGGAACATTACAGATTTTAAGTGCCATTTCATCACATCATATTAAGGGTACACATTGTCAGTATGATTTATGACTGTTGATGTTAACCTTGATCACTTGGCTGAAGTTGGGTTTGTCAGGTTTCTCTACTGGGAAGTTACTCTTTTTTCCCCCCTTTCCATACTGTACTCTTTGGAAGGAAGTCACTATGAGCAGCCTTCACTAAGGAGTGGGGAATTATGCTCCCCCTCTTTCAGGTGGAGTATCTATGTACAGTTGACCCTTGAACAATGCAAGGGTTGGGGTGCCAACCCTCATGTGCTCGAAAATCGACATATAACTTTACAGTCCACTCTCTGTATCCATGGTTCTGCATCTGTGGATTCAGCCAACTGCAGATCGTATAGTACTACAGTATGTATTTATTGTAAAAAAAAAAAAAAAAAAAAGTCCGTGTATAAGTGGAACTGCACAGTTCAAACCCATGTTGTTCAAGGGTCAACTTAATTTATCTGGAATTCTTCTGTATGGGAGATTAATGTCTCCATTAATTCAATCATATCAGTATGGACATATGGATATTTTACATTTTGAGTTATATTCCAATACTACTTTATTTGTTGTTCAAGTTATTCCAGCTTTGGCACAGTCAGTTATCCTTTAAAGAGATTTTAAAAAATAAGAAAAAAGGTCTTTTATATTTACCTGTATATTTACTGTTTCTGATACTCTTGTATATCCAGATTTTTCACCTTGTTTCATTTACTTTCTTCCTGAAGTTCATCCTTTAACATTTCTTGTAGTGCATGTCTGCTAGTGATGAATTCTTTCAGTTGTTTTCTGTCTCAAAAAATTGTTGATTTGGCCTTTTGAAAGATACTTTCACTGGGTATAAAGTTCTAGGTTGACTGTTTTTATTTTAGCGCTTTAGCAATGTTGCTTCGCTGTCTTACGTTATTATGTATGAGAAATCTCTACTCCTATTTATTTTTGTTTCAGGAGTTGTGGCACATGGGCTCAGTAATTGTGGCTCGCGGGCTCTAGAGCGCAGGCTCAGTAGTTGTGGTGCACGGGCTTAGTTGCTCCGCGGCATGTGGCATCTTCCCAGACCAGGATCGAACCCATGTCCCCTGCATTGGCAGGTGGATTCTTAACCACTGTACCACCAGGGAAGTCCCAGTAGCTTAGTATTGATGGAGACATTATCTTTGTGTCTGTGAAGTATTGCAATAGTTTATTAAATTCCTCATTCAAGAATACCCTCTTTTGTCTGCAAAGTGTAGTTTACTTTATGGATGAGTTCTTTTGGTAGTGTCAAAGGAGGAGTTGAGTGTTTTTATTTTGTTACGGAAGATCCTAAGTCTACCATAGTTGGTACTTTTTCCTCCTAACACCCGGTTTCCAAAGGATATCTCTTTAACCATCTTCTTCTCCTACATTTCTTATCCAAGATGAGATCCTTGACTTTTGTGTTGATAATAAGTCCCCTCCCTGTAATTAGTGCTCTGATTTACCAGAAGTCTTTATTATTATTTTTTGCACATAGTCCAGTCCCCTCTTCTGTCTTCCATGCGTTTTTTTTTTTTTTTTTTTTTTTTTTTCTGAATCCCCTAGCTCTCTAAAAGGACTTGATGTGGGAGCCCCAGGGTGGAAACCACTAGAGCCCCAGGGTGGAAGGCACTGGAAAGTGGTTTAAATTTTTCTTCTTAGAGGTAATTTTGAAGTTTATGGTATTCTCTTCTGATTCTGCCGAAGACATGGGATTTTTGTGGTTCCATTTGTTCTTAATTTTGATGTATATAGTTTTTTGGAATGATATGTCGAGAGATTCAGATTTAGGCAACTGTCAGTACTTTTGTTCCCTGTAAGTCTGGAAAATCTGCTTCATGAGAGCAATTAACATTTTTTCTATGGTTTAACTAAAAAAAGATAATTTTGGACATTTTCTTGAATCAGAAAAGTATTATGGCATGTGACATGGCATTTGCCCTTTTAAAATGGTTGGATTTCACAAATAAGGGACTTTGGGATTTTATTCTTTCACATAACAGATCAGTAGAGTAGTTTTACTATTTTTCATGTAAAGTTTGAATTCCAGATTGTTCTTACACCTATGTGTGGGATGTCTGTAAAGTTAGGTTAAAGTTACTACATAATACCTTTTAGCGCTTTAATGAAATAGTGAATTATTGTTACTTGACCTTTTGAAAAGGTCAGTAGTACATTTTGTTTCATTTTTCAAAAGGACATTTGAATGTAATGAAAGTCAGAACTGCAATATTACCATGAAAGTAAAGGTTATGGGGTACATTTAATTGTGTTCCTCTATTTTTGAAACTGCTTTGAGGGAGACTCTGCTAAAGTTCTCGTGGTAATTGTTTTTCAAGAATTCTATTACTCTTTTTCATTTTATACTGTTGGAGTAAAAGATTATATTTCTGTTTGTCTTTTTCTGCTTACCTTTGCTCAGATTTCATGTGTATTATCCTATTTAAGGTACAAAGTTTAAGCTGCTTACCCATTCACTTTCTCAAGAAAGTAAAACTGAATATATTTCTCAGAGAACTGTCCTTTTTTCCTTGGAAAGATTCTTGAGTAAAATTTGGTCTTTTCAAATGTATAGTTAATGAATATTTAAATGAAATAACTTAATATTTTAGCGGTTTTATTAAAGTTCTGCGAGTGTGGGAGAATTAAACATACTCTGATTTATGAAAATATTTCTGTCTATATATTTAGATTATTTAAATATATTTTCACTTTATTAAACTCTGGAAAATTACAAATATGGAACCTATAATTATTATATATTATTTTACATTATGATTTTTTCTTCTGTATTCAAAGCAATTTGAAGGAATTTCCTTTTTCTTTATTTCCTAAGAAATAACATTTAAATTTCTTCTTTATGTCTACATTAACAATTTCTTAGTATTTCTTATTTATGTGAGTAACTTTTTCTTTAAAAACAAAATCCTATCTTAGTGTTTTGATTACCCAACAACCACAAAGTTTCTGACAGACATTTTTGAGTTATTTTCCCTCAAATGCACTATTCTGTTGCTTATATTTTAGCAAGTATTTGGATAAAGTTGATACCTTTTAGAAAATAAAGGAAAATGTTGCCTTTTTTATGTGATTGTGTTTGACTTCTCTTTAAGTGAAAGATGAAATGAACCTTCTTTTTTGAGTGAACCTTCTTAATGTTTCCCACAGGGAAGAGATTTCCATCTTAGAATATTGCTGCCCAAAGATTTACAACTGAAGAATGCAAGGTGATGTGTTGTTTTGTTATATACTGTACATGCATCTTGGTGGGATGATCAGTCGTTAATCTGGTATAAGCTGATTCTAGTCATCAGAGTTCTGCCTAAAATGCTTATTAATCAGTTAACCAGAAGCTTTTCTGATTTTTCCAAATCAGTGTGCTTTGTAAATGATTTTCCCTGGTGTTGAAGTGTTTTTCAATGGTAACACATTCTCTAATTTACTTATTTTTTAGTTAAAGCAGTAAACAACAAGTGAGAGTATTTGGAGAGTACAAAAGAATTAGAAAACTTTGTTTCTAACTTTTGACTGATGTTAATTATGTGTATGTTCAGTCGTGGGAAGACCCGCATTATCAGTTCGGTCCTGATAGAAATTAGGTGTCAACATGGGCTGTTGGTATGGACAGCCCTTCAAGGAATGTCAAGAGACAGGATTAGAAATTTAGGATTTAGGTAGCACCTAAAATCTCTTTTCTGCTCCAGAATATCTGAGGGTAGGAAGGGAGGAAGAATCCAGAGACAGTAGAACTGACAGGATTTTGTGACTGGTTAGAAGTGGCAGGTAAGACAGAGGAGTGGAGGATTCTTTTCAAGTTCCTAACTCAGATCACTAAGCTAGAGAAGAGATCACAGATGGAAGAAGTATAAGAGGGATTGTTTTAAGACATATCAGATGTTAAATATCAAGAGGAGATTTTTAGTAGGTAGTAGTGGTTTGGTGTGGAACTTGAGCATGAAACTTGGAATGGAGACGTATGTAGAAGTCACAGTAGGTGTAGGATTTGGGGCCATGAGTATGGATAGACTTTCTAGTGCCTGCATGGATAGAGTGAGAAGAGAAAGCCAGTGACAGAATCTTGAGGGCATAACAGTGTTTAAAGGACTGGTAAATAAAGAGGACCTTGGAAGCAGACAAAGGATTGACCAGAGAAGTAACGGGAAAATCTCAACAGTTGTCTCTGAAGCCAAAGAAAGAGAGGCTTAGAAGGGGAATGGTTAACAGTGCTGACTGTTGCAAAGGGATCAGGTTAGATTGCATAGGTTTCATGTAGTGGTTGAAGCCAGCTTTTATTGGGGTTTTGGGAGTGGGTAAATGGGTAGAAAGGAAATGTAAGCAGTATAAACTACTTTGAAGAACAGGAGTGGCCGGAGAAGTGTGTGTAGTCAAGGAGGAGTTTTAATTATGTGGTTTTTTAAAAAAAATAAGATTTGCTTGAACAAGTTAATATTACGGAGGAAAAAAAAACTAGCAGAAAATAAGTTAAGGATACCACGGTAAAGGGATAATTAGTGGATTGATGTGATTGAATTGGTGGGAAGGGGTGGAAAGCACATTTGGTGAAGGGGTTTCCTGTGGGCTGTTGAATGAACTACTCTGCCTCTATGATAGGAGATAGCAGTGGAAATGAGGGTTAGCAGACCAAGAATGGAGGGTCATGATGGTTTGAAAAGCTCATGGTTGGGAAAACTCTGAGGGGCTTTCTACTTCTAGGTAAGTAAAAGCAATTCCTAAAAGAGTTACTTACCTAGTAACATTGAGAGTGCAACTGAGGTGAGCCAGTAGATAGATGAACATTAACTTATCACTACTTACACAATTAAAAGTATGTCCTTAATCTGGAATTGAAAGAAGAATAGATTGCTACATATGCTTTTGCAAATACAAGTTCTGTATATTATGATCAAAACTGTTGGTTTTATTTAACCTCTCGGAGAAGAATCCAATTCAAGGAAACTTTGCTTTGGATATGTTAAAATTTTTTTTAAAAAGTACTGTTTTGTTTGCATGTTGTTTGCTGATTGCCATTATTTATATTTTGAATAAAATTAGTACCGACAGTTGGAAGACATCATTTTCAACAGTACCCATGATAAAAATATTATTAACTTGTCAGCATTATCTTTATGTCATTCTTTTCTATGTATGTACATGTTTGAGTTAGCATACAAATAAGTTTTTTCCTTTTAATTCTGAACAATGAATAAATGATGTTGTTCCATTAAAATTTTAGATTACTATGTAGTTGGCAGCTGAAAGCAATACTTAATGGATATCATCACGTAGTGCAACAGGTAAGTCCTTTAAAAGGTTTGTTTTAAGCGAGGGTAAGAAGTTACTAAATATACTCTGTTTTAAAGACCTATTTTGCAGAGTGTTACAGCTGGTTTAGTAGTTGCTGAATTCTGTAGGTTTCATCTCTATCTAGCAAATATTTTAAGGATCCATATTTTATATAACATGTTTCCTGTCTCAGAATCCTCAGCACATCTCCAGCCAGCATTCGTGTCGAAACTTTATTTCCATCCTTGAGACTTTAGGGTCTTCAAATGCATACACCCTTATCCACCTGAATAGTGGTGGTACCAAAAAATCCCAGAACCCATTTAGGAGTTGAAGGATATCTGTGGCAAAAATGCGATTGTAGTGCAAGATTAGCAACAGAAGAGGTGAAGTGGAAATCACTTAGGATCATGCATGCATATGTAATGAGAGTAGATGTAAAGGCAAAGGTGGCATAGGTGAGATATAGGCAGGATTTATTTAGTTATTCTTTATTTTTAAAAAATTTTATAACTGTAAGTTTGTACTTTTGACATCCTTCACCCACCATCCACCTCTCCATCCCAGTTCAGTTATTCTTAATGTTTAGGTTCCTCTACCTGAAAATTCCTTTAAAGATTTTTGTTGTTTGTTTCTCTAATCAGTTACTGAAGCAACTGAAAATAATGAAATGCCTCTTGTAGGAAAATAAATGGAAGTAGAACTGCCTTTCTTTTAATGCTTTATTCATTTGTGTGTTTTTCCTGATTTCCTATACTTTCTCTGGTAAAGCAGGTTATTATCTATGAAATTGACAATGACAGTTACTCTCACTTAATGCAGTACTGAACCACAAAGAAATATAGGAAATAAACTATTTGATTTGTAGAATGTAGGCTGTCACTGCTGGCAGTATAATTATAGCAGATTTTTAAGGGGATGTTTAAATTATTTCTCTCTGTTTTCTCTTCACCACCCCTTCCCCATCCACTGAGACTATATTGTATACTAAATTTTAAGAAATGAATCTAATGAGATATCTAAATAGCTTGAAGAAAAACTGTTAATGAAGACTAAGAATAATAATAAATTCTATAACAGTTTTTCTCCACCAATTCACCAAGAGAATTCCTAGAAAAAGTTCCAATTACTTATCTCCTCCCTGCCCTCCAGTTGGTCATGTAGAACCCAGTATTAGTTTCAGTCTTTGTTTTATTCCAAAGTCCAGTTGAATGTTACTATTCTTGCCTTGTATCATTTCTAACTTTAGTAAATATGCGTTGGGGGGGGTCAGCAATTATTTTCTGTAAAGGACTGGATAGTAAATTTTCAGGTTTTGTGGAACCTTAAGATCTCCGTCATAACTACTCTACTGTGCCCTTGTAGCACCGAAGCAGCCTCGACAAGAGGTAAATGAATAGGTGTGGCTGCACTTCATTATGACTCTGTTTACAAAAACAGCCATTGGGCTGGATTTAGCCTCTGAGCTGTAGTTTGCACACTCTGGTATAATTTATTATTCCTCTCTAGTAAACTACAGGGGAAATATTGTATAGAAGAAGGGAAAGTCAAAGACTTGTTCTACAAACATGTGCCCACACAAAGCTGTGTTAAGATGTGAATCATATGTCTCATGTATTGTTGAAATACCTTTGATTATTATTTTTCTCATGTAAAGACAAATTTACGTATCCACTTCAGAACTGTGTGGTGGTAGTGCAGTGCATCAGAAAAAGTAACAAAAATAACATTTTGATTTCAAGCAGAGAAATGATGTAGAGATTTGTCTAAGAAAGCAATTTTAAATGAGAATTTTTTTTTGCTTTCTTTTATTCTATAATTTCTTTTAAGAATCAAAGATTTCTAGGAAATGGAGCCGTGACACTTTAATTCATTATACTTCAGAAGTTATTTCGTTTTTGCCATTTTATTGTAACTGTTCTACCTTATTGAAAGATTGACTTTTTGAATTAATACAGGTTAGTTGTGAAAGGACAAAATTAACAATTATAGGTAGTCTTTAAGGTGAAGGAAAAAAATTAAAGTGGACAGTTTTATTGATTAGTTAATTCATTGCTCTGACTAGATTCTTTTAATTGTATAGATTTCCTGATTTTTATATTTTATGTTCCTCTTGACACTCCATTCATACTTTTTTTTTTTTTTTTTGGTAAATAGTGCTGTGGTTTGCTAGATTGCTAAACTTGACAGTAGTCAGTGCTGAAGAAATAGAGGAATGTGTGCGATTTTAAGTGACATTCTTACATAATTCAGTATATTTCACCAAAATAGATTTGAGGGCTTTAATTACTCTTTCAGAATGAAATTGGTAGGAATAATAGGGTTGATGACCAATACTTTAATTCTTATACTTTTAAGATGTAGATATAGCTAATACTTTTTTTTTTCCATATTCACATGGGCTTGGATTTTATTTCCATTTCAGCACGTGGAATATTCATTGTACACATGAAAGTAATTGGAAATGTTGTTTTGATCTAGAGAATGCAGCACTCTCCTGATCTAATGAGCTTTCTAGTGGAGTTGAAGATGGTTTTGGTAAGAATTTGTTTTCTAACACTGTCACCATATTCTGTAAATCTTGAATGTTTTTGTAATTCCTTTAAAAACCAAATGATTAGAACTTAAAGCTTCTCAACTCCCAATCATTAATGTCGTATTTTACTCTGTGCATAAATGTGGGTGGTATTTTTCTGAAACTGCATGAGGAGTAGAACTATGTGTAAGAACCAATTTGATTGTATCCTAAACTGGGCACACTTGACACTAGTCTTGGACAGGTGGTGAAGAAATAAAATGTACTTCTGGTCTGTTAGAGAATGTAACATCTACGGAGAGGTTAAAAAGGCACACATAAAGATATAATACAATGTATAAATAATTTTGTATACAACTACAGATTTCTGAAAAATTTGTTAGGCTTCATTCCATATATACAGTTACATACGATAATTGATTATTCAGTTAACTATACATAAAATACTTGATTAACAGAAGAGGGAAGACTACAGGGAATACCCACGGGCCCATGACCTAACTTCAAAGTTTTGCCAATCATATTTCTTCCCCTACTCTTTTAGGAGAAAGGGACTGGAGCATTTTAAAAGAAACCCTGGACGTTGTATCCATTTCTCCATAATATGTCAGATTATATGTTTAATACTTAAGTGTTTTTTTGTCTATTTTAAAATATGCTGTTATAATCCCAATAAAGTTAGTGCTAATTCTTTATAGTTGCTTTGTTTGTATCAGTTGGCAAACACGGTCCGCACATCATATTTAGTTGATATGTCTCTTAAGTTTCTTAATTACTTCCTATAGCAGCATCTCCTCTTCCCTTCATCATTTTTTTTCTTCTTCTCGTGCCATCTACTCATTGAAAAGCCAGATTATGTGTCCTATAAAATTTCCTGCATTCTGGATTTGGTTTATTAGATATTCATGGTGTCTTTTAACATATTCTTCTACCTTATTTGTAATCTGGCAGTTAGATCTAAGGGTCTCAACAGAATTGGGTTCATTTGTTCTGGTAAGAATACTTTGTTCTCTGTACTTCTTACCCTGCATCAGGAGGTACATGGTGGCTGATAGTTCCTCGTTTAGAGGAGTTAAGATTGATCAATAGGTTTAGATCCATCTAATATAAAGTTTCCCATCAGCCTATCACCTACTGATTTTAGCTTCCAATGACAGTCATTGACTACATCCACTATTTCATTAGGGATTGCAAATGGTGATTTTTAAAAATCCATCATCTACATTTATTAGCTGAAAATCTTTTACAGAGAAGAATTTCCCTTCATCAGTTATTTGGTTAATTTGAGGCATAGCTTATACTGGAGAGATAGGATAAATGCTTGTTTCTTTTTCCTTTTTTTAAAGAGTCAATTTTTAGAATAATGAGTTGGTGCCTAGCAACTTGAAACTAATGCTTTTTAAAAAAAATATTATTATGAACCCATGAGTTTTTTAATATTTGATTAACTTTCGTCCATTGCAGTCATTATTCAGTGCTTAAACTGTACCATTTTTGGTCAGTGTAAGCCCCTTCATGTTGGCTCCTGAGTTCTTTTAACACAACCCAAGCTTTGCTTTATGACACCGTTTGCCCCAGTTTCATTAACTCATCCTATTTTTCTGAAGAGCTGTGGTTTTTTTGTAGGAAATGGTATTTGGATGCCACAGTCTCAAAACTGGAGTGTTCATTGGTATTAATTCTAGGCCTTTTCAGTGGACAAAGCCTGAAAAAAATGCTTTTTAGAAAGAAAACAATCATGAGTTCATTTCAAAATTTTCATTTCAAATTTGGCTTAGGGATTTTACGTCTTTGACTTTATGCTTATATCTCTTTTAAATCTGAAAATTTTCATTTCAAATATTAATATAGTTATTTTAATGTTTTTACTTGTATGTTTTCCTTATGCTTTTCCCATATCTATAAAATATTTCTTTATATTTGTTTTACAAAATTACAATACCAATATATAGCTACTAACAGCTGAAAGCAGTTTGATATTTCTTTTTGGTTCTTTTTGAGGCCTTCTTATTGTTAGGAGCAGCTGCCACATATTCAGAGCTTATTTACTTGCTAGATTTGTCTTGAGTCCTTTTTTTAATCCTCGTAACAACCCACTGAGGTGGAGCTTTGGTGAAAAGTTTGGGATCAAAATAAAGAGTATAAAAAATATCAGATTCTAAAGTTTAAATTTTGACTAATAAATTTGTAAACCCTAATTAATAAGGATTATCAACATTCATTATCAATTTCGTCAAAGGCCACAGCAGGATAACCTTTAAAAATGTAAGGTGAAGAAGTGAAGCGTATTTTGGTTTACATCTCCTTGACATTGAACAAAAGTTTGAAAAGTTCCTTTTGTCTTTTTAATCATAATTTTGATAACCTGTACAAATAGGACGAAGGCAGTGATCCCCAACCTTTTTGGCACCAGGGACTGGTCTTGTGGAGGACAATTTTTCCACAAAGCTGGGGGGTGGGGGGATGGGGGAGATGGGGGGATGGTTCAAGCGGTAATGCGAGCCATGGGAAGCGGCAGATGAAGCCTTGCTCATTTCACCTGCCGCTCACCTCCTGCTGTGCATCACCTCCTGCTGTGTGGCCCTGTTCCTAACAGGCCTGAGACCAGGCCATGGCCTGGGGGTTGGGGATCCTTGGAGTAAGGGAACCAGAGTAAAAACTGTATATACTGTGGCTTGTTACTACTGAAACTAACTTTAAGCTCTATCGGTCATTTAATTTTGAAGAACTACTCATTAGTTTAAAATAATTGGAGATCTCCAATTCACAATATTCTATTTAGTACATTTATTATTGCATTTCTGAGTAAAATGAGATCCTATACTTTAGCTTTCTAAAGCAACTGTGGACAGAGTTGGTGATACTATTGCACATTTATGGCACTGTACCTAAAAATGTAAGAATTTGTAGTTTATTGGGTTGTATTGTTAGTAATAGGGTTCATTTAATATAATCACTGGTGAAAGTATTGAGAATGTTGCCCAAATGAAATCAGTAGGTGTTGATCTTATTTCAGGAAATTTTGTTAAATCTCTCCTGGAGTTTCCTAGTAATAACTAGGCGTATAGTAGGAGCTTGTACATATCTGATAAATGAACAGTTGTTTCTTTGCGGTACGCGGGCCTGTCACTGTTGTGGCCTCTCCCGTTGCGGAGCACAGGCTCCGGACGCACAGGCTCAGCGGCCATGGCTCACGGGCCCAGCCACTCCGTGGCATGTGGGCTCTTCCTGGACCGGGGCACGAACCCGTGTCCCCTGCATGGGCAGGCAGTCTCTAAACCACTGCGCCACCAGGGAAGCCCTGAACAGTTGTTTTAAAAGAACTCAACAGGGTAAATTATTTTATTCCTTTTTTATGGCTGAGTCACTGAGTGCCTAAGGCCTCAAAACTTGGAAATGTTTAAAATTAGGAATTTAAACCTGTTTATAAAGCCTGTTTTCTTTCTTCCATGTACCTTTGCTTCCTTGTCCACAAAGAACACTTTGCTTCTCTGCCTTTGCCCTTTTCTCTGTTACAGTTCTAGAATAGGAGTAACTTGTCTGACCCAAGGTAGAAGGCAGAGTTTACAAATGTCATAAACCTAGATAAAGTACATTTTTATTATTATCCAAGTTTATTTTTAACCTTCAGTATACGTGAATAGTAGTAATTAATATTTTTGAATTTAAAAAAATTTCCAAATAAATACTGTATAGCTATTACATCTGTAAGTCCAGGAATGATATTGACATTATTAGTAGTAGTATTAGTAACAGGATAATCTTAATAGTACAAATTTATTTCTGTGGACCATCAGGCTATCTATATACAGCATTAGGTATTTAGTTTATAAAAAAGCAGTATACTTTTTGTCTTCTGGGAGCTTCCCTTCTAATTCACATAGACATTCTGGGCTTTACAAACCTGCTTTCACAGTTTGGTTTGTTTGCTTGTTTTTATCCTAAAGCAGATTTAGAACTCTATTAAAGTAGTTTCAGTAAACAGTCCTGATTTTGAAATGCTGTTTTGTAAAAATCTATTCTTTCTAGTGTTACCTCAATTTAATTGTCTCCTATGCTTGTTAAAAAAAAAAAAGGATAAGGACTAATAAATATATACTTAAATAAAAATTTATACTTATTATTAGGGTTACCAGAAGTATTTATAATTTTTATACTTCTTCCCATCTGGTTTTTGTTATTATTATATCTGGTTTTTAATTTCTTTATTGGTTTTTATTAATTTCTCGTTTTATTATTTCTTTTTATAATAACCTTTTGATAATCCAGACCATATGAACATCTGTATAGATACATTTATTTTTATTTTCCAAATAAAATATTCGTCTAGGTTAGCACCTTTGAAATAACTGGTAATTTTCAGCCTCAGCAACTCTAGTGATGTTTGTATTGCTTGTAAAAATGTAAATTTTAGGGGCTTCCCTGGTGGCGCAGTGGTTGAGAGTCTGTCTGCCGATGCAGCGTTCGTGCCCCGGTCTGGGAAGATCCCACATGCCGCGGAGCAGCTGGGCCCGTGAGCCATGGCCGCTGAGCTTGCGCGTCCGGAGGCTGTGCTCCGCAACGGTAGAGGCCACAGCAGTGAGAGGCCCACATACAGGAAAAAAAAAAAAAAATGTAAATTTTAGTTTTGTTTGGGGGAACATAAACCATCTTAAAGATATCATAGGTGGGCTTAGCAGGGAAGGGAGCTGTGATCTAGCCAGATAGATGAAAAAACACTTAGCTGGTCTGGGAGTAATATAGCATGTAAGTCAGTGAAAGAAATTAACAGGTATATATTTATTGTGATAATGAAGGGTTTTTGTAAGAATGTGATTCACAAAGGTGTGCAAATATGTCAGTCTAGGCAATGTACATAGAGTTCAGGCTTTTCTTTAAAGGTACATGTTTCTGGGGCTTCCCTGGTGGTGCAGTGGATGGGAGTCCACCTGCCGATGCAGGGGACAGGGGTTCGTGACCCAGTCCGGGAAGATCCCACATGCCGCGGAGCGGCTAGGCCCGTGAGCCATGACCGCTGGGCCTGTGCGTCCAGAGCCTGTGCTCTGCAACGGGAGAGGCCACAACAGTGAGAGGCCTGCGTACCGCAAAAAAAAAAAAAAAAAGGTACATGTTTCTTTATATCAACAGGAGTAGAAAAATAGTGAAGCCTTGAGAATGAGGGGGTTTTGTGTATGTGTGTATGTGTGAATTTTTTTCATCTCTGATAGGAATAATAGTCTAGGAGAACATGAGAGTCTTAAGTTTGTATGGTATAATAATTGACAGTTTTACATGACCTTCAGTACAGTCTTTTACCCTTTTCATGTCTTTTTTTATGAGAAGGGGAATCATTCAGCTGGATTTTCCATAAAAATAATGGATAATCTGGTTAGGTGCAAAGATTACAGAATTGTGTTTCATAATCAGGTACTAATAATTCATTGTGTAGCATTCCTAAGCTGATTCAAGTTTTTTCTTTTAAACAGGAAGTTGCTTTAAAGAATAAAAAAGAGCTGTATGTACTACCTCCTCCTCCCCAGTTCTACTCAAGCCTTATCGAAGAGATAGGAACTCTTGGTTGGGATAAGTATGTCTATTTTAAAATGTTTTAGAAATGCCTTTCTCTTACGTATTTCAATTAATATATTTGCAGTTTTAGCAATTTATTTTGTACTGTTTTTAGTCAAAAGTGTCATGTAGTTAGAGTATCTGATTCTTATTGTGGCTGTGAATTAAAGGTATATTATCCTAAAAAAATTGACCTACAAGGTAAAATTCTAAATATAATTTGGAAAAAAATAACATTTTTATGTACACAGTAAATTAAGATGTTACCATATTTTCACTGAACATATAACGTTATTTTCTTTTTTCTTTTAGTTTTAGTGAGATATAATAGACAAAATTTTTACATACTTAGAGTGTACAGTGTGATGATTTGATATACCTATACATTGTGAAAGGATTGCCACAATTGTATTAATTAACATTCATCACCTTACATATTTACCTTTTTATCTGACAGTTTTTTTGTGTTGGTTTTCTTGTTGCTATTATATGGAGGGGAGAATTTTAGGAACTTCTGACTGCCATTTTCACTGACATCACCCAATATATTTAGTTTTATGTCTATTATCTTGCTGTATGTTTTCTATTTGTCTCATGTATTTTGTGTTTTTTTCTTCATCTGCCTTTATTTGAATTAATCACAATTTTTATTATATTTTTCTTTCTATTAACTTGTTAGGTATACTTTTTTTTATTATTTTAGAGGTTACCTCAGAGATTACAACATACACATAGCAAAATATACATTGTTATCTTTACCAATTTTCTTATATTGCGAGGATCTAAAACTCTTTAATGAATTTTCTCCACTTTGTTGTGTTGTTGTTATAATGCATTTTAATTCTGTATTTAAATTTGACCAACGTTATTATTGTTGTTTTTAAAGTCAGTATTTTTAAACATACACACACAATTATTTCTCCCAGTGTTCTTCATTCCTTCCTTACTGCATTTCTATCCTGTCTAGAGTAATTTTCCTCCTGACTGAAGAATTCCCTTTAATGTTAGTTTATTGAGATAAAATTGACACAGAACATTATATTAGTTTCAGATGTACAACATACTGATTCAATATATGTATGTATTATGAAATAATCACCACAAGAAGTCTAGTTAACATGCATAAGTACACAGTTACATATTTTTTTCTTGTGATGAGAACCTTGAAGATTTATTCTCTTAGCAGCTTTCACATATACAATCCAGTTGACCCTTGAGTATCACGGGGTTTTATATGCAGATTTTTTTCAATAAATATGTACTACAGTACTATCCAATCTGCTGTTGGTTTAACGTGTGGATGTGGAACTGCAGATATGGAGGGTCAACTGTGCAGTTATAAGTGGATTTTCGACTGTGTTGGGGTTGGTGCACCTAACCGCCATGTTGTTCAGGTCAGCTGTTCAATATTATTAGCTTTAGTCACCATGCTGTACATTACACTCACACTAATTATTTTCTAACTGGAAGTTTGTGCCTGTTGACCTCTTTCACTCATTTCACCCACCCTCCACACCCATCTCTGCAACCCCTAATCTTTTCTCTGTATTTATGAATTCCGTTTTTTAGGTTTTTTTTTTTTTTTTTTTTTTTTTTTTGCGGTACGCGGGCCTCTCACTGTGTGGCTTCTCCCGTTGCGGAGCACAGGCTCCAGACACGCAGGCTCAGTGGCCATGGCTCGTGGGCCCAGCCACTCCGCGACATGTGGGATCCTCCCAGACCGGGGCACGAACCCGCATCCCCTGCATTGGCAGGCGTACTCTCAACCACTGCGCCACCAGGAAGCCCTAGGGTATGTTTTTAGATGCCACATTATAAGTGAGATCATACAGTATTTGTCTTTTTCTGTCTGACTTATTTCACTTAGCATAATGCCCATTATAGGTCATCCAGGTTGTTGCAAATGGCAGGATGTCCTTTTTTATGGCTGAAAAGTATTCCATTGCATATATATATACACCACATTTTATTTATCTGTTCATCTGTCAGTGGACACTTGGGTTGTTTCCATGTTTTGGCTATTGTAAATAATGCTGTAGTGAACATGGGTGTGCAGATAGCTCTTTGACATTGTGATTTTGTTTCCTTTGGACATAGACCCACAAGTGGAATTGCTGGATCATATTGAAGTTCTGTTTTTAATTTAGAGTGCATACACATTTATAATTGCTGCATCTTCCTTGTGGATTTTCCCTCATCATTAAATGTTTCTTTTTGAATCTAGCAATATTTCTTGCCTTAATGTCTACTTTGTTAGATATTAGGATAACTCTACTAGATTTTAATGCTCTGTTGAAATTCTCCATCTTTTTCTCTATTTTTTTTTTTTAATGGTTGTTTTAAAATTTTCCTACCTACTCCCATAAGCTCGATCCCCTTGAGTCTCTTTATTTTTTTATTTTTTTCTTGTGGTTTTCTGTCATACAGTCCTGGATCTTGGCATTCCTAGTGCTTTTATTAATTTTTGTTAATAGACTTAATTTTTTTAGAGTGGTTTTAGGGTCATCACAAAATTAGGAGGGTACAGAGATTGCCCATATACTTTCTGCCCCCAAATACACGCATAGACTCCACCATTATCAGCATCCCCCATCGGAGTGGTACATTTGTTACAGTAGACGAACCTACATTGACACATTGTTATCACCGTTGTTATCACCCCAAAACCATAGTGTATATTAGGATTTACTCTTAGTGATGTACATTTTATGGTTTTGGACAAATGTATAAAGACGTGTATCTGTCATTATAATATTGTACAAAGTAGTTTCATTGCCCTGAAAATGCTTTATGCTCTACCTATTCATCCCTCCCTCTCCCCTGGCCCTTGACAACCACTGTTCATTTTACTGTCTCCATAGTTTTGCCTTTTCCAGAATATCATATGGTTGGAACCATACATTATGAAGCCTTTTCAGATTGGCTTATTTCACTTAGTAATACATATTTAAATTTCCTCTCAGTCTTTTCTTGGCTCATAAGTTTTTAGCACTGAGTAATAGTTCATTGTCTGGGTGAACCACAGTTTATTCACCTACTGAAGGACATCTTGGTTGCTTCCAAATTTTGGCAGTTATGAATAAAGCTGCTGTAAACACCTATGTGCAGATTTTTCATGTGGATGTTATTTTTCAACTTTGTTGGGTGAATACCAAGGCCTAGACTTTTTTCTTTTTAACAGCAAAGAGTAAGGGTTTTTCTTTATTTTCACAATTGAATCAATACAAAATTGAATACTGTATAACAAAAAAACATGTAAAACCTTAAACCTCTGTGTCTCTTCTCAATAACATGATTGCTTTTTCTTTGGGAAAAACAAACAAACAGACAAAAAAAAAACGGCAAAAGGGGAGAAATGAGGAAACTGGCTTAATTTGTAGGCATTCTAGTTAACGCACCTTTTTTCACTGTCTTGGCGGTTCTTCTGTACTTGCCCTTGGCCATTCAGGCTGCAGTGCTATGCCTAATAATATTTGTTGAGTGTTGGAAATTGTGTATTAAAAAGTTTGGAAGCTCCAGATGATAGTTTCTTCTACAAAGGGTTTACTTTTTTCTTTGCTAGGAAAATAAAGTGGGGGCAGGTTGCCATAGAGACTGAAGTGGTTCAGGGTGGGTTGTCGTTTTTTGCAGGGCTCTTACTGCTCCTCTCCCTCTCCCAGGCTATAAACCTCCAGAGCTTTTAAGCAAGAGCCAAGTGTGCTCATTTGGATTTCTCCCTTGGTAGATCCTAAACTCTAATCTTTGTCTTCATTAGGCTAGTTTACCTTTAGCCCATTAGAGTCTAGGTTGCATTTTGGGCAGTGCTTCATATACCTCTTGTTTACTTTGCTTTTACCGGTAACCCTCCAAGGGTTCCCACTGAGAGCTTAGGGATGTTCACTGGGACTTTTTCCCACTGGTAGGTTCTAAATTCTAATAAATTTCTCCTCAGCATTATGAGATTTCTAAGTATTATCCTTTGTTTTTCATTGGCTTACTGCTTGGCTTTTTATCCTCTTATCCCTTGCAGTTTATTAAAAGTTTTGATGGAAAATTGCCAGAATATATGGCCGCAGTCTCTGACCCTATCTTTTCACCAGATTCTGGCCCTTTAAGTCTGTTATTTTTATTTCTCTATCCTCATGAGATTGCCAGAAGTGCTGTTAGGGTTTTTGTTTTTTTGTTTTTGTTTTTTTTTTTTTGCCACTTACTAGTAGCTCTCTGCCTGAGCCATTTACCCAGATCCTCCTTTTCTTGCCCTATGCCCAGAATTGCTAAATACCCTGAAGGAAAAATGACTGAAGTGTTGGCTTACTTCTCCTCTGTTCCCCCTTCTTCAGGACCTTGGTCCTTCAAGTCCTGGTTGCTTTAGCAATTTTTTGACACCTTCAAACTTTTTTTTTCTTTTCCCTTTCATCAGGCTACTTTAGTTGTTCTCAGTGAAGTTTTGGTCTTAAGTAAGGTACTCCATTTTAGCCAGAAATGGATGTTACATATAATTTTAAATGTACTATTATGGTGATGTTGAGGACTGGTTAATGCGTATTCATGAAACTACGTTTTATTTGATAAGGTATCATTCCTGAATAGGATTTGGGATGGATGAAACCTTTTTTAGAAAATTTAGCAGAACAATGGAGGGAAGAGACAGAAGACAAGTGATGAATTGAGATGCACTCTTGACAATTCTGCTGAAGTTATGAAGATTTTTCTTGAGGCGTTGATGTCATGGACCTGATCATTCTTGGGATTTAAAGTGATAGAAAAGAGAAAAATTATTTTGACTTATTTTCTGATGCTTAAATGTTAAGATCTTAGTGTTTAGAGGATAGTTAGGAATGGAGGAAGGGTTTGGAAAGGGAAGAAGAAATGTTCTTCTAGTTTTATTTCTGTTATTTTGATATAGTCAGTTTGAGGCAGTTTTCTAAGCAGATGTGACATTATTGGGAGAACTCCAGTAATGAAAATCAGTTGAAGCATTGAGTATGCAAATATCAGATTTTTGAATTGTTCATTTTTTTCCACCTATTATTTTTTGAATGCCTATAATGTAAGGCAGTGAAGATACACAAGCAAGACTTAAGATTCCTCATGGAACTTAAATCCAGTGGAAGAGTCAGAATTTAAGTAGATGGATCCCAGTAGTACTTAATTCTAACTCAGATAGGTACTATGGTATATACTTATAGGATTTTTGAGAGCTGTTAGCAACAAAGTTATAAGAGAAATAGTGCAAGTATATAAAATATTTTATGGAATAAATTTTTATAGATAAATAGGGAGTATTGACTTTGCTTTGCTTTGTATACATTGTTCTGATAGCGGAGAAAAAGGAACAGGTCTCTAACTTAGATAATAGATGAAAGCCAAAGGTAAGGATATGAATGCCTCTGCCATAGCATTCATCACAATATAAATGTTTGTCTCCCCCTTAGATTATTATATATAGGAACTTCCATTTTTAAGTTCCTGCTAGCTACTTTATAGAGTTCTTGTTTAATTCTCAGAATAAGTTTCAAGATACATATCCCCAGCTTTGTATATAAGATGAGTGTATATTGCCAAGGCTGGATGCATAACAGTGCTCAGGCTTAGGCGTGAATGATGGTTCCCTGGAGTTGTGCTGTGGGGATTGCTCTGGTATGGAGCCTTTAGTAAAGTTCCCTCAAGTACTTGGACATAGTTTTTATTAGTTTTCAGCCTCAAAGTGTGACTTTTGCACCATGGATAAAATTGGCCATGTGCAAATGATAGTTTTGAAATCTGTTGCTTAGATTTATGAAAGCTCATAGTTTAATTATAGTGACTAGGATGCATGATTGAATTAGAATATACCTGCTGTTACGTAATCATTAGTTAGTTTCATAGTCTTTACAAATAAACAGTGTGTTAGCAGAAGAGAAGTTGTCTGCATGGATTGATTTTGAGAAGCCAAATAGTATGATTTTGTCCGTATTAATCCAGCACTGTCTGGCAAAGTAAGAACATCTTTCAGTTTTATTTTTGTGACTTAATTCTTAAATCAGGCCTGGTATACTTGGCACACTGATAATACTGGGTTTCAGGACCCTCAGAGCTATATGTGCTGTCCCCATGCTGGAATTGTTACCTTGTGAGGTGCTGCCTGAGCAGCTGTCTAGCTTCTTAATCTAAAATATCTTTTAAAATAACACACATAATGATTTGCATGACAAATTGATTTAAATGGATTTTCAGAATCTTCATGATTCCTAGACCAAATAAAATATCTATATTTTACTTACCCTCTAAATAATAATCTTGTAGATTTGTTAGTGGAATAGTAAAATCTGATAATAAAAGAAGGATTTTTTTTAAGGTAAGGAAAACCTTGCTGTGTTTTTAAATTACATACTTGACATATCTAATCAGTTCTATAGTATCAAGCTTTATAAAAAATTAAGTTAGAAAAAAGGAAATGTTTAAAATATGATTGAAATCTTTCCTTTTCCCTCTATATTCGTATACCTTTTTTTTTAATAGAAATGACATTGAGAATTAGTAGCTGATCTTAAGTTTGATTGCTATTATTGTAATTTCTATACTTGTTACAACTTCTTTAAAAACACACTAAAAACAGCAAGTTGTCCTAAGGGTAAGATGAAGTTGTGGATGATTTTGGGTGTTATACTGGCTCAGAAAGGTGGGTGATGCAAAAAAGTGTCTTGATGGATTTCTGTTAACTTCTGCTTGTGTTATGTTACAGAATGGCTCAATAAAACAGTAAGAATTAAACAGAATTCTTGGGGTTTAATAGGATTTTCTGTTTGGTATTAAGAATGTCCTGAAGTTGAAAGCTTTGTTTGCTTTATAGAATGGCTGATTTATATCCCACTTTACCTAGGATAGTCCTAACTTATGCCTTTTATCGTGGCCCCTTTTAGTCTCAAAAGTGTCCCAGTTCAAAAGAAATGCATAGTCACTTTATTTATAGGATATCTTATGTTTGTTTTAGTAATCACATGGTCCTAGAGAATTCAGAGCTTAAATGATTCAAACAGGGGGTAGTGACCTGATGGTTTTGTCCTTTTTAATGCAGCATATTATTTATCGCTTAGAGTGAGTAGAATTAAACTATTTGGCCTTTTAAATTTATTTTGGGAAAGAGCTGAGTTTTACTAAATTTGTTGTGCTGCTGAAAGATTGTCAACATGTAATAAATTAGATTTTTAATTAAGTCCAATATTTTTGAAATGGACTTAATTCATTGATGGTGATATCCTCTCTAATTCTCAGTGCATTTCAAATAATTATATAACATTGGGAGAAATGGAGATACTTGTTAATACTAAATTAATTCCAGTAATGAGACAAGGGCTTTAATTCTGGCTTATCAGCTGTGTGACCTTGGGCAAGTCACATAACCTCTCAGAGCCACATACTCTTCATTTTTTAAATGAAACCAATGATGCTTAGTAATAAGGGTTGAAAAGAAACATAAGTTATGTGACTCAAATAATACCTTGTGTAAGGTAAATATAAAGTTGTTGAGACACTAGTTCACCAAAAGGTCCGACTATATATGAGTTTTACAACATATAATTAGTGTTATGATTTAATTATAATGATAATTTTGTTGTATAACGCATAAGAATATAGATGTTAAAAGTATGAATTTCATTCTAAATGACCTTTATAAATAGAGTGCTTTTACCTCATACATATATCCAAATCACTGAATGCAAATTATATGATAGTGAAAAAATTGTCCTTCAAAACATTGGTAATATGTTTAGGGTATCTAGTTAAACAGAATTCTCATTTAGTTGTTTAAAACTTACATGCGAATCAGTAAATATGAACCAGTCTGACAGCAGCTTGTTTATGTTCATATAATACATAGAGCATTGACACATACATAGAAAAATAAAACTTTCATATTGCTTATTAAAAAAAGCTTATTTGATTGGGAGGCAAAACTTAACACTAAAAGGAGCAGTATGAGAGTTTAGAGAAAGGTGAAGTTCTTTTGCGCTACGGATAATTTAGGAAGGTTCTGAGAGGAAGTAGATATTGGGAAAGCTTGGGAGGAATATAGAAAGCCTTAAAAGGGTGGGAATGGGGGAGGCAACTTTGTAGTGATGGAAATGTGCAGTTCATTTTTGGACTTTGGAGTGGATCAGTTGCTCACATAAGAGGATTAATATTAGGGCTGGACTGAAAGGTCTTGACTGTTAGGCTAAGGATTCTTTATATGCAGGTGATGGGGACTCACTGCGTATTTTTGAGCAAGTGGTTGATATGATTAAACAGATATTTAGGAAGATTAATCTAGTTAATGGAAGGCAGGATAGACTGGTGTACAGAAAACACAGGGAGGAAAAATGTTAACTAGGGAGGTTGTTTTTTTTGTTTTTTGTTTTTTTTCCTTTGCGGTACACGGGCCTCCCACCCCTGTGGCCTCTCCTGTTGCGGAGCACAGGCTCTGGAGGCGCAGGCTCAGCAGCCATGGCTCACGGGCCCAGCCGCTCCGCGGCATGTGGGATCTTCCCGGACCGGGGCACAAACCCGTGTCCCCTGCATCAGCAGGCGGACTCTTAACCACTGCGCCACCAGGGAAGCCCAGGGAGGTTGTTTTTTGAAGTAGTTAATGCTTAAAGTTGAGAGTGGAAATGGAAACTTTGGTGCTTTATTAAAACATGAAGGTCCTCAGTCTGCCTTTTGATGTTATTAGTACATAAATGCATCTAGATACTTAATGAAAAAAACTGTATAACTTAAGCTTTTGGTCAAAGTAAGTACAGTATTTCAAGAGATATAAAGCACATTCATTCTGTTTTTCTATACTGATAACATTCACCTATTAAGAACAACAACAAAAACCTCTCTGAAGCTTAAGTATTAATACCCCTTTCAAACGTTTAAAAAACTTTACTCTTGGGCTTCCCTGGTGGCGCAGTGGTTGAGAATCCACCTGCCAATGCAGGGGACACGGGTTCGAGCCCTGGTCCAGGAATATCCCACATGCTGCGGAGCAACTAACCCCCTGAGCCACAACTACTGAGCCTGCTCTCTAGAGCCCGCGAGCCACAACTACTGAAGCCCAGGCGCCTAGAGCCTGTGCTCCGCAACAAGAGAAGCCACCACAATGAGAAGCCCATGCCCCACAACGAATAGTAGCCCCCGCTCACCACAGGTAGAGAAAGCCAGTATGCAGCAACGAAGACCCAATGCAGCCAATAAATAAATAAATAAAATTAAAAAAAACCCTTAACTCTAAGTTTAGTGCCATTTTAGTTATTGCAAGCAGTAACTTATAAAGAAATGCAGCAAATGATAAATGCAAAGTAAAATGCAAAAAGTATAGTGTTTTATTTCTTTAGATTTTTATGTTTATGTTTTTATAATTTCTTAGTCAGTTTTGGAATATGTCTAGCTGAGTAGTAAATACCTAAACTTATAAGTTTTAAATGTGTTTATAACTTTTCAAAAATTTGAGCTTTCCAATAATGAAAGTTGCCCAAAATGTATTATTTAAATGAGTAGAAATTATTTCATGTTGTTTAAATTGAGATATCCAACTTACCAATAAAAGAGAACATTTGAAATAGCCTTTTTTTAAAGACAAACTGATTTTAATATTACTTGTAAGAGCTTATTGCTGTTTTTTCCCCTTTAATATCTCTTCTGTAGACCAAACATTAAGATATTCCTTTCTGTCTTGAATAGGTACAAATATTGATTATCTAGTTAAGGTACAGGCTGAGCTGCTTTTAACAAAGAGAACTCCAAATCCTCAGTGTTTCAAACAAAATAGAATTTTATTCATCTCTCATTTAACAGTTCACAGGTAGGCAGGTGGTCAAGAGTGAGTTGGTGGCTTTGTTTCACAGGGTCATCCAAGAGCCCAGGTTTCTTTTGCTTTTCAACCATCCACTGGCTGCATTGTTCAGCATAGTAGCTACTAGCCACATGTGACTATTGATACTTACATTTAAATTAACTCAAATTAAAAATTTAATATTCATACTAGCTACATTTTAAGTCCTCCGTAGCTACATATGATGAGTGGCTACTGTTTTGGACGGTGCAGATATAGAATACCTACATCATCGCAGAAAGTTCTGTTGGTCAGAGCTGCACTAAGAGGTTGTTCTTGTTGGCATGGTCTCTGCTGGGTCATATTGGCCTAAGTTCCACTCTACAGGAAGGGAGAATGGGAGGGATTGGGGGAGGGGTAGCCACGATTTTGTTATAAGTGATCCAAAAGGTGCACATATCACTTCTGCTTGCAGTACATTGGTCAAAATTTAGTGATACGCTGATACCCAAGGACAGCTGGAAGGGTTGCTAGCTGGATAGAGTGTACCCAGCTAAAACTCGGTTTAGGTGGAGTGCTACAGTAGCTGGGATCCTACTACCAAAAGGAAGAAGCTGAGAATAAATACTAGAGCACACTTGCCAATCTCAGTCACATGTACTAAACGTGATAGTAATCACAATAATTTTCTCCTTCTTCCCCAAACAAAGTAGACAGGAATCAACATGGGTAAAATGTTTAATTTTAAATGACCATGCTGAGATTAACCTGAAATTATAAATTTTTAAAAGTTTGAATTTTGTCTTAAAGCTTAACAAAATTAACCATATGATCCTTTTGACTGCAGGGCAGTATTTTGAGCATAAGCCTGTTTTTCTCTAATGTATTATTTCTACATCTTAAACTTTGCCCGTGTGATTGCAAACAAAAGACTAGAACTTTAGTTTATTTCTGTCTTATTTTATAGATGTTCCGTAGTGATTTTGAACATGTTGATGCCAAGCAGCAGTGAGAAGTATGAAAAGTACTAGTTGGTGATTTAGTTGTTCCTTCTCTCTCCCTATTCCTTCTTGCTCTCTCTCTGTATATATTCATCATGCTTCTAAACTATTTAGGGCTTATAATGAAAAGCAGCAGGCTTTTTCCATACCATATCCCATCCCTGGTCTTATACTTTGAGACAAACACTCTGAAATGTTCATGTTTACAAGTAACTTCTGTATTTCTAAAAAATATGCCTATATTCAGCATTGCTTGATTGATCAGAATTACATACTGATTAACTACTATAATAAAAATGGATTTAGTTCATATACTGCCTTCTCTCTCCCTTCATCACTATTCTTTTATTCTTCTATTTGCTTTAATATTTCTTAAACTTCTTTCATGTCTGTTCAATTAAAGATGGTATCTTTTACTCTCAAATTAGCAATTACAAAATTTAATGTTTCTTATCTTTCCTCCTCATATCTTTCTCCTTTCTCCTTCTCAGTTTTTGTTGTCTCTGTTTTAAATTGCAATGATCAAATATATTTACATTAGTTTCTGTAACTATAATTAAGTCTGCTAGCTTTGTCTATTACTGAATTCTAAAAATTGTAATTAGTAAGCAGTTCAATTTTTTATGACTACATAAATATTTTTCACTGAAAAGCTAATGGTAGAGCAATTACCATTTTTAACATAGCTTTATTGTTTATGATTTAGTTTAAAATTTCCTCTTCCCATTTTTGTTTCTCGTATTTTTTAAAATTTTCCTTAATTTCTTCCCACATACAAGTAATACCCTCTGTTCTGCAGACTTTCTTTTTTTGCCAGCTGTCTCCCTCCTGGAGCCCTCTTTCTCTCTCCTCTAATCTGTTTCGTTACTCAGTGCTCTTCTGACCACTTTACATCTTTATAAAGTTTGTTGAAAATTTGCTTTGATTGATGCTATTCCTTGTGCTTTTTATAACTGTGGGATTATGCATATCTTTTTAAAATTCCTTTTTTCTGTGTGTGAGTAGAGAGAGGATATAAATGCATATGCTCATCTCAACATCTTGAATCTGAAGTGTTGATGTTTTCAAAGAGTCAGATGCCCATGTATCTAACCCTTAGAGTCATACTGATAAAACTTGTGATAAAGTCTGATGTTGTAAATTTTTGAGGGGAGGGGGATATGAGACATTTACAAATAAAGCTGAAAGAAAATGATTATATAGAGTCATTGATATTTTTATGTAAATAAACATTTCTAGAATAAGTTTCTTTTGTTTTCTAAGACTCTAGACTTTTTATAGATTATGATAAAAATTTTTTTCTGTTGATAAAGCTTGTTCTGTTTTACTTTTTATTCTATTATTGAAGATATGTATCTTCAGATTTAGATCTGTTTTTCATTACAAATAGAAAGAACTTTATTGCCCAGCACTTCTTGAAATTGACCCATTTTACCATTATATCTGGCCAGTGACTAAACAGCATATAGTGTTGTTAAAAAAATGTTCCCTAGGTTAGGAGGCTAATGTTAGTTTTGAACTCTTAACAGGTTTTACCATCAGTCTGGGTGATAAGTTGTGCAATACTGTTAGACTACTTTTTATCTTTACAAGAGAATGGTATTGTAAAAATGTCAAAAAAATATCCACATGCCCAGTTCAATAGTAAATATACTGCTAAATTTGAACCTTTTTGGCAGTAGCTTATGCTTCTCAAGGGACCATATTTTTACAGAATGATATATTTCAAAGGGTATTGGTTTCTATTGTAAAAAATTCATGCATTTAGAGCAACTTAAAGCCAAAACAATTGTGCTTGTGGTATGTGTTTAAAATATTAGTCATCTTGAATACATGCCCAGGTTAAGTGTCAGAAGCTATATATTGCACAAAAAGAAAATTTATTGTTAGGAGACCAGGCTGTACCTGTGCTTATAAGCATTTTCCTTAGAGGATCAATTTGAGTATATGAACTAATACTAGCCAGGCTTTTGTACAGTAACATTATTTATAATAAAGGAGAAGTTCATTGAGGAGAAAAACAAATAAAGGAAGCATAAAAGTCTCATATTGTATGAAACTACAGAAATGGATCAGAGAGTTTGACAGGAAGTTTAATGTGTACATAAGTAGAGTCTGACAGGAACATGCTGTGTGTGCCAAAGGTTCCGGTGATGGAAAACCGAAACATAGTGCTCACTGACCACAGCATGAGCCTTGACACACGTTGTAAATAATCCAGAGATCTATGACTGCATTAAGCACTGGGCTGGTGTATTAACGGCAGTAAATCTATAGCAGCATAATGGGATAGCATACACAAATTCCTCTGATTAATTTTTGTAAGGGATTAATAGGAATATAGCAAATATTTTCATTTCAAATCCTGCCATCCTCCAACCTCCCCCTCCCCCCAGCCCCACCCTCTCTATTGTGATCGTTTTTTATTCTCTTCTACTCACCAGGCTTGTGTATGTGGATACTTGCTTTAGTACCATCAAGTTAAAAGCCGAAGATGCTTCTGGTAGAGAGCATCTCATCACTGTCAAGTTGAAGGCGAAGGTATGTGCTTTGTTAAACTGTTACTGCGGCCAGGAAATACTTTGGGAAATGAACCCTGTGAATGTTTTCAATGTAAACGAGTGCTAGTTGCTTCTAAAAAAAAATGACACTTAAAATTTATTTTGGGGGACTTCCCTGGCAGTCCAATGGTTAAGACTCTGCGCTTCCAAAGCAGGGGGTGCAGAATTGATCCCTGGTCAGGAAACTAAGATCCCACATGCTGTGCGGCACGACCAAATAAAAAAATTATTTGGGAATGCCTCAAAAAATTTATTCACTAAGTTTCCCAAAGCCTAGCTATAATTTCATGTCACTGTTTTAATTCAAATTTGATCAAAATATAGACTTTATAGTAAAAAAATACTACAAATAAGGTTTGGCAGCCTCAAAGTACCATAGTGTTATTTTTGTAACATCCTATGTAGAAAAGAGTTGGAAGTATCCACTATTGCAAGTAAAGTTCTACTGAAGAAAGTCTTTTGTCTTCAACTCCTACTATGAATTACCTTTGTTGTTCTTATTTCTGACTTCCCCCTACCCCTCAAACACAGACACACACATATGCATACTTTTTTCTGTTGTCTTGGCTGAAATTTTTTTACTTCTCTGTTTAAAAATTTTGCAAAGGTTATACACCTCTATAGAGGTGTATATACAGCTCTATACATCTCTATAGAGCCCTTCCAGGCTAGTGGTCTATAGCTACTCACTAATTTTATTGGCACAAAACATAGCTGTTTTGTCTTTATTTTTAAATTATAGATTGTGAATTTTGAGAAATAAGTGGAATAAGCAAGTTCAGGATATTAATCATTTACTTAGTAATCACTGGGGAAACATTAGACTTTGAGAAAACCAGGTCATCTAACTTTTTTTTAATTGTCCCTAGGAGTCATCAGTCAACTCTGTTTCATGAGATTGTAGTGATGAAAAGATCAGTTGTGTTTGTCCTTTTAAAAAATGTGTCTGGCATTTAAGCTTTTCATGAGAGAAAATTAATATATAAAGCAGTACTGGGTGACACAGAAAAGTTGGTATCTTATAGTGCCTCTATCAGACAAATTGAGAAATGACTCATTCTCTCTTTTTCTTACACACAGAATGTTTATGTATAATTTCAAGATTTATATGTGATAAGTTTTGAGGAAAAATTAGTGGGATAGAAATCTTCTTTGTAAAATAAGTTACATGAATATTTTTATTAAATGAAAATGAAAAAGTTTTTATTTTCTTTTTTAATTTTTAAAGGTGTGTTTTTTTAAGATCAAGGAGAAATCTGCCTTTATCCTTCCTAAGGTCATATACTGCCAGTGGCAAGGGATCTGTCATTTTCTTCAGAGTTTTATTTGTTTATATTTTGTACATTGATAAAAGTTGCTTTGCTGTTATGAAGACCAAAATGAAAAATTTTAAATACATCCTATCCCGATTCTTTTTTTTAAAAGCCTCATTTTTGCAATCTTTTCTACTTACTAAGAGATAATGATTTAAGTCTACATTGCCTGTCACTATACCTACAAGATTTTATTATTAATTCTGATTAATGACATTATTGGTAGTATTGAGAGGGAGGATGTGTAGCCACTAGTATGGTCCATTCTGTCTGCTTTTTCTTATAACTTTTCAAGGTAGATAAGGTGACACTTTTAATATTTCTCTAGAGAATATTTTCAAGTGTCAGTTTTTGCAGCATCGATAGCTGTGAAGCACTATTATGGATGCCCTGGCAAGAGAGAAGAGAAAGCTTTATTTGAGTTAGTAAGAAAAAAATATGCGTTTAAAAAAAAAAGAAAAAAAAGACAGGCTGAAACTAGATGAATCTTGTGTTGGTATGATTTATTAGAGTCTTTAATTGTCCATTTAGTTTGGTTTTCATAGAGACTAAAGTTGTCTTTTAGATGTGGTCATTTCTTTCTTAGGAATATTTGGGATTGTCAGTTAAAAACAGTGAAAGCTAAAACTTACATGTTAAGAGTACATAATGCAAAATCTTAATCCAAACTGAATTTTAAAGGGTCAGGGTCTTTTTTTTTTTTTTTGACAAACCTTACAACACGCTTATTTTTGTAAATACACAAACCTCTATTTCTTTTATCTGATATTTTTTGATACATAGTAAAGAAATGCATTTGTTTTTATTCTTGAATACATACTCTCCCAATTCTGCCACTCTACCTCACTGTCTCCAAAAACCCACAAAGAAAACAATACCAATTTTGTCTAGACATCCCCCATTAAAAGTAAGTATATAAATCAAAAAGAAATATAATGAGAAACAGTTGAATTTTGTCATTTTTATAGGTGTATTTTTATGCAGTATTTACAGTTCATCCTAAACCATGAGATGAAATTTTTGTCTTTCCTTTAAAAAAGAAGTAGCCTAGGGCTTCCTTAGCTTTGGCCAAGATCAGAACTACTTGAAAAACGAATCATAGATATGTTTCAGAGGCTGTGCACTCTGTCTCTGATGGCTGTTTTTGTAATCTGCAATTTGTATGTATTGTTTTGCTGGGGGGGTCCAATCACAGTTCAGGTTGGGTTAAATTTTTCCATAGAAAAGTATACTATAGAGTCTAAAAAATGTTTGTGAAAAAAATATATACTTAATATTATATAATAATTATTTTCTCTTATAGTTATTGATTTGATTGAATTGTTTCAAGTGAGACTTGAAAAACTATATTAATGAAAAATTATAAATTACTCTATTTTTCATTTAATTTCTTTATGTGGAGCTTTTGTTGTTCTTGTCAACTGGATTTCTAAAGTAAAGCTTTTGGCAGTTAGTCTCTAGTGGCTTTGTATATACCTATAACTTATTGTTGAAAAATAATCTGAATTTTGACAGTCATTTTACAATATTGTATTCAGTTATCGATGTTGTAGTTAGTACTACAATACAAACAACTCCAAAAATGAGTATCTAGGATGCTACTGCATAATTCATGTTAAATCATCCAGAAGTGTATAAATTTGTGCTTTTTAGGTTCAATACAGTTATGTAGCATTTATTATATTATATAAACAAAATTGATCTTGGAAGTGAATATAATTAACACAATATATATACATTTAACTCATAATAGACAGTAAAGCCACATACATATGGATCAGTCTCATATTTATATACATATTTGTATGTTTGCATAATTACACCTAAAATATATATTTGAATGTTATCTCAGATATGTGGCATCATATTATATTTATTATAACCTGCTTTTTGTTTAACTCCTTGTGGATCTCTTTCTTTATCAGTACATACGTGCCATTTACTATCCTGAGTCCTATTTGAATGTAGGATCATATTCTCTCTTTTTTTTTTTTTTTTGCGGTATGCGGGCCTCTCACTGTTGTGGCCTCTCCCGTTGCGGAGCACAGGCTCCGGACGCGCAGGCTCAGCAGCCATGGCTCACGGGCCCAGCCGCTCTGCGGCACATGGGATCTTCCCGGACCGAGGCACGAACCCATGTCCCCTGCATCGGCAGGCGGCTCTCAACCACTGCGCCACCAGGGAAGCCCCATCTTCTCTTTTAACATAGTGTGCCTTACGTACTTAATGACTTCCAGAGTTAAGATACTTTACTTGGTTTATCTACTCTGTATACAGTAAACATTAAGTTCATACTCTTAACTGGGTTGATGATTGTTTACGTTAGAGAGTTGATATTGTTCATTGTCAGCTCAGTAGACGATAAATAGCAGCAACTCAAGGTGAACTAAATATTCCATTTTTGACCCAAGGAGGTTTTAAGTGTGCATCATTATTTTTGCAGAATATTAACATTTTTCAGAGGGAAAAGAGATTTTACAGCAGTGCTTTTAGTTGAGTTCCATCATTTTTACATATAAAACAGCCAGAGAAGTTAAATGACTTATCCAAGTTCACAAGTTAGTTAGCAGCACTGGAAACCAGAGAAAGCTAAGATCTCTGCCTGCATTTACTTTGAGATAATCACATGACTTATAAAAAATAGTGTAGAAATTGTTTTTCCAGTGATTGCAGCAGTTATAATCTGACGTACATCATCTAATAGTTTGAATTGTCTGAAATAGGGTTTCTTCTGTAATCCCAGCCAGACCTTTCTTTTTTCCCTCTAAATTAGAGCACTGTTATATTTCTGTATGGTTTCCTGTATATTTACCTTTGTGTTATCACTTTTGCATAGCTAGATACCATTAGTCAGAGTATACATTGGTAGGTTTATTTTTAACCAGACTGTCATTGTAACTAAATGTTAATTCTTTCAAAGCATTGATTTCAAATGGGCTGATGTTTGTAACAAATACTATAGTGATAATTTTTTGTGCCCTTTTGCTATGCAACAAAGTAGTTAAAAATAAGAGGTTGAAAAAAGTGAAAGTCTAAAACTGATTTTAAACATTTTGTCAAATGAGAGAAAGGAGTTTTCCTAAAACTAATTCTCATGTTAGTAAATTTAGCTTTGTATTGGAAAGAAATGAGCACTTTAAAAATTACGTGCGACTTTCAAGAATCCAGACTGAATCTTAGAGAAATCATGTAGTACAATTCTCTAATAACAAAACTGATTTTAAGAAAAACTACCTTTTGTCTTTCTTAACTTAGAAACCTAGTTAGTCCTATGACTATCACTTTTTGTATAAAACTATTGAGTAATTAATTTTCTATTTATCAACCATGAAAAGATTTTTCTTAAAACTATTATTTTATTTTTCCTTAATAAGCCAGAGACCTTTCATTGTTTCTTTTTATTTATCTTCTGCTAAAATTAAATGCTTTGTTGTGGAAAATACTTCTTTAATTGATAATTATATTTGTTCATTTTTGTGCATTTCTTGATTCTTTTAACAAATATTGCCTCTTTTAACAAGTGACTGAGGCTATTTGAGGTTAAATTTTAGACTGAAAGGAAATTAAATATCAACCATTTTGATCTCTCACTTTAAAGATAAACTGAGATTCAGTGTGGTTTACCCCTCAAATCACATTAGCAGCTGACCTGACACTGACTTAATTCATTACTCTTTTTTTCAAAACCGATTGGTTTGGCATCCCAAATCACCAAACTTTGTACCTTTTGAGCTTAACTTGACTGTTAATCAGTTCTTAATATCTCTATAATAATAGAATCGAAATATTGATATATAATACACTTGCATTTATAATAATACTTTTTCTAATATATTCAGTTTTTCTAAAATATTTTATGTGAAATTGTCACACCGAAGCAAAAATGACCTAACTTTATGCTTTTTTATAGTACCCTGCAGAATCACCAGATTGTATTGTGGATTTTCCTGTTCCGTTTTCTGTTTCCTGGACACCACAGGTAAATTCTTAAATTTATTTTAAGTAGCTAAAAAGCACGTTCTGTTTATTTATAAGTGGCCATTATAGATTACAAGTGATTTTTTTCAGTTTTCTTTAAGCATTTATTTATAAACAGGACTTTGAGAGTGTTAAACTTGAAGAAGCTCTATTGACAGAAATTTTACTTTAAATTTAAATCCTAAGGAACTCTTTATAAAGCAGTGAGCAGTAGGTTAAAAATTGGGTGACTTTTTCAGACATAATATCAGAGAATCTTTTTCAGAGGAGAATGAGTTATGACTGAAAATATAAACCCTGCCATTTCTATTCAGTTTTTATTGTTTGTCCTTAGTTTATCCTACAAAAACTATATTGTTTTTGTAAGTGCTTTGGAACATTCTTACTTTGAGTAAAGAATATAGGAGATTCTTCTACTCCTGTCAGTTTCTCAATACATTGCTGATATTTAACAAGTTAATGTATTTAGTAATGCATTGTAAATTGTACCATTATGTGGCTAAAATATGGTATGATTATCAACAGTTCCATCATCAACATTCACGTGTGTGATTTTTAAAGATCTGGCAGAATGGTGGTTAGATTCAAAGAACAATCTAATGATGACAGGCATAGTCCTTGTCTCACCAAGTAAACTGATACCAAAATGAAGAGAACCTTTCTATTCTTATGCAAAGCGAAACAAAAATTCCTAGTGAAGTTACCCTTATTTTTGTTATGAAGTTTTGGTAGGTTCAAGTGAAAATATATACTTACATTTTAAATTATAATATATAGAGTAAAGTAATAATTGTCTTGTATATGAAGTTAGTTTAAAAAAAAAAAAAAGCCTAACAGGATTTAAATGGTCTTGTGAAGGGTCAAATTTCAATCATACCATATATATTTAAAAAATATTTTTCTTGTTTTCTTCTTTAAAAACAAAAGTCTCCCTCCTTCCAATGGAAATCAAGAAAACACAGCCAAATAAAGGGGAGGAAAAACCCTGTGATTTGCTTTTGGTATTCTGATATGTGTTATAAATGTATAAGAAATACTGTTTTGATTGTTTTTTTAAGAATTGGAATTATACATAAATTGCGTACTTTTTAAAAAACATGAATATACATTTTCTATTTCGCTCTATAAACTTTATCTTTATGTATTATGTGAGGTCATGATATAACATTGTACCTAGATTGTATTACTCTTTCCAGATATGCTATCTCTAAATTATAATTTAATATTTATTAAAATCCCAAGGTTCAACCTTGGGAATATGTTTTTGATGAGTTTCCTAGTTTTTTTAATTTAGATAATCATAAAAGTTTTCCCCAGACTTTAATCTGTGAAAAAGTTTGCATCTCCACAAAAAGACTGTTCAGCACTTACCTTATCCTGCCATTTAGCAAAATTAGTTTGTGACTCTAACACTAGAAAATCTTAGAGGGCAATTTCTTCTAAATTTTCTATCCCTACTTAACACCACCAGCTCAGTGCCTTGCACATATAAGTATGGAATAAGTGTTTATAATATTAATTAAAATTCAGATATAGATTTAATTGGGTCATACGTCAAGTTTTCTAGTTTGTATTAGTTCTAAGAATACAGAATTAATTAGTAGTAACTGGAATGTCATAAATTCTTTTTTTTAATTAAAAAAACATACTAAAATTCTTAGTATAGTACAGATAAAAATTTGGACACCATTTTAACCACAACTCAAATTTGACATGTTTAATATTTTGTCACATTTGCTTCAGATATCTCTCTTTCTGTCTCTCAGGAATAAAATGTTCTGGGACCTAAAACTTTACCCCTCTTTTGCTTCTCTCCTTTCCTCTTTCTTTCCTTCTTTCCCTTTCTAGAGGTAAACCACTTGACTGGAATTGGTGTGTATGCTATCCATGCATACTTTTTTGCTACACTTGTTTATGCCATATTCTATAATACCTTTGCAGTCTGACCTTTTTTATACAACATTGTTTCTGAGATTTACCCATGATCTTATATCATTTTAAATGCTTTATATCATTTCATTATATGAATCCACCAGTTAATTTATTCATTGCCCTACTTGTATGGTTGTTCACAATTTCTTTCTTAAACAGTGCTGCAGTGAACATCCTTCTGTGTTTCCTTTTACACATGTGAGACTTCTAGTGTGGTTTATGCCTAAAGGTGAAAATGCTGTATTGTAGGGAATGCATCTCTTTGAGATTACAAAATATTGCCAAGTTATCTTCTAAAATCGGTTGCATAACTTTTTACTACTACCCAGCAATGCATAGTAATTCCTACTTTCCCAAATCCTTTCTAAGTCTTAGTGTGATTTTAGTGTGACCTTAATTCTTATCAAAAACTGATACTCATTATTATTGTGTTTATAATCTTTGCCTACTTACATTTTTGTGTTTTATTATAAGCATTTCTTATATATTTTGAATACTAGTTATTTATTGGTTATATGGGATATAAGTATCTTCTCCCTGTGGCATGTTTTTTAACTTTGTATATGATATATTTTTTCAATCAGAAGTTTAACGTTTTAGTGTGGTCACATTTATCACTCTCTTCTTCGTGATTTCTGCTTTTTGTGTATTGAATGAGAAAATCTTCCATATCTTGTTCTGAAAAGATATTCTCCTGAAGTCTGTTATAAAAGTTATACTTTTTTCATATTTAAGTATGAGATAGGAATTGTATTTACACTTGCCTATTTTATATATGCTCACAGAATTTGGATTTATCTTCATTTGTGGCGGTCTGGGGTGATTTCAGTTTTTCTTTTACATAAACCACTAAAATTCAGAAAATTTTCAAAATATACTATTTGCCTGTTGTTAGAGTCTAGCTCTACATCGTAAGCATTTTGGTGATACTGCCAGCAAGTATGAACTCTTGAGTCTTTTTAGATGTGATAAAAGTGTTAGTAATGTTAGTTTACCTTTTGGAAATACGAAGCAACATCAAACTTCTTTGCTGTGTATGTTTTATCATTGGCCTATTGGACACAATTCTGCTTGTGGGAGTTCCCGTCTTTTTTCTTTTTAAACAATTTTTCAACAGATGTGGTTCTTAAGTGAAATAAATGTTACTATTGTAGTCTAAAGCAAACATATTTAAAAGATTGTAAATAGCTTCCAGATAATTGATTTTAAAAATTCCTTGTCTGCTTTTTGTACATTTCCTCTTTGGCTTCACTGTTTCTGGACTTTAAACTTGGAAGATCTTTATTTTCCTTTCTTTTTGTAAAATAATAGGCATGGCTTTGTGGCATCCATATTAAAAATGGGTAATTTTCCTTATGGTCCCTGTCTTCCTGCTGGGTTGATAATGTTTTGATGTATTTTTCTTTTGCTCTGATGAGAGGTCTGCTGCTGCTGCTCTGACATATTCATTTGGATGAATAATTATAACTTGCACAATGTCAAGCTGAAGATGGTAGGGTTTTGTGCGTCATGACAAGCCTAGTAGCCAGTGCAGGTGTCTCACAGCATGATCAGCAACAGCCAGTGTATTCTGGCTCAGAGGAGGCATTTAGAGTAGTAAGAAATCAGCACCAAGGGCAAGGCTGCTGCTACTACTGCTGCCGTGATATGTGCCAAAGAAACACAAAGTGCTTCTCAAAGACAAGTGACTGCACACCTCTTCTCAGATAGTTACTTGTTTACCCAGTCAATTTTCTTTTATAGATTTCAGCATAGAATGTAAGAGCATGTCATGATTTTTATTTTATTCTACTTCCCAACATCACAAATGCTCTAAAATCGGCTACCCTTTTGACTTCTATATATAGGTCATATTTGTGAATATTGTTGACTGATGAGACATAGAATGCTCTAATGTAAGATTTTAAGTGCACTGACATTAGTGATTCTATAAAAACAAAACTAATTTTCTCCAGGTCACTGACCAACCCCAAAATGGATGCTAAAATTGCAGTTTTACCTATAAATATGCCATTAAGTGCAGGCTTGTGAAGTGTCTACGTCACACTGGTTGGAATTTTCAGATTTGGTATGATACATAAACAGTGGTCTTTATATTTTTTATCATGTATATCTCATATTCTTGGAGTAATGCCATGAATACAAGAAAGAGCAAAACCAGTGATAAGGCTTCTGGCTGATAATCTGATGGTGAATGAAGAAATTGTAATTAAAGGAAACAGTCCTATTACATAGCAGGGAGCATGATCCATTAGTTAGAGCATCAGACTAGCAGTTGGGTATCCCTGGGTTCTGTTTACAGTTCAGCCATTGACTTAATTGTATAATTTCAAACAAGTCACATGACTGCTCTTTGCCTCAGTTCATATGTATATGGAAATAATAAACTTTTTCACAGAGATCTTAAAATAAATTTGGTTTAGAACAAACAGAATGCTAGGGGAAGAAAACTCTCAATATCACACTGTATGGATCCTGAGGAAGTTCTCCTTTTTTGATCTACTGGATTATCTTTCTTTCCATTTTTCTCTCTGCTGTCCTTGTTAACTCATAGTACTGGATTTTTGTTCACCCTTAAATTGGTTAATTAAATATACTTTTGCCTTCTTGGCCATCTTATTATTGCTATAATGGTATGGATAAAACGACATCAACGCAGTCAAAACAAAGAAACTTAGTTCATTATTGAGATTATGTGATATGGTAGACCTGTGTGATATGGTCTGACCTATTGGACTCAGTAACCTATTAACTGCCTTTTTTTTAAAATAACATAATTATTTTAAAAGTATTCCTACATTGATTTTTAAAAAGAGAGAAAATACAAATAAGCAAAATTAAGAAAATATAAAATCACCCTTAATGCCTTCATTTAGCATTGGGATCTCACTGGATAATAGTTCTGAACCTATGCTTATCACTTAACAAAATATTTTTTGAAACATTGTTGATAATGCTGTGCATTTATTATTCCAGGTAATCCTTAGAATAATTTAGTTTTTAGTTATAATTGGGTTTACATTTATCCATCCAATTAAGAACTGGTATGTTCACAGTCTAGGAACTGGTTATCTCTACATTTATTTAGGTCCCCCAGTTAAATAGCAGTAGTTTCTTAATCCACATCTTGTACATTTTTGTTGAGTTTATTCCTAAGTATGAAGGTTTTTTTTGCTATTGTGAATGTGATCTTTCTTTTTAAATCATATTTTCTAGTTTATTTTTATAATGTGGGCAAGCAACTAATTTTTTTAAGGTTATACTTTAATAAAAATCGTATATGAACATAGTTTAAAGAGTTAGGTTTTCAAGGGTTTTTGTTGTTTGTTTTCTTTTTAGACAAAACGGCATGTCCTAGCCTCCTTCTCACCTTTTTCTCCCTCTCCAGGGTCAACTACTTTTAATTGTTAGCTGATTCTTTTGGTGTTATAATATAATTTATATTATTACATGCTTTTGTAATTATACTACCTTTTGTTCGTTGGTTTGGTTTAGGCATTATCTGTTAACTTTCCACTGTAGATAATGGGGAATTTGCTGTTTCTTCTACCTTTCCCCACTCCACACACACGTATACTTCCTATCCTTCCCAGATAGTTATCTTGTAATTTTGATTATGTCAATATTCAGTGTTTACATTATTATTTTGAACATATATGTATACTATGCAGAGATAAGCCATATACTTAATTATTATTTTTCCTTTGTTGCCCCAGTTTTTGTTACCACCTAGAGTTAACAGTTGTCTTACTTGTTCATTTCCTTAGTTTTCTGTGTACTTAAAACTCATTCAACCCACAGTTTTCCATCAGTTGTCTAAATCTGCTCTTAATCATCTACGCTGGGTTTTCTATTAGCTTTACTTTCTGGTAAATTTCATCAGCTTTTCCTAATAGCCTTCCTGTTGAGTTTTTTTTTTACTTATACTATCATGTTCATTTCTAAGAGTTTACTTAATTGATAAATCTTCTTTTGTCCCCAGAGATACTAATAATATGTCTTTTTTTCCATCTGAGTAGTTTCTATTTCCTTGAGTTGCTCTTTTTCTAGGCTTATTTCTTCGGTTACCTGCTCGTGATTAAAAGTCAGCTATTAAAAGCTATTTGAGGGCTTCCCTGGTGGCGCAGTGGTTGAGAGTCCACCTGCCGATGCAGGGGACACGGGTTCGTGCCCCGGTCCGGGGAGATCCCACATGCCGCAGAGCGGCTGGGCCTGTGAGCCATGGCCGCTGAGCCTGCGCGTCCGGAGCCTGTGCTCCGCAATAGGAGAGGCCACAACAGTGAGAGGCCAGTGTACCGCAAAAAAAAAAAAAAAAAAAGAAAAAAAAAAGCTATTTGAAAGCTCTGAGTGCGAGTGGGGCTTGTCAACTGTGAACTTCATTGTAGAGTCACCTGAGTAGATCTCATAATGGGGAACCCCAAGTGTCAATATTTTAGGTCTTTTTGATTAATTGGTCAGATTTCTTGGAGAAGACTCTTCCAGCCTTCTGCCTAGAAGTCACTGAGCAAGCAGAAATTGCCCCCTTGAGGCGAGAGTGGAGCAACACTGTTGGGCAGGAAACAGCAGTCTGAATTAGTAACAGTTAACCCTCTGGCATCCTCTACTGATAGGGCTGAACACCATGCAGCTGTAAAAGAGAAATGCTTACAGCGTGAACCTCCATTATCACAAGGCAGATAGAGTAGATTTGGAGTTGAGGGGCAAAAAATGATATCCTAGCTATCCCATGGTATTTTCAGACTTCTAAATTTTGGCCATTCTTAGTTCTATGTAGCAGTAATTTTCAGTTTTATTGTTTCTTGCTGATGTCTACAAGTAGATTTTTTAGATGATTTTTTTATCCAGTGGCTTTGTTAAACTCTCTTATCTAATAATCAGTAGTTTCATTGAATTTTCTATGAACATAATCATATCATTTGTAAATGATAGTTTTATTTCCTCCTTTGCCATCTTTATGCCTTTCTGGTTTGTTTGTTTTTTTTCTTTTTTTTTGCCTTAACCGTTCTGGCTAGGATATCTGATAAACTGTGAAACCTGAATAGTAAACACAAGCATTCATGTTTTGTTCCTGATCTCAAAGGGAAAACTTTGTTTTCATCATTAGGTAGATTTTTGCTCTATAGTTCTTGTACTGAAATCCTTTACCAATAATTAATGGAATTTGTTTCTGTTTCTGGTTTGCTAAGAGTTTTGTTATAAATGAAAGTCGAATTTTTTCAAGTATATTCTCTCTATATGTTAGATAATCAAATGGTTTTTCTCCTTTATTCTGTTTATGTGGTGAATTATATTTTTCCATTCCTAATGTTAAATAAATCTTGCCCTCTTGAAATAAACCCAGTTAGGTTATGGAGTATTTTAAATCTATATGTTGATCAATCAATTGATTGGTCAGTAGATACACACACGTATATATGTTTGTATACACATATACAATTTCCAGTATATATTATATATTTCCACATTCTGTTTCTTTTGCATCTATGCTCATAAGAGCAATTCCTTTGTTTTCCTGCTTCCAAAATTTGGTTTTGTTGCCTCTTTAGTTCTCCTTGTTTTTGTGAGATTATGCCTTAAAGGAAAAAACAACAACAATATAGTAAGTTTGGGGGTGGGGGTAAAATTAGATCTGTGTGTTCAGTCCACCTTCCTTACCTAGTAGCTGTAACCCTCTTTTTGCCTGATTTTAAATGTGTAGTTTTTACTTTATTTGAATTCTAATGTATAAACTAGTTGTGAACATAATGTTAAAATCCTTTTCATTGCTTTCACCCATGGGCTGCTAGCTGAAGTGCAGTATTAAAAGTTTTAAATAAGTATGCTAAATATGAATGGGGTTCGACATTTTGAACTAGAGGCAAATGATGAAAGAAATAAATCTTCTGACTTATTTTCCTGCCTTGTATAATTTGGAGGGGATTAGTGTGGGAAGTTTGGGGTTCTTTGGGCATTCATAGAACTTAGGTAAGATAAGTAAGAGAGCTGACTCACAAAGATCTAGTAGGGAAGTTATATCCTATTTTTAGTGCTTCATTAGATGAAATTGTGATTCTGTCATGGTCAAGTCTTCTCTTTTCAGGTTACCTTGAAAAAGTACATAAACAGAAAATCAAGAAGCAACATTTTTTTCAGTGGGAAATAGTTTAAATGCAACAGACATTTAATATCTACAGATGGTCCCTGACCTAATTTGACTTAAGATTTTTCAACTTTACAATGGTGCAAAAGTGATACACATTCAGTAGAAACTTTGTTTTGAATTTTGATCTTTTTCCTGGTTGGTGATAGGCCAAATGATACTCTGCATGATGCAGGACAACAGCAGCCAGCCACAGCTCCCCGTCAGCCACTCTGTCACAAGGGTAAACAACCGATACACTTAGAACCATTCTGTACCCATACAGTGGTTCTGTTTTTCACTTTCACAGTATTCAGTAAATTACATGAGATATTCAACACTTTATTATAAAATAGGCTTGTGTTAGATTATTTTGCCCAACTGTAGGCTAATGTAAGTGTTCTGAGTATGTTTAAGGTAGGCTCCACTAAGCTATGATGTCCCATAGGTTTGGTGTATTAAATGCATTTTCAACCATTTAACTGGACATAACCCCATCATAAGTTGAGGAAGATGTGTACTGTACTGTATGTGTAGCACTGAGCTGGATCCTAAGGAATTTAAGGTGAGTTAACCAGGTTCTAACATCCTAGGGTAGGCTTTCAGGAGTAACTTTCAGTCTTGATAAGGAGAGAGGTACTTAAAAAGATAGTTTCAGTAAAATGTGTTGAGTGATGTGTATGGTGAGCCATTTTGATAAGATGGAGAAGAGGTACATAATTTAACCTGATGTGGTCAAGCAAGTTTTCTGGATAAAGTGTTACTTGAGTTCAGTGAGTCTTGAGAAGTGAGAAATTAGGCTTGGGAGGACACATGATACCTTTAGGAGAGAACTGCTGTAGGCAGAGAACAAGGGCATAACATTGTAGGAGATAATACATGCATTACACATCGTTTGGAACTCTGTAGTCAGAGATAAGACTGGAGCTTTTGCTTAGAGTTAGGCAGGGTCTGCTACACCAATTCTGATGATCTTGGACTTTATCCCAAAGTGATGGGGTTATAAGGAAGAAAGGTGGCATGGTCACAATTTCTGTTTTATAATAGCATTTCTCAAAGTGTTTTTTTGTTTTGTTTTAGGCTATTAATAGGATTAAGGTGGAGAAAGGACTCTGATCTAATACACTTATGAAATTCTAGATTTAAGTTCTGCTATTTCTTGCTTTAGGATTTCTCATCTTTCTTGGTGTGCCAAGATGTGTTATAAATCTCTGGCATGACTTTTTGTTTCCTTCTTCTCAGAGCACCTCTGTAGATTGGTTTTCAGCAAAACAAGTTTTTTTTTAATAGGTCACTCTGTGTAGAGGAAGGTTCTAAATGAGAATGGCAAGACTATAGTGAAGAAGACTGAGGGGCAGCTGTGTACGTACCCATGCAGGCAGTAATTAGGGTCTGTTCTAGGTTAATGGTTGCAGGGAAGGATGAAAGGGGATTGTTTGGGAAAATTCCACAGATTATATTGATAGAACTTGATGACGGATTGGGCATGAGATCCCGTGGATTACTGCCACTGCTTCTTTTCTGGTGGGGGTAACTAGATTAGATAGATTGTGGTACTGCCAAGTGAGGTAGAGAATGCAGTAAGAAGAGGTTTAGAGGCAGATTCAGTTTGGGATCTGATGAGTTTGGCATGCCTATGGTATGTCTAAATAAATGTGTTTAGTGGGCAGTTGGAGATATAGCTTTGAATCTCATACAGTCAGTTACTTGCCAGATAAAGGAAGATCAGTATAATTTCAGTTGATTGCTAAGGTTATCAAAGCTAGAAGATTTGAGATATGTGCTTTGTGAGCACATGAGATACTTTTATGGTATGGTAAAATTCTTCCATGAATTTAAAGACCCAATGAGACTAGTAGCATGGAACAGGTTTTTTTTTATCAGATGACTTCAGTACCAATTTAAGGTACATTAAGTAATTTACTTGCTGATGTTAATAAATCTGACTTTGTTGCAGACCTTCATGGTAGGCTTCAGAGCTAATTCTGCTGGATCACTTGTAACATAGTAAAAAGAGAACACAGAGTCTTAACGTCTGGGTTAAATTCTAGCTTTATCCCTACAATGCATGACCTTGGGTAAATCATTTAACTTTATAAAAAGAGGGAAGGAATATTTAAGTCATAGATTGCATGACTTTGTAAGAGTAAATTGAGTTATTTGGTAGTGCTTTTGAATTGTAAAGTGCTGTATGGGTGTACAAAGTGATATAGGGAGGTAACACAATTTGCAAATTGGTTAGCTTTTAAAATAGCAAGACAATATGGGCAAAGAAATGATATCTCAATATACATTTATATTGTATAATTGTATATATAAACACACCCACATTTATATATAACAACACGTAATTGGTATCTCTCTCTTTGTATGTTGAATTACATGTACTCTAAAGACAATGTTTCCATTTATATGCAACAATCAAGAAGTATTCTGGTGTTGAAAAATGAAATAGGGATGATAAATGCAAAATGACCGTCAATCTCACCAGGCTATCTGGTTGTGGTAGATGACTCTACATACATCGTACCATAAGTAACATAGATGAGAGGTGTTGAGATAAATATTGTTTGGACTATAGTTTGGAGGAAACCAATAAAATATTCTTACATAGCAAGTGTCCCAAGTAAAAGAAAATATATAAATATGTCTCCCAGTGGCTTCTTAATGTTGTGATTTATATTTTAAATACTTTTGGGTAAAAAAGATTGTCTTAGCTAATACCAGTAAAGCAATTTTTCTTCAACACAAACACAGCTTGTTAACATTCTCTGCCTTATGTTTTGTCCCTGTCAGGGACCCTGTCTGGCAAATTGATGTGCACTATGTCTATTTGTACTTTTTTTTAATCCAAAGGATAGTTTAAAATATGTGAGTATTGGTATACTTGTGTGTGTGTGTGTGTGTGTGTGTGTGTGTGTGTTTTAAACCAGCCTTTTGGAAAAAATAGGTGCCCATATTGAAAATAACGTCCAGTAGATTGAAGACAAATGATAATTCAGATATGAAAGACATGTTAATTCAAATATGATCTGCTAGAATCACTGATTAATACTTTCAGCTATGAAATATACTTACTTTCACCCTCTTTTTGTGCTAAAAAAGTTGAATATTAGAAGCCAAACTAATTTAGCAGATGGATATAATGAAGCAAACCAGGATTTTGGAGTTGGTAGATAGCAGAAGCAATGGGACAGTATTTTTTTTAAATGATGTCACTGCTGGTAGGTAGTTCCCTGGCTCTGGCTGTGAAGGTAACATTGGTAGCTAGCAACACACATATTCTGTCATTAGTCTTGACCTTATCTGAAAGCAAAGATTGTTGTGACTATTTATTTCCTTATTTTGTTGTTTTTAGTGTAATAATTTTTTATTTTATTTATTTATTATTTTTTGTATTTAGTAATAAAAATTAGATATAGTCAACTTTTTTGATGAGGGGAGTAGCACCCTTTTTTGGTATGACTTACCTGGAACAAAAAGCTAGAAGACGAGTTTGCTTTTTACTGATTGGCTTGATTTTTTTTATTATGTAAAACTTAATTTTAATACAAAATAAAGGAAGTTTATTTTGTATTAAACGATTAACATAGCATATTAGAAATGTACTTGAACCAAATACTAAGGGTCTTAAGTAGCAATGTATAAGACATGATTTTTCTCAGAGTTAACATCTGAGAGATAAAGAAGAATGGATAAACAACCACAGGGGTTTGTTTATCAGTCAGGGGTCAAGCTGCCACAATATCTAAGCCCTCTCCTGGCATTCTTAGCATCTTACTTTATTATTTTTTTAAATTGTGGTAAGATACACAAAATTTACTATCTTAGTCTTTTTTTTTTTCTTTGCGGTACGCGGGCCTCTCACTGTCGTGGCCTCTCCCGTTGCGGAGCACAGGCTCTGGACGCGCAGGCTCAGCGGCCACGGCTCACGGGCCCAGCCGCTCCGCGACATGTGGGATCTTCCTGGACTGGGGCACGAACGCATGTCCCCTGCATCGGCAGGCGGACTATCAACCACTGTGCCACCAGGGAAGCCCTATCTTAATCATTTTAAAGGTGTAGTTCAGTGGTATTAATACATTCATAATGTTGTTGCTACCATTACCACCATCCATCTCCAGAACTCTTTTCAAATCTTGTAAAACTGAAGTACTATACCTATTAAACAATAATTCCCTATTCTCCTCTTCCACCAGCCTCTGGTAACCACCATTCTACTTTCCGACTCTCTGGTTTTGACTATTCTAAGTACCTCACATAAGTGGAATCATACAGTATTTGTCTTTTTTGACTGGCTTACTTCACTTAGCATAATACCCTCAAGGTTCATACAAGTTGTAGCATATGTCCGAGTTTTCTTCCTTTTTAAGACTGAAAATAAGCCATTGCATGTATATACCACATTTTGTTTATCTGTTTCTCCATTGATGGACTTGAATTGTTTCCACATTTTAGCTCTTGGGAGTAGTGCTGCAGTGAACACTGATGTGCATTATAGCTCTTTGAGTCCCCACTTTCAGTTGCTGGATCATATGGTGATTTTGTTTTTAATTTTTTGAGAAACTGCAATACTGTTTTCCAGAGCTGCTGTACCATTTTACATTCCCACCAACAGTGCACAACAGTTCCAGTTTCTCCACATCCTCCCAAAAACTTACTTTCTGTTAATGGGTGTGAATGAAGTAGTATTTATTATAGTTTTGACTTGCATTTCCTTAAGTGATACTGAATATCTTTTCATGTACTTATTGACCATTTGTATATCTTCTTTGGATAAATGTTTTATTCCGTTCCTTTGCCCATTTTTAAATAAGGTTATTTTTGTTGTTGAGTTTTAAGAGTTCTCTACATATTCTAGGTATTAATCCTTTATCAGATATATGATTTGCAAATATTTTCTCCCATTCCTTGTGTTGCCTTTTTACTCTGTTGCTATTGTCTTCTGATGCACAAATTTTTTTTAAATAAATTTATTTTATTTTATTTATTTTTGGCTGCTTTGGGCCTTTATTGCTGTGCGCAGGCTTTCTCTAGTTGTGGCGAGCAGGGGCTACTCTTTGTTGCGGTGCAGGGGTTTCTCATTGTGGTGGCTTCTCTTTGTTGTGGAACATGGGCTCTAGGCGCACGGGCTTCAGTAGTTGTGGCTCACAGGCTCTAGAGTGCAGGCTCAGTAGCTGTGGTGCATGGGCTTAGTTGCTCCGCGGCATGTGGGATCTTTCCAGACGAGGGATTGAACCCGTGTCCCCTGCATTGGCAGGCGGATTCTTAACCACTCTGCCACCAGGGAAGTCCCCTGATGGACAAAATTTTTTAATTTTCATGAAGTCCAACTTATTTTTTCTATTGTTGCCAGTGCCTTCGGTGCTTTATTGAAGAAGTCATTGCCCAATCCAATGTCATGAAGCTTTTTTGCCCTGTGTTTTTTTCTGAGAGTGTTATACTTACAGCTCTTACATCTAGGTCTTTGATCCATTTTAAGTTACTTTTTATATACAGTGTTAGATAAGGAGCCAGCTTAATTATTTTGTATATTGATAGCCAGTTTTCCTAGCACCATTTGTTGAAAAGATTGTTCTTTTCTCATTGAATAGTCTTGGTAACCTTGTCAAAAATCATTTGATCATGTATACGAGGGTTTATTTCTAGGCTCTCTATTCTGTTCCATTTGTCTATATATAGACTGTCATATGCTAGTACCACACTGTTTTGATTACTGTAGCTTTGTAGTAAGTTTTGAAATCAGAAAATGTGATTTCCACTTTGTCCTTTCCACTTTTTCCCTCCAGCTTTGTTGTTCTTTTTCAAGACTGTATGGCTATACAGGGTCTCTTAAGATTCTATATGAATTTTAAGATAGGATTTTCTATTTCTGCCCCAAAACATATCATTGGGATTTTGAAAAGGATTGCATTGTCTTTCAGTTCATCAATCCGGTTTGAGATTCCTTTTTTTGATGTCTTCTTTAATTTTTTTCAGGAGTGTTTTTTTGTTTTCATTTTATAATTCCTTAACCTTCTTGGTTAATTTCTAAGTATTTTATTCTTTTTGATGTTATTGTAAATGAAATTGTTTTCTTAATTTCCTTTTTGGATTGTTCATTGTTGCTGTTCAGAATACAACTAATTTTTGTGTATTGACTTTGCTGGTGGTCAGAGTGGCCACTTTACTGAATTAATTTCTTAGTTCTAACAATTTTGAGGGGGGGAATATAGGTTTTTTACCTGTAAGATTATATCATCTGCAAGCAGGGATAATTTTACTTCTTCTTTTCTAGTTTGGATGCTTTTAATTTCTTTTTCTTGCCTAATTGATCTGGCTAGAACTTCCAGTACTGTGTTGAATAGAAGTGATGAAAGTAGGTATCCTTGCCTTGTTCCTGATCTTAAAGGAAAAGCTTTCAGTCTTTCAACAAATGAGTGTGATGTTTGCTGCAGTTTTTCATAATACGGCTTTTATTATGTTGCAGTAATTTTCTTTGATCCTAGTTTGTTGAGTGTTTTTATCATGAGAGGGTGTTAAATATTGTCAAATGCTTTTTCTGTGTCAGTTGAGATGATCATATGGATTTCTTCATTCTGTTAGTATAGTGTATTACATTTTATTGATTTCCATATGTTGAGCCATCCTTGCATTCCAGGAATAAATCCCACCTGATCTCAGTGTGTAATCTTTTTAACATGCTGCTAAATTTGGTTTGCTAGTATTTTGTTGAGGATTTTTTAAAATCAATATTCATAAGGGATCATGGTTTTTAAGTTTTCTTGGGGTTTTAGTATCAGGGTAAAGATGGCCTCATAAAATGAATTAGGAACTATTTTCCCCTCTTCAATTTTTTGGGTTTGCGAAGGATTGGTGTCAGTTCTTCTTTAAAATGTTTGGTATAATTCACCAGTGACACTTCCAGGACTTTTTCTGTTGAGATCTTTTGATTAGTGATTCAGTCTCCTTACTCCTTATTATTCTGTTCAGATTTTCTATTTATTTGTGGTTTAGTCTTGGAAGGTTTTGTGTCTCTAGGAATTTGTTCATTTCATCTAGGTTATCCAATTTGTTGCCATACATACAGTTTTTCATAGTTCTCTCTTACAATTCTTCTTGTTTTCGTAAATGGTAATAATGTCCCCACTTTTATAACCGATTTTGGTAGTTTGAATTCTCTTTTTTTCTTAGTCCCATTTATTTAAAATTTGTCAACTTGTTGAACTTTTCAAAGAATCAACCTTTGGTTTCATTGATTTTCTCTGTTGTCTTTCTATTCTCTACCTTACTTATCTCTTTTCTAATCTTTATTTCCTTCTGCTGGCTTTGGGTTTAGTTTGGTCCTTTAGTTGTAAAGTTAAGTTGATGGTGAGATTTTTCTTGTTTTTTAATGTATGCATTTATAGCTATAAATATCCTCTTTAGTACTTTTGCTGCATTCTGTAAGTTTTTGTATGCTGTGTTTTCTTTTTTGTCTCTAAGTATTTTCTAATTACACTGTGATTTCTTGTTTGATCCATTGATTGTTTAAGAGTATGTTGTTCAGTTTACACAAATTTGTGGATTTTCCAGTTTTCTTTCTTTTATTGATTTCTAACTACATCCTATTGTGGTGGGAAAAGATACTTTATATGATATCTATCTTTTAAAATTTATTTTATATGTATTTTGTAGCCTAAAACATGATGTGTCCTGGAGAATATTCCATGTGCATTTGGGAAATATGTGTACTCTTTTGTTACTGTGTAGAGTGTTCAATATACGTCTATTAGATCTTGTTGGTTTGTTGTGTTGTTCAAGTCCTCTGTTTCCTTATTTTATGTCTGGTTGTTCTGTCTATTATTGGGAGTGGGGTATTGATGTCTCCCAAATATTATTATATTATACAACTATTTCTCTTCAGTACTATTAATTTTTGTTTCATGTTTTGATAGTCTGTTATTAGCTGCATAAATGCTTATAATTGTTATATCTTCTTGCTGTATGGGACTTTTTATTAATATATTATGTCCTTTGTCTCTTTTAACCTATTTTGATTTAAGGTCTGCTTTGTCTGATACTAGTATAGCTACTCCTGCTCTCTATTGGTGATTATTTGCATGGAATATCTTTTTCCATTCTTTCACTTTAAGCCTGTTTGTGTCTGTGGATCTAAAGTGATATTCCTGTAGACAGCATATAGTTGGATCATGTGTTTTTATCCATCCTGCCAATCTCTGTCTTTTGATTAGAGAGTTTAGCCTATTTACATTTATAGTTATTACTGATAAGGAGGGACTTAATCTGTCATTTTGCTACTGTTTCTATATGGCTTATAGTTATTTTGTCCCTTATTTTCTGCATTACTGCTTTATTTAGAGTTCAGTTGATTTTTTTTTGGAGTTAAACGTTTAAATTCCTTTGTTATTTATTTTTGTATATAGTCTATAGCTATTTTCTCTGTGGTTGCCATCAGAATTACATTTAACATCCTGAAGTTATAACCCTCTAATTTATACCAGCTTAACTTCAGTAACATACAAACTCTGGTCCTTTACAGCTGTGTACCTACCCTTCTCAGTTGTTGTTGTCACAAAGTTATATATTTACACAGTGTATGCACCAAACCGTAAACTAATAATTCTTTTAAATACCTTTGTCTCTTAAATTATGTAGAAAACAAAATGTGAAGTTACAAACCAAAGTTACTGTAACACTGGCTTTGAGTTGAATAATTCTTAGTTTTAAAAAATAACCTTAGTCTCTTAAATCATGTAGAAAACAAGGAGTGGAGTTAAAAACCATTTTTATAATAGTGCTAGCTTTTATAATTGCTCCATGTATTTACCTTAACTGAGATCTTTATTTCTTCATAGGGCTTCATGCTACTGTCTAGTGTCCTTTTATTTCAACCTACAGGACTTTAACATTTTTTGCTGGGCAGGCCTAATGTTAGCAGACTTCTTTTGTTTGTCTGGGAATGTCTTCTTTTCTCCTACACTGATGAAGGATAATTTTGCCAGCTATAGGATTTTTGGTTGACATTTTTTTTTTCCTTTAGCAGTTTGAATATATCAGCCCACAGTTTTCTGGTCATCAAAGTTTCTGATGAGAAATCTGCTAATAGTTTTTGAGGTTCCCTTGTGTGTGATGAGTCACTTCTCAACTTCTTTCAAGATTCTCTTTTTGTCTTTGTCTTTTGAAAGCTTGATTATAATGTGCCTTGGTGTGGATCTCTTTGGTTCATCTTACTTAGAGTTCATTGAGCTTCTTGGATGTGTATATTTGTGTATTTCAGCGAATTTGGGAATTTGTCAGACATTATACAAATATTCTCTCTGCCATTTTCTTTCTTCTTTTGGGACCCCACAGTCCATACATTGGTCAACTTGATGGTGTCATACAGTTCCCTTAGACTCATGCACTTTTCTTCAGTCTTTTTTCTTCCTTCTTCTCAGACATAATAACTAACATCCTATCTTCACGTTCACAGATTTTTTTGCCTGTTCAAATTCACCTTTGGATTCTCTAGTGAATTTTTCATTTTAGTTATTGTAATTTTTGGCTCCAGAATTTCTTTTTATGTTCTTTTTTGAAAGTCTTCTTTCTCTTTGTTGATATTTCCATTTTGTTCATACATTGGTTTCTTGACTTGCTCTACATCTTACTTTAAAGCTTATGTATCAGTTGTTTCAAATTCTCTGTCTAGTAGAGATACTCTCAGGTCTGTGTTTGGAACCTGTTAATTTTTTTCCTTTGAATCAGGGCTACACTTTATTTTGTTTTTAGTGCCCTGTGATTTTGTTGTTGTTGTTGAAAACTGGAAATTTTAGTCATATACTGTGGTAACTTTAGAAATTGGATTCTCCCCTCTCCCCAGAGAGGAAAGATCAAAATTTCCCTGTTTTTTTTCTCTATGTTTTTGTGTTCTTGATTGTTGTAGGCTGTCTCTGCATCAAGGATCAGCCTGAGGTGTACTCTTAGGGTCTTTTTTGGTCTTTTTTGAGCCTTTCCCTGGGCATGCAGACTTCCAAAATTTTCCTATAAAGGCAGTTGCCTTTTTTTCCCCAGTTTTATTGAGATACAGTTGGCATACTGCACTATATAAGTGTGAGCTCTGCAGCATATTGATTTGACTTATGTGCATGATGAAATGAATACCACAATAAGTTTAGTGACTATCCATCTCATATAGATACAAATTAAAAGAAAAAGCAGGGCCTCCCTGGTGGCGCAGTGGTTGAGGGTCCGCCTGCCGATGCAGGGGATACGGGTTCGTGCCCCGGTCCGGGAGGATCCCATATGCTGCGGAGCGGCTGGGCCCGTGGGCCATGGCCGCTGAGCCTGTGCATCCAGAGCCTGTGCTCCGCAACGGGAGAGGCCACAACAATGAGAGGCCCGCATACCGAAAAAAAAAAAAAAAAAAAAGAAAAAGCAAAAGTTATTTTTTCTTGTGATGAGAACTCTTAGGATTTACTCTTAACTACTTCATATATAACATACAACAGTGTTAATTATATCAATCATGTACATTACATCCCTAGCACTCATTTTTCTTGTAACTGGAAGTTTGTACCTTTTGACCACCTTCATCCAATTCCTCCTCCCCCACCCCTCCCCTCTAGTAACCACAAATATGATCTCTTTTTCTATGAGCTTGTTTGAAGTTTAATTGACCTACAACACTTTGTTAGTTTCTAGTGCACAATATAGTGATTCGATATTTCTATACATTTAAAAATCACCACCATTATAAGTCTAGTGTATGATCTGTCAACATATAAAGATATTACAATATTATTGACTATATTCCCCATACATTTCACCCCCATGACTCATTTATTTTGTAATTGGAAGTTTGTACCTCTTAATTTTCCTCACCTATTTCACTCATCCCATTTGCTTTTTCACTCATTGAGTTGCTTTTGAATGTTCTAATCTTTAAAGGCTGACACTCAAAAGGGGAAAAAGAGAAAAATGAAGGGGCGGGGAGGGTCAGTGGCTCCTTAAGTACGTTGCAGGTCACTTCTGCAGGAGAAGGAAGGACTTGAAACAGTGGGAGGAAGTACAACAGCAATATCCTACTGCCTATTTGTGTATTCCTCTGAGATTAGAAGCAGCAGTCAGCCATCAGAGCACAGATACCTGATATTTGGAAGACAGATCCTTTTCTCCCACCCTGGCTCCTCTAAGCTGTGTGCAGGGTGCTCCTGAAGTGTGTGCAGGGCTGCCTGTCAGGGAGCTGTGGGGCAGGGTGATGGGTAGCTAAGAGCTGAAATTAACCAAAGTTGCAAGCCTTCTGTAGACTCAAGAGTTCCAGAACAGTTTCGGTCAGTGCATTTACTGTCTAGGTGGGGAGACAGATTCCTGGTGCTTCCTACTCAGTCATCTACCCAGAATCCTCACCTAATTGGCCTGACATGTTTTCTTTTCTTTTTTTAATGGTCTATAATATAGGATAGCTTAGGACCATGTTGGAAGTGCCTACTCATTTTCAACATACACTTGACAGACATTTATTTACTTCTCCCTCCCTCTCTCTCTTCCTTATCTTTTTTATTAACAGAGTTGCTGCAGTCATACACATGGAGTGAATGTGTTTCATTTAACTTTGTGGGCATATATACTTTCCACATGACTTAAGAATAGTAGCAAATCTTTTAAATCATCAGTGGTCAGTTATAGTAAAAATAAACTGTAAGAAGAGGTGATGCATTCTTTATGGATTGTGTGACAGAGAATAGCATTTGATTTAATAGATTTAGTTGTACCTACAGAAAGAGTTGAGAGAATTAATGAAGCTTGCAAATAAGATCAAATGAACTGAATATTTAAGAGATTTATCTCTTTAAAGATATCTGATTGGGAATATTGCAATTAATGTTAAAATTAAATTTCTTTAGAAGTTTAATCTCTTGATATTTGAATCAAGCCTTTTGAATCCCTCAGAGAAAAAGACAAAAATGATTATTAGAGGATTTATGTGCACATATTATAGGAAAGTATAAAAAAATCAGAATGGAAAGCAACTGTTGCAAGTACCAGAAAATTATGCTATTAATTTAAGTGTCATCAGAGCACAAAAGATCACATTCCGGGACTGTGAGAAAATTATTAAAATACTGGAAATAATAGTACTTAAGATGAAGATATTATACTCTAAGATCTGGTTAAGTGACTGACATTATTATATCACTTCAGGTATAATAAAAGTAACAAAATGCTTTTAAAGATAATAAGCGTTACATTTTGAGATTGGCAGTGTTCACACTTTTCTGCTTAAGTGCTTTCCTAGTTTAACATAATCTAATAACAGCTAACATCTTTGTTCCCATGTATATCCTTTCTCCTTCCTTGCCCAATATATACATATAAAAGTGATAAGCTTTTATTATCTAAGTGGTGGGTTTATGAACACTCTTCTGCCTTTGTCTTTGCTGTTAGAAATATAGCTGTTGGGGCTTCCCTGGTGGCACAGTGGTTGAGAGTCCACCTGCCGATGCGGGGGACACGGGTTTGTGCCCCGGTCTGGAAGGATCCCACATGCCGCAGAGTGGCTGGGCCCGTGAGTCATGGCCGCTGAGCCTGCGCGTCCGGAGCCTGTGCTCTGCAACGGGAGAGGCCAAAACAGTGAGAGGCCCACGTACCGCAAAAAAAGAAAAAAAAAAAAAAAGAAATATAGCTGTTTTGTAAATTTTTTAGGTCCTAAATGTTGAGAAGTCTACTGCAGATCTACTGCAAAGAAGGTACTAATGTATAGATTCATTACTGTCCAGAAATCAGAATGAGTGTTTTTTTAAACAGCTTTTTTGAGGTATAATTGATATACAATAAACTAAACATATTTAAAGTGTATGATCTGGTGAGCATTGACAAATGTTTACACCCATGAGATCAACCCCACAATCAAGATAATAAACATTTCCACAACAACCAAGTTTCCCCCTTCGCCTTTTTAATCTCTCCCTTCTGTTCCTCGTGTCCTTCCTCCTGATCCCCAGACAACTGCTGCTCTCCTTTCTAGAGTTTTATATAGTTCTATATACTTTTCTATGTCAGGTTTCTTTCCTCAGCATAATTAGAGACTTATCAATGTTGTAGCATGTAATAATATTTCATTGTTTTTAGGCTGTGTAGTATTCCTTTGTATGAATGTAACCATATATTGTTCATTTACCTGTTGATGGATAGGATGGGTTGTTTCCAGAATGTGGCTGTTACAGATAAAGCTACTGTGAACATTATGTGAATGTCATTATATGAAGATATGCTTTCATTTCTCTTTGGCAAATACCTAGGGTTAGAATGGCTAGATCATCTAGGTGGTGTGTATTTAACTTTTTAAGAAACTGCTGAGCAGTTTTTTTTTTAAGCAGTTGTGCTATTTTACATTCCTAACAATAGTGTTTGACGCTTCTGGTTTCTCTGCATCCTTACTGACATTGGGTATGTCCAGTCATTTTCATTTTAGCCATTCTAATAATAGGTGTGTAGTGGTAGCTCCTTGTGATTTTAATTTGAGTTTCCTTAATGACCAGTGATGTTGAACGTATTAAATGCTTGTCATCATATATCTTCTTTGGTGAAGCATCTACAAATCTTTTGTGTAAAGACCTGAATTAATGGAGAGATAAACTATATTCATGAGTTAGAAGACTCAGTACTGTTAACTTGTTAGTTCTCTCCAAATTGATCTATAGATTCAATGCAATCTCAATCAAAATCCCAGTAGATTTTTTAATTGACAAAATGATTCTAAAATTCATATGGAAATGCAGAGAACTTAGAATAGTCCAAAAAACTGAAAAAGAACAAAATTGGAGGACTCATACCACCTGATTTCAAGACTTATAAATTTACCTTTAAGACAAACCTATCTATCAAGACAATGTAGTATTAATATAAAGTATGACAAAAAGATCACTGGAATAGAGAATTTAGAAATATACCCATATAACTGTGTATGCATACAGCTGTTTCCAGTGAAGGTGCAAAGATAATTCAGTGGAAGAAAGACAGTCTTTTCAATAAATGGGACAAATAATTTGCTATATATATACAAAACAGATGAACTTCAATCCATATGTAAAAATTAACTCAAAATGAATCATAAACTTAATGTAAAACCTAAAACAATGAAACTTCTGGAAAAAACAAGGAAAAGCTTTGGGATAGGCAAAGATTTCTTAACACAATACAGAAAACAAGATCCTTATTAGAACAAGTTGAGAAATTGGACTTAATCAAAATTAAAACTTTTTGCTCTTGAAAAAATACTATTAAAAGAGTGAAAAGACAAGGTATAGACTAGGAGAAAATATTTGCAAATTATGTATCTGATAATGGACTTGTGCTTAGAATATATATAAAGAGCTCTGAAAGCTCAATAATAAGGCAACAACACAAAATAGGCAGGGTATTTTATATAGATATATATTTTGGGTATTTCAAATATATCCCTTTTATTACTATTAAAGCTTTATATAAATTAATTTCATGAGGAAAGTTTTTTCAAAATAGGTTTATTTAACTCTTGGAGAATTGACCATATGTCACTTCCCTTTTTGGCAAATGGCTAGGAATCAGATAATTCTTGCTCCATACTTCACTTCCTTTGCACTCACTTTTTACTCAGCCATATTGCTTCAGTTTGTTTCATGATTGTGTATCTTGACAAAACACCTCACCTAAGCTCTACCGCTTCTCTCTTTGCCCCACAGTTCTTCTAATGCTAGGACCAGTGATGTTTATGGGAGCCATTAGGCATACATATGTATGCAGATGGAAATGTGAGAGAATTCATAACCCTCCTTAGGGCAACTCGACCAGTCAGGAATAGAAGACAGTGAATAAATGCTCCTGAATTCTGTTTCTTGGGTGGCAGTTCTGAGGAGCTTTCTCTAGAACTTCTCACAGAGCTGCCATTGACCACAGTAACCATCTTGAAAGTACACCCTTATTTTAGCTTTCTCTCCTCGCTTATACTGTTTCCAGTCCCTACTCCCTCTCAATCCCTGAGATTACTTCCAATAACCTATCTGTACACAAGCCCTGGCCTCAGGCTTTGCTTTTTGGGGGAGATCCCAAGCTCAAATTATCATTGCATATATCACTTAATGTTATAGCTACAAATAAAGATGATGTAGGACAAGGGTCCAAATATACCAGTTATACTTATGGTGCAGAAATTTACCTTCCTTAAAAAATTCCTGATGGTCGCCTTCTGCTTGTTTGATTTGTTTTTCAAGACTGAACAAAACCTTTGCAGCTATAGGTGACCTTCTAAGCAATATAACTTGACAGGCCTTTTTAAAACTCTATTTATAATTCAAAGAGTGTACTAGTCTTCTCTCAAATGATGTCCTTACCCCTACAGAACTTTCTTTACAGTTGCTATCAGCTTCCTTTGGCTTGTCACCACCATTTGAAAAATTTTATGCAACTTCTATATAATAATGGGTCACAGCCACTAACTTCTTAGCTTGTACTTGTTACCCAGTTTCTTTGTCGAATATAAAAAAAAAAAATATTAACATTTAAGTAATCAGGACTAGCATGTTTTGAAAAGAGTTTAGACTTAAGCATATAAGCAGTTCATCAGTGGATGGTGACAATGGAAACCAGAGCACTGATTTCTTTCACTAAATATATATCCTTTAGCCATGGAGTTAATAAGAACATTTTCATCTCCTTCTCTATTTATTGGCTATGTGTCATGAGAAAATGTGATACCCTTCAAGATTTTTATAGAATACTGATATAACCTAGTTTTCTGATGGTTTATTTATTTATTAAATATAAACAAGAATAACCAACTTGACCTTCCTCTGGTCAAATATTGGGGTACTTGATTCATCACACTTGCCAGCAATAAAAATTGGCAAGCATTTCCAAAATAGACTGTGTTTCAGTAATATAAAACTAGTCAGGAGATAGAATATGCCTTTTAATTTTTTTGGAAAGGTCATGATTTGGTGACTTTGACCAGATGAACTTTCTAATGGTTCATGATCTAAAGGTTTAAATGCCAAATCTATCATACCAAACAGACTGTTCAGCATTGTGATTATTCAGAAATTTTCAGTGCATCAACACAGAGATCTCACATACAGATCTTCTCACCAAGAAGTCTATATACGGAACAGTCCAGGTATCCTGATTTCAGTGCAGAGAATGTCATTAAATGCCTTAGGTGAACCTAATATTAAATTGATCTCTTATTAATATCTTTATGCCTGCTCTTTTCAAATCATGTCGAGATGTCTGTTTTTTTCCCCTCAAGATTAATACATTCTTTTTAATCTTCTGACCTTTGCTTTTCACACAGGAAGATTGGACTCCATATCAGGGAATATCTTCCCTGTTAAACCTAGCTCTTGTGCTCCCAGTGCATGGAATGTTACAGATACAGTTTTCCAATGTCTGGTGGTTAGTCTGTGCCTTTTTTTTTTAGTGATTGCCCTACCCCACATAAAAATAGACTGAAAGATACATAGATAAAATAATGAATGTTGTGGTTGTTATGCCTTCAACATGGTATGCTGCAAAATCTTTGGAGTAGGTAGAGTGGAATATAGAATATACTCTTTTGTCCTTGTTTTATGTTTTCTAACTTTCTCAGTATTTCTCCTTTAAAAAAAATTTTTTTGGCGCTTTAAGGACAAGAGGTGGTTTAGCATCACATCCTCTCCCTTCCCATAGCAAGGCTTAGGTGAGAGGCTCCTACACTGTTATCTTGGTTACTGGGATACTTTTCTTCTCTGTAGGATAGTTTATTGCTTTTGGGACACTAAGCCTTTTCTGTGTTTGTTTTTATTTAATTTATTTATTTTATTTAATTATTTTTAGCTGCATTGGGTCTTTGTTGCTGCGTGCGGGCTTTCTCTAGTTGCGGCAAGTGGGAGCTACTCTCTGTTGCAGTGCGCGGGCTTCTCATTGCAGTGGCTTCTCTTGTTGCAGATCATGGGCTCTAGGCGTGTGGGCTTCAGTAGTTGTGGCACACAGGCTCAGTAGTTGTGGCTCGTGGGCTCTAGAGCACAGGCTCAGTCGTTGTGGCGCGTGGGCTTAGTTGCTCTGCGGCATGTGGGATCTTCCCGGACCACGGCTTGAACCCGTATCTCCTGCGTTGGCAGGTGGATTCTTAACCACTGCGCCACCAGGGAAGTCCCTGCTTTTGGGGTTTTTAAATTTTTATTTTTTTGGTTTTGCTGATAATTTCTTTTGTCTTCCTTCTACAGTTTTTTTTCCTCTATCTTATTTCTTTTAATTATGTATATGTGCTAAAAAGGTTGACATTTTCCTTTGATTAATGAATTAACCAGTTGCAGTGTTCTGGGTGTAATTTTTGGATTTTCATCATATTTGAGCTGTGTAGTTGCTTTTCTATTCCTGCTAGAAATTTGTGGTTTCAAACCTATTCCCAAACTCAGAAGTTTTAGAAGACTGAAATTTTGTCCCTGTATTTTAGAAAAAAATAGTAGTTGTATAATGCATGTTTGACTTCTCCCCTTAAATACATGGGGATATGAAGTGTAATCCAAATATTCTGATTCTGGTATAAAAGTTCTTTTGATTAAAGAGGAAATGATTGTTCTACAGTGAATCATATAAGTTATTTATAATTTATAATTTGAATGAGAAAATATGTTTATAAACACAATTTGGAAATAAATGGGAGTATGTTATAGTAATTGGCATCTTGAAAGGAAGTATACCTACTTTTAAGTGGACAGAATCAGCTACTTCATGGATTTTCCAAGTTATATTTAGAGTTCTTGACTTTTAGAGCTGGAAGTCACCTTAGAAGTTACCTACCACACTCACATTTATAGATGTAATATTAAGTCTTTAAGAGGCTGGGTATGTCTTGATATCAGATACTTTGTTACCCATCAAGATTAGAATGGTGACCTCTTTGTGTACTGGGTTCTTTTATCTTTGTATTGGAGATCCTAACATAGTCCTGACACATGGTTGAAATATTAGTTTCAGTGAATTGAGTTTAGTATGTTTTTCACTATACACATTCATGAAATGCAAGGATAGCTGACAGACCATTTATTTCTAGTTCTACATATGCTCCTTTATGATTATACAAATAATAAATGTTATTGTAGGAAGTATGGAAAAGTACAAAGAAGAAAATAAAAATTTTTATATAAAGTGGGTTGTTTTTAAAACCACATTACCCAGGGACAGGTGAAGCCTTGGAACAGAATCATTGGTGCTGAATTAGAACAAAACCACTCTTGATTATTCTGGAATGGATTAAGGGCATGCACCATGGTCCCATAGGACCTATAGAATGCTCACCTCTTCACTGATGTTCTGTAATAAAGCAGTGACTAGTAATGGGAGTGCTGTAAGAAAGAAGCCATACCATGGAATTGAGCTACCTCAGTTATTAAAGGAAAAGTTATTCTGGGAAAGCAGACCCCCATCCCATATACCTCATTATTCTCACCATCCTCTCACTCTGAGGCTTTGCTCATCTCTTCTCTTTCTCTTACCTGAAATTTTGCAATTAGAAATAATGTCTAAACTTATGAAGTTGAGTATTTTTTATGTGATTATGTGAATTTTTTCTCTGGGAAACTGTCTTTAATCCCCTATTTTCTTTAATACATATGTATTTTTTAAATTGATTTTCAGTAACTTTTTATATTAAGGGTGTTAATCCTTTGTCTAATAGGGTACAAATATTTTTTGATTTGATAGAATTTCTCTAGGTCAGGGACCATATGTCTTTTAATTATAGTGGCTATTAATTTTAAGCATATACTGTATCCTGAGCACTTGGCATTTTATATACATCATCTCACTCAAATCTTGTAAGGATTAACAGTATTTCCATATTGCAGAAGCTAAGATTAAGTAATTTGCTGAGAAAGATGCAACTAGTTTTAAGTAGTGGAACTAGGAATGAGACTAAATATTTGACTACAAGTCTATGATCTTAACTAACATACTCTATTGTATCTTATATCAACCAGTATTTACTGTAGAGCATAACACTTATACATTATACACATTTGCTGTATTGAATTGTATTAAGACATAATTCATTTTGTAGTATTACTTTTGTATAACTTGGTATACTATAAATGAGGACATGGATTCTTTGATTCTTGACCCAGATAGTTTGTTGTATATGGCTACAAATTGACTATTTTAAGTTAAAGTTAAAACTTTTCTCTGTAAGTCTAATTTTATAAACTGTGTTCCATTTTTACAAATTCATTGTATGCTTCCCTAAATCCCAAAATTGGTTGCAAAAATAAAATAAAATATTAAATGTCAACAGTGAGAAAAGAGTGAAATTAAAGTTATCATGTAAATGTTCATAAGGATGCCTTTCTTTTCCCTCATGAGCTTGAATCTTTTAGAAATATGTCTGGTAACATTTAGACTATAACAGGGATGGCTGTTCTTCATTGTTCCACCTGTGGTTCTCAACTTTGCACATTAGAATCACTTGGGGAACTTTTGAAATTCCTAGTGCTAAGGCTGCATTGTAACAAGATCAATTAAAAAGGAATGGCTGAGAATGGAATCTAGATATTAGTGTTTAAGTTCCCTAAGTGATTGCAGTGTGATTTTTATTGTAGAGAAAGTTACAGGTAGTGATACCGTTTGTGTGGTTTGTTATCTATGTCCATAGTTGAGTGAAATGCTAAATTTTACTTAGAGAATATAAAATGCATTTTTTTAACCCAACCTTATGATTCTCTGGTTAAGAACACCTGTTACAGACATTTCAAAGATTATAACTTGCCACATACAGTGAGCCGCTTTTCTCAGAAGGCATATTTATGTTTTGTTTTAGAGATGGTTTTAAATATATAGATTTAAAGATTTATGTAAAGAGATCAGTTGTTAAATATTTGAAAAAAATTAGTCTATAACCTAATCCAGAAAATATAGTTTTAATTAATTTTCTTAGTTATAATAAATAACTCATATAAGTTATATAATTCCTCCCAATATTTTATTATAAAATTTCAAACATAAACATTGAAAAGGTTTATGGTGAATATTCATATATACACCACCCAGATTCTATAGTTAACACTGTACTTGCTTTAACACTTATATTTCCATTTGTACCTCGTTCCGTCCATAAATCCATCTGATTTTTGAGGCCTTTCAAAGTAATTTGCACGTATCAGATCTTTCCCCCAAATACTTCAGTATGCATACCTTTAACTAGAGTTCAGTTCTCTGTAAAATTGGGGAATAATGCATAAATCCTAAGTGTATCATAAGTTTCAGTAAATGAATATACTGGTGCAGCCCATACTCAAGATGCAGAACATGACCACCATTCAGTCTCCTCTCTCTTCCCAGTAAATATCCATTGTTTTTTTCCCAACCATACCTTAGCTATGCCTGTTCCAGACTTCATATCAACAGAAGCATATAGTATGTACTCTTTTTGTACGTAGGCTTCTTTGACTCAACATAGTTTTGAAATTTCCATGTTGTGACATGTATTAGTAGCTTGTTCTTTTTATACCTGAGTAGTATTCCATTGCATGAATATACTAGAGTTTATCATTTCTCCTATTGATGGACATCTGGACTTATACCAATTTTTGACATTTATGAATAAACTGCTATGAACATTTTTACATAAGTCTTTTTATGGACAGCTAAGTTACAAGTAAGGATATATTTAGTTTTTAAAGAAATTGCCAAATCTTTTCAAAAATGGTTGTGCCATTTTATACACTCACCCACAGAATGTGAGAGTTCATGCTGATTTACATCCTTACCAACATTTTGTATTTTTATTATGTTACCTCTTAATATTAAGCTTTCTCACCTTTTATCCGAGTTTTTATCTGATTCACATGTTATTTTACATTGCACATTGTCTCCCCCCCACCCCCTAAAGAAAGAAAGAAAACTTAAGACAGTTGCACAGTAGTTTTGGTGTGATGTGAGACTGCTTATATTAAAAAATGAGGACTTGGCAATTTTTATTTTTGAAAAAAAAATTTGAGAACTTTTCTCCTTGCAAAATACTTACTGAACTTTGATATCAAATTTGGTCATATTATAGGGTACTTCCTTGGCATTTATGGTGATGTATATAGAATATTTAATTGTACTGTTAACATTTAGACTTTTTCCCCCCATTTTCAGTAGGGAAATCAATTGAAAATTAAGAGTTTGTGAATGATTTAACAGATAAAATAAGCAGTTGTAGAAAATTTTTTTCAGAGAGCTTATTGATACAATAGTTTTAATGTCCACTTCATTAAAATTGCTAAGAGAAATGCTTCTGTGTCTCAATTTTCACCTTTTCAGACTTTCTTTATTTGGAACATAAAAATACTGTGTAAAATTTGATTATGACTTTTAAAAAAATTTATTTTTTTGAAGCATAGCTAATTTACAATGTTGTGTTAATTTCTGCAGTACAGCAGATATATATTCTTTTTCGTATTCTTTTCCATTATGGTTTATCACAGGATATTGAATATAGTTCCCTGTGCTATATAAGTAGGACCTTGTTGTTTATCCATTCTATGCATAATAGTTTGCATCTGCTAATCCCAAACTCCCAATCCATCCCTCTCCCACCCCGCTTCCCCCTTGGCAACCACAAGTCTATTCTCTATGTCTGTGAGTCTGTTTCATAGATAAGTTCATTTGTGTCATATTTTAGGTCCCACATATAAGTGATATTATTTGGTATTTGTCTTTCTTTTTCTGAGATGCTGAACATCATTAATTATCAGGGAAATAAAAATCAAAACTAAAACGTGGTATCATGTCATAGTTTTGATCTGTTAGGTTGGCTATTATCAAAAACAAACCAACAAACACTCCCACAAAATAGCAAGTATTGGCAAGGATGTGGAAGAATTGGAACCCTTGTACACTGTTGGTGAGAGAGTAAAATGGTGCAGCAACTATGGAAAACAGTATGGAGCATCCTCAAAAAAGTAAAAAATATAACAACCATATGATCCAGCAATCCCACTTCTGGGTATATTCCAAAAGAACTGAAATCAGAGTCTTGAAGAGATACCTGCACTCCTATGTTCATTGTCGTGTTACTCATAATAGCAAAGATATGAAAAAATCCAACTGTCCATCTGTTTATCTGTCATAAACAGATGAATGGGCAAAGAAAATGTAGTATATACAAGACAGCTTTAAAAAAGAAAATCTTGCCATTTGCAACAATATGGATGAACCTGGAGGATATTCTAAGTGAAATAAACTAGTCACAAAAGGACAAATACTGCCATGATTCTACTTATATGAAATATCTAAGTCAAACTCATAGATATAGAGAGTACAGTAGTGGTTGCCAGTGGCTGGCGGGTGGGTGAAATGAGGAGTTGGTGTTCAGTGGGTACAGAGTGCTAGATGAATAAGTTCTAGAGATCTGTTGTACAATACAGTTAACAATGCTGTAGTGTGCACTTCACAATTTGTTGAGAGGGTAGATCTCATGTTAAGTGTTTTTAGGGATCTCGTGTTAGAGATCTCTTGTTAAGTGTTAAGTGTTGGCTATATCTATTACCTTGATTATGGTGATGGTATTATGGGTATATGCATATGCCCAAACTCATCAACTTGCACATTAAATATGTGCAGTTCTTTGTATACCAATTATACCTCAGTAAAGCTGTTAAAAATGCCAACATACTGTCCACCAGTTGGTTTATTATGTTTGCATCTAGTGATTAGTGACTTTTATTGTAAGCAAAGAAATTACTGTATTAGACTTACATAGTACAAAAGTCAGTTTAGTTACAATAGGGGGCTATGTCTAAAGGAAGAAAATTCAGTTAGAAGGTTGTTTTAGTAACCTACTTAAATCTATGCTTAGATTCCTGGCTTGGGCAATAGGGCAAGTAGTAGCCCCTTTCACTAATAAAAAAAACAGCGGGAAGGGAATTTTTCTTTGGGAAGATGATGAGATCAGTTTGGAACCATCCAATTATGGTGTGTGTCTTAGACAGCCATATAGATGTTATCTATATAGAAATGGCTGAGTAGTTTTGGAGTTCTCCATCTGGCTTAAAAAGATTTGGGAATGATCATAGGGAACATGGTTACTGAAGCTTGGAGTAGTAAATAAACCCACAGAAAGTATTTCAATTTACTTTATGTAAACATCTATGTATACATATTAAACAATATTAATTGTAAGCCACGATAAAGAACTGTGGTTTTAATCACTAACGATAACATAAAACATAATTTGCAAGGTACTTGTAAATAATGGTGACCAAATAGAATGGTGGTCATCAGTGATTATTTTCTTATGTCAAATAGTTCAATTTACTTAAATATTTATTGAACAGCTCTTGGAACTTGTGTTACTTTTATTACGTGGTAGTATCACAAAGACAAAACATCACTTTGAGAAGAACTGTACTTAAAACAGTTTATTGTAAACCAGGAAATTATAGTATCAGGTTTGTAGAATACAAAAATCAGCTTAATCACAATGTAAATAATGGGCTTTAGGGGAATATGACTAGAGGGGAAAAAAAATCCAGTTAGAATGTTGGTTTGAATGGTTTTAAGAGAGGGACTGATCTGTTCAGGTTTATATTTTAAATTGGGTACTCTGCCGGAAGGTTGTTTAAGTCAAGGATGGCAAGTCTGAATATGGAAATAAGAATAGGGGATTATTTTAATAATATATAATAATACTAGGATTAATAGAGTTATCAAGAAATATGTTAAATATGGACTTAAGTCTTATGTTAACTTACAGAATTTATTAGGTATCAGAAGAAATCTACAAGGACCAAAGCTGCTTTCTTATTTGGGTATGTAAAGAATGGTGGTGCATTCAATGAAAGAGGAAATAAAGTGCAGCTCAGTTAAACAAAAAAGAAACACTTGGGTATTTAGGTTTCTGATTTCTGGATTCTGGCATCTAAACTTGTGGATAAGTATGGTATACTAGAAGAGAATACTCTACCCTCAATATACTTGTAATAAAAGGTTATTTTTACACATTAAGCTCTAGTTCCTACTCTTAACTTTTTTCTGTGTATAGAAGAAGAGTTGAAACTGCTTTGGTGAATCTGAGCTATGAATCCATCTATGTGTACACCCTGACTGAAGTGATGAGATGAAATGGGTTTTCCTTAAGTACATAAGTACAAAATACATGTTTAAGGAAGTGAGTTCTTTCTTTTCATCTTACTCAGGGTGTATCATATTCTTGAATTGTTGGCTTGTATCAGTTATTTTGGATGAATACATCTGATACGAGCCAACAGTTTTTCAGTGACTTTTTTATATGTTTTGCTTATTTGAAACAGTAAATAAAATCCTTAATTCTTTTTAAAACTGTTTTAGTTTTGATGGCTTTTTATATAAAATATTTAGTAAATAGTTGTATCTTTTAACCATACCACATTATTTTATAAGAAACTCTTGACTTTATGAATTGATTTTTAAAATCAGTGATGGCTTTAGTTCTTGTCATTTAGTGAAAATGTATATAATTCCCATGAAGGATTAATGCCTGAAATACTGAATTCAGAGATTGGCTAAAAATTTAACATCAAAAGAAATCCTGTTTGTAATTTCTGTTGAATTCTTTAAAAGTGTGTAAAACCTTTTCATACTCTTTGTCTAATTAAGTCTGCAAAGTTATTTATTAACAGTGTGTAAAAGTAATTTAATCAAGTTAAAAATAGCACTGCATTTAACTTGATAACTGAGCGAAAATAAAAATATTTTCATACTAAAATTGTATAGACACTATGCTAAATATATATTGTATACATTAATAATAGTAATTATTAATACAAGGTATGCCTTTCCATACATATGTACAAAATGCATCATAATAAATATGGTTTTTAAAAAGCAATTCTTTCTTGATAAGGGCACAGTCCAGTGACAATCAAAAAAGAATTCTGTTAATACTAATAGTGGTGAAGAGATAATGAAGCAGGGAGAGTTGACTGTTGTTTACTAGAGTCTAGTTTTAGCTGAAATGAAACAGAGCTTAAAACATGTAAACTGAGTTGTATCCTAAGTGAAAGATAATCCACTGTTGAGAGTGTCATACAGCTTATTCAGCTTTCGTCTGTCTTTTCACAGAGCTCCTTAATAAGCATTCATAGTCAGTTTTTGGCAGCACTGGAATCACTGAAGGCATTCTGGGATGTTCTGGATGAAATTGATGAGAAGACTTGGGTACTTGAGCCGGAAAAACCTACAAGGAGTGCTACAGCACGCAGAATTGTATTAGGTAGAGTAAAAGAGGATTAAGGAGGTTTTTTTTTAAAGGTGTTTGATTGTATTTTGTATTTCTTAGGAAAATGAATCTAAGATGACATTGGACTCTTAGATGACTTTTTGTATGAAGTCAACTACTAAAACTTTGGGAGAGGAACTATGATTTCTTTTATTACTATGTATTTAAATGTAAATATTTCAAGTAGAAAGGGCAAGTACTGAGGTGTTTCATTACAAAAGGTGATGATCTAATCCATGGAAGTAGCATTCAGAGATAGTGTTTAATTAGCTTTCAATTATCACAGAAATTGTGGAGTAGATTTTTCAAAACTTCCATTACTTAGGAAAAAAACTGTGTTAGAAGTAATGAAGTCTTCATTCGTGAAACTAGACAAGTACGAACAAGTTTGGGAGTATTTTCTGACAGGAATATAGAGGAGGGTAAAAGAACCTGAAGTGGGCCATGCATGCCATTGAAGAGCCATTGAAGAGTAAAAAGAAAGCCTTACAAAATAATAATTGAATATATTTTAAGTATTTAATTTACTATAAATATATGAAATTAATAAGATGTGGAATAACCATAAATATCATCCTGGCAATATTACCATATTCTCTTTACTATGAGATGATTGTTTTATGTATTCTCATTATGAGCAAGCAGTACATGAAGTCAATTTTAAAGCTCAGCCTCTCAAGATTTTAGATGTTTTAAACTATATTTGAGTTCACAGTAAATACTATATAGTTATGAAGGATATTTTGATATTTTGATGTGAATCATATCCGAATTAGTAGTTCCTACCCAGGCATAATAGATTTATCTGGGGGGAAAAGTGACACGTTACTATGAGAAGAGGAAAGTATAACTGCGCAGCAATTCTACAGACAGTATTGTTACTTATCAAGTTTGAAAAAGTCTTAACAATATTTAATTTGGAATAGTTAACCAAGTTATGGTATATTTGTGAACAAGTAGATACTAAAATGAAAATATTTTCTTCAAAGAAGTGTAGTAATTTATTATCTTTTTTTTTTTTTTTTGTGATACGCGGGCCTCTCACTGTTGTGGCCTCTCCCGTTGCGGAGCACAGGCTCCGGGTGCACCGGCTCAGCAGCCATGGCTCACGGGCCCAGCCGCTCCGCGGCATGTGGGATCTTCCCGGACCGGGGCACGAACCCGTGTCCCCTGCATTGGCAGGCGGACTCTCAACCACTGCGCCACCAGGGAAGCCCGTAATTTATTATCTTAATGGCCCCATTAAAATAATTATTTCTCTTAGGTTATGATTAAATATACTTCTTATTTCTCATTGTTCAGCGTAAACAACCTGGTATTTACTCACTCTCCCTATATTTACCTTTTAGCTCCTTTTTTTTTCTTCAGGCATTGATTTGCCCTTTTAGGACCAGGTTTTCAGCAAATTAATCAAAAGATTAGTTAATACAACCATTGTTGTTAAGTGAAAATACTTTCTGGAGCCATTAGGTGACATTGCTAAAGGCTAACCTGGAATATGTGTTCATGTAAAAAATGCATTAACCAATGAAATTATAAATTAACTTTTTGTAATTTTGTTTTTCTTATTGAATTACCTGGACTTACTTTTTAATTTTACTTGATTACCTCTTTTTGCTAGATCTGTAATAATTGTATTTATATTGTTGCCAACCTTAGCCAGAGGATTATGCTATAGTATATAGAATTTATCAAGACATTTTTACCATAAAAATGAAATCGAAATTAACCTTAAACAACCACACTATGTACCTTCAAAAAAAGCAATAAAATTTATGAAATTTGTACATACTCTAGTACAGTTATAAAAGAATTTAGTGGCAAGTAGAAATAGCTTTTCTTTAGATTCTGTAAACTGTTAGTTGTTTTTGTTATTAAATGAACAGTTTCCAAAAATTTAATATGAATTGACCCCTTTGTTAACTTATCCAGGAAAGCTTCACAGGGAGATAAAGATATCAGAAAATGTTTTTATAAAACTCAAATCTTAAACATTTATTTTTACCATTTATTGTATTTTTAGTCTTTTATGTTTGTTCTATTACTTTTCAAGAATATTATGATATCGTTTAGATTATTTCTTAAACTTGTGACTTGTAATTTTTATATATTAAAGATTTTTATCACTCCATAGAAAATTTTTATTCAAACTTTAATGGAATTCTGACCAGGATTCGAATCTAAATTAATTATATTAACTTAAGGATTGGCTCTGTTTTTTCAAACTTCAGATCCCCAAATCTTTAGTCATGATCTTTTTCAAATTACTTCTTTTTGTTAAATTATGAATTAGTAGTATATTTACCTTTATAAAAATCTATATATATAATACAATTCGTTAATCTTTCTTTGGGTATACAATGAAAAAAGTACCCAGACAAATACTCCTTTATTTTTTGTTTCATTATCTGTTCTACTTCTAAAAGCTTTAATATTCCTTTATTCTAGGGAATAATGCTTCGATAAATATAGAGGTAGACCCCAGGCATCCTACTATGCTTCCTGAGTGCTGTTTTCTTGGAGCTGACCATGGTATGAGATCTCAGGTTTAAATGTTTTTAACACAATTATAAAATACTTGTCTACCACTGTAATTAAATATTATTCTAACATATTAATATATTAATGGTAAACATCTTAAATGAAAATGTCTCATTGTGAACTGTACTTATGTGTTTTTTTAATATATAATATATATGATTTAGATTTTCTCATCATGTACTTAGGAAACAAATCCTGTAATTAACAAATATTCTGTATATTTCAAAGTTGCTAATAGATTAGATCTTAAAAGTTTTCATCAAGAGTAAAAAACTGTAATTGCATGATGATAGATGTTAATTAAACTTGTAATCGTTTTGCAGTATATACACATACCAAATGACTATGTTGTACACCTAAATCTGTAATAGTGTTATCAGTTATAGCTCAATAAAAAGAGACAAATTCTGTGCCAAATGTGACTTTACAAAATGAGAGCAGCAAACCGTAAATTATTAAACTTTTTTTTTTTTTTAATATTTGAAGTGGTAAAACCCCTGGGAATTCGGCTGAGCAGAAACATACATTTGTGGTAGGTATCTTTGCAATATAATTGTTACTTTTCTATGATTTTACAAATTTAATAACAGTTTTTTTTCATGTTTTCAGGGATCCAGAAAATAGTCTGTTACAAAATTTGAAAGATGTTTTAGAAATTGATTTTCCAGCTCGTGCTATCCTGGAAAAATCTGTAAGTCTTATAAGTGCTTTGATATTCCAAATAGTGTTGCATAATGAAAGTCAAATGTTCTTTTAAGCACCAGAGAAAAATGAGGCTGAAAGGGAAGGAATTGGAAGAATATTATAACGGACTTCTGAACTGCAAGCAGCAGTTGCATCAAAGAACTTGTTAACCTTTGATTGGTGGTTATAAGTGTACTTTTTCCATGGTCATTGTAGCAGTAAAGTGATTAATGACATCTTTATTATTAAAAATAGCGGAAAGGTCTAATGTAGCTAATGAGATGTTTGGATTTTCTATACTATCTGCTTATGGATGACTGAAATAAAGTTCTAATTAGCTTGAAACAAGTGTTTGTGAAGGTTGGCAGCATAGTTTTTCAAAATTGAATAGACACTATTACACTGCAAAAATAAACTAAGAATTGATTTTTGACAAAGCTGCTAAGAATGTAGACTACTAAAGTGGTGGGGATGTTTTTGTCTTTTTCCTTTAGTTGCAGAATTTTGAAGTTTAGTATAATCACCAGCTAATGTCAGTTCCTGTCTTTGCATACTACAGTGGCATTATACTGATGTACATAGTGGGAATATTACTTAAGCCTGAAACATCTTGTGAGCCAAAAGTAGAATCTGTTTTTTAGTATATTATTTATTGGATGAAAAAGAAAGCCCTCTCTTACAGATAGCTTTTCTAAGGTGTTCAATAGTGATGTGACTGTATTTTCTGTAACATAGCAATATAGTTACCTTTATAAAAATTTTATAAAAATTTAATAGTATCTAATACCATATTATTCACTTTTTTATTTCACCTTGTGTATTCTTATATTTCTTTTTTCCCACCACCCCATCCCCCAATATTTTTCTTTTGAAGGATTTTTCTATGGATTGTGGAATTTGTTATGCCTATCAACTTGATGGTGCCATTCCTGATCAAGTGTGTGATAATTCACAGTGTGGACAGCCTTTCCATCAAATATGTTTATATGAGGTAAAAATAAAAATATCAGTAAGACTAACAGCATAGGAAATATGCATATTTGAAATCTAAACAATCTGTTTAGTCAATAGTGATCTTTTATTGCCATTATCTCAAGTTAATTCCAAATGTGTATTTCATTTCTTCAGTGGTTACTAATAAATTTATAAATGTCCTAAAGTATCCAAGAAGTGGGAAAATGTATCTAGAATATACTCATGGACTGTTTATTGATGCATAACAAATTAAACTGATGGAATATTGGAATCTTTCCGTAAATATCTCATGTAACCACAATGCAAACTCTGTTAAGTAGGAGTAATGGTGGCAATAAGGTGAAAGGGAGCTAGTACTGTACCTATTACTTTTTCAGGCTATATTTAAGTGTAGAATAAATGTAATAATCCTACTTTTGATATTGAGAAGAATGAATTTTATGATCTAAATAACTCACAACACTCTTAGTCAATGACACTTTTATTTACTGTATATATAATACATGAGAAGTCTGCTTTCCCTCCTGTCTGCAGTCACTTGCTCTCGAGCATTCATCTTAGGGCACAATGGACATATGACTAACTGTATGTGCATCTATATACAAAATGACTTGCAGTTGTATAGTGCTTTCGGTTTTTAAAAACTTCCTTAATAAATATTACCTCCTGATTTTTGTGATTAGAGATAGCAGCTGGTGCTAGCTGCAGTTTAACAGTGGAGAATTTAGGTAGAGATGTCAATTTACCTTATATAAAATCATAAAATACTAGGTCTAATTATAGAGATACTCTTACGGGAACATGTGCTTTCTTTTGTAATAATGAAAATTCATTTAATTTTTAAAAATGGATTGCCTCCTGCTTGTAATTAATGGATTGAGAATTAACCCTACTATTGGTGATCAGAATTAAGACCTAAATTTTAAAGAGCCTAGGATATCTTTTATAGCAGGAGTTCTTAATTTGTGATTAATGGATTTAGGGAGGGTCTGTGAACCCCATGGAGTTATTTTTGTGTACATCTGTTTTGGGGTAGAGAAGGTGCATACTTTTTATCAGATTCTTAAAGGGGCCTATAATTTGCTTATAAATCAGTGGTATAGACCTTGAAATCCATACTGGTTTCCCCTTGTTAGTCAGCATTTTAGTAGTTTGGTATTGGCTCAGGAGATGTTCCTCTTACAAAAGAAAATTAAGAAGGCAAATCATCTGGCATAAAAATATAATGCACTCAAGAAGAAAAATTTATTTGGAGTACCTGTAATATGTAATCATGTTGACACTGCTCCCTTTCTTCTCTTTTTAAAATCTTCAGTGGTTGAGAGGACTACTGACTAGTAGACAGAGTTTTAACGTCATATTTGGTGAATGTCCATATTGTAGTAAGGTAAGCAAATTATTAATCACATTTCATAAAACGTGTCTAGCTTTTAGTAATATGTTTTAGAAGATAACTGTATAGTATATCAGCTTATATAAAATTTTTGGAAACATCTGTCAATGTATTTAAAATTTTTTCTAAGATAAATTGTCCCTATTAACATTTTAATTTTCAGAGTTCTCCTTTGATCAAAAAAAAGTTAACCCCTTTTCTAGACTTCCTAGGTGATCTGAACCTTAAAAAGTATTTTCCAAACTCTATCATTACACCATCTCTAATATAAAGCATTCCTCTTTTTATAAGCCACTTACCTTGAAAATGTCTGGGAGAAAAAGCCTGAAATAAGAAAACAACACTTCTGTGAAGAACTGGAAACTTGAATTATCAAAAGGATTTTATTTGGTATCTTTAGAGAAAATATAAAGCAAGACATACTAATATCAAAAGAAGAAGAATGGTGAAGCCATAATAATATACATCTGCCTTTATCTCTTCACTAAGAGTAAACTGGGAAATTGTAAGCCAAAATCCTGTAGAACTGTCTAATTCTGTGACCTCCATACCAGTTGAAGAAGTGTACCTGTACCAAGATGGAGAGCTTGACTTGTTGAACATATCTGGACTGGTAAAATCTTGATGGGGTTCATAAAATGAACTGGGGAACTGTATACAGCTGGATTTTTGTGGAGAACTTTTTACTCCATTCAGAAATTCTTGAGACTCACAGTATTTTTGTCTTCTCCTTGTGCTTTCCTATGAGAAAATACATATGTGTTTGTTTGTTAAGTTTGAGTTATCCAAGTGTTTATTTTGTGTACTCTATAAGAATACTAAATAAAATTTGTTACACAAGATCAAGTTTTTGTGTACTTTTTATTTTTCCTGAGAAGTTATTTTTAGGTTCTTGATTTAAAGCATTTATACAGTACTTACCAGCATCAAATGACCAAATCTGGTTAATTTGATTGATTGGTTCTTTTAAACCAAGAAGTAGGCTATTTCTTAAATAATTTATAATCTAAAAATAGGGTAGAATATGAAAAAATGAATTTTTTGGCAAGAAAAAGGCTTAATCGTATGGGGGATAAGACAGTAATAATTAGAAGGCTTTTTGGTCGGTAATAATTAAAGATACTAGAAGCACTGGAGCAAGATGGTGGTGCTGTGCACCCACAGACTGGCCTTAGCCAGTGGCCTGCCCCCTGTAGCCTCCTGCCGGAGCACCAGAGATTCACATCTTCCCATAACAGACCTGGAGAAGACAGCTGGTAAAAATCTTTATTTGTCCAGAAGCTTATCTAAGAAAAGATGCTCACCCTAATCTCCTAAGCAAAAGGGAATCAAGCAGTTTATACAAATTACAGTTTCACTGTGTCAAAAGAGATGTCTTGAAGGCTCTTTAGCTTTTCCATTAAAAAGAAATCTATAAACTACTCTTTACTGCCTGAGAGCTAACAAAGTCACATGAATGCAGTTTTCCTAAAGTTTTGTCAGCTCAATTCACTAAAGGCAAAATGAGTTAATGGTTACTCCAGTAGGCCCATAAAGCATTGTTCTTGCACAAGGAAAAAGAAATACACCATCAAATCATATTTCTAAAGGCTGAGAGCCACAGGCAAGCTAACCTATGCTACATTTACATATAAGTTACATGTAGAAGTGGATGATCTAGTTAATCCCCGTCTAGGTAAGAATAGAAGTCAAACTACTAAAATTTCAAGACAGAATCATCTCTTGTGTGACCTAAATACCTTATCTCTCTTTAAGCAACAACAAATGATGTCAAATGGGAAGGCACTCATCAAAGGATTTAACCACCAGCTGTCTTCAGTTTACTGAGAGCTCTGATTGGGAGAGACAGTCTGGCTAGGGTTGGAAAACTGTGGCTCATTGGCTAGCTGCCTGTTTGTGAGTAAAGTTTTACTGGTACATAGCCCTACTGATGACCATTGCCTTGCACTAAGCAAGGGACAGCAAAGAGGCAGCAGCTCACATCCTCCTTACTAGAAAACATCAGTCTTAGTAATCAACAGAGAACTACTAGACAAAAACAGCAAGGTTAGATCACACAAACCAATGGGATCTAACTGATATTTATAGGGCACTCCACCCCAAAACAGAAGAGTACATGTTCTTTTCGATCGCAATTGGAATATTCACCAAGATAGACCATATCCTGGGGGTTATGAAATAAACCTTAACAAATACAAAATTATACAAAGCATGTTCTCAGATAATAATATAAATTAGAAATCAGTAACAGAAAATCTTTAAACATTTGGAAATTAGACAACACACTTCTAATAACCAAGACATCAAAAGAAGTCTCATGAGAAAGTACAAAATTAAAATACAATATATAAGGATTTATGGGATGCAGTTAAAATGGGACTTAGTAGGTCATTATAGCATTCAATGCTTATATTAGAAAAAATAGAGGTTTCAAATCAGTAGCCTAATCTTCCACCTGAAATAGAAAAAGAAAAGGAAAATATACCTAAATCAAGCTGAAGGAAAGAAAGAACAGGAAAATCTTCAAACATTTGAAAATTTTAAAGAACTCCTGAATGGGTCAGAGACCCAAGAGAAACTTAAAAATATATTGAACTGAATGAAAATCAAAATGTATCAAAATATATGGGACATGGCTAACAGTGTTAGAAGGAAAATCTCTAATACTAAATACTTATATTAAAAAAGAAGTCTCGGGCTTCCCTGGTGGCACAGTGGTTGAGAGTCTGCCTGCCGATGCAGGGGACACGGGTTCGTGCCCCAGTCTGGGAAGATCCCACATGCCACGGAGCGGCTGTGCCCGTGAGCCATGGCCGCTGAGCCTGCACGTCCGGAGCCTGTGCTCCGCAACGGGAGAGGCCGCAACGGGAGAGGCCGCAACAGTGAGAGGCCCGCGTACTGAAAAAAAAAAAAAAAAGTCTCAATTCAATAACTGAGGCTTGTTTCTACCTCAAGCAACTAGAAAAAGAGAAAATAAATACATAGCAGAACGAAGGAAATAAAAATAAAAGCAGAAATCAATGGAATTGACAAAAATAGAGAAAACTCAAACAAAAGCTGGCTCTGTGACCAATAAAATTGATAAACCTGACCAAAAAAGAGAGAAAACAAATTACTGATATTTGGAAAGAAATATTACTATAGGCTTTAATTCCATTTAGAGAATTTAAATAAAGGAATACTATGAACAGTTCTACAAATAAAAATATAACAGCTTGGATGAAATAGACCAATTCTTAGAAAAGCACAAATTATCAAAAATAACTCAAGATGAAATAGATTAGGGGGTGGTAAACTGTGGTCTGCAGGCCAAATCCAGCTCAACACCTGTTTTGTAGAACCTGCCACCTAAGAATGGTTTTTACATTTTTAAGTGGCTGGAAAAAAATACTTTGTGACACTTGAAAATTACATGGAATTCAAATTTCAGTGCCATAAATGTTCTGCTGGAACTCAGCTATACTCATTTGTTTACCTATTTGTATATGATGCTTTTGCACTACAATGCATAGTTGAACAAAAGAGAGACCATATGACTTGTAAAACCTAAATATTTACTGTCTGGCTCTTTATAGGAAAGTCTGTCCACTCTTGAAATAGATAATCTGAATAGTCTTAGTAAAGAACTTGAATTCATAGTTAAAAAAGGAAAAGAAATCTCTAGGCCCAGACGGTTTCACTGGAGAATTCTCTAAAACATGTAAAAAGAAACACTAATTCTATTCAGTCTCTTCCAGAAATTAGAAGATGTCTCAACTCATTTTATGAAGCAAGCATTACCTGATTCCAAAACCAGAAAAAGACAATAAAATAAAAAGAAAACTATAGACCAACAGTCTTCATTAGAGATGTAAAAGTCATCGACAAAATACTAACAAACTGAATCCAATGACAAATGAAAAGAATAATACGCCATGACCAAGTGGGGTTGATTCAAGAAATGTAAAAGTGTTTCAGTATTCACACATCAATCAATGTCATCCACCATAGTAACAGTATAAAGGTGAAAAATCATATGGTCATATTAATAGATATAAAAAAGCATTTGACAATATTCAACACCCATTCATAATAACTCTCAATACACTAGAAATGGAGGGGAACTTTAACTTGATAAAGAACATCTACCAAAAATCTACAGCTAACATCATACTAAATAGTGAGAGGCAAAAAACTGGAAGAAACTCATATGTTCTTCAACACTACATCCATACCTCAGAATACTACCTAGCAATAAAAAGGAATGAAATATCAATAGATGCAAAATTTGCATGGATCTCATGGGTGTTACAGTAAAAGAAATAAAGCCAATCTCAACAAGTTACATAGTGTAGAATCTGATTTATACTGACATGCTCAAAATGACAAAACTATAGTGATGCAGAAAAGACCAATGCTTTCCATGGTTTAGGACTGGGGAGACAGTGTCACTATAAAGCAAAATGAATAAAGTTACCATTATCAGGAATGGATAAAGAAGACATTAAAAGTATAACAAGAGAATATCATGAACTACATAGTGCTGACAAATTTGACAAGTTAAATGAAATGGACAAATTCCTTGAAAGATCGAATTACCAAAACTGACACAAGAAGAAAAAGAAAATCTAATAATCACTATTATCTGTGATAGAGAGTAAATTCATAATTTGAAATTTTACTATAACAAAACTCTAGACCTAGATAGTTTTCTTTCTAAACTGTCATTTTTATGAAAGGCAAATCTTACTGAGACATTTTCTGAAAATAGACACTTCCCTCTAATGTAACTTATATAATGACTGGAAAACAAAACCATACAAGGAAATTGAGAGAAAAGAAAACTTACCAACCACTATCTCTTATCAATGTAAATATAAAAATCCGTAATGGAAAAATAGCAAATTGAATTCAGTATGACAACACATCACGACTAAATGGAATTTATTCCAGAAATAAAATGTTAACATTCAAAAATCAATGCAATTCATTATACTAGTAAAGGTGAAAAATCATATGATCATCTCAACACATCCCCCAAAACAACTTAATACCCATTCGTGACTAAAATTTATTCTTCAACAAACTATAAATACAACGAAATTTCCTCGGCCTGATAAAGGGCATTTAGGAAAAACCTACAGCTGACATCATACTTAATGGTATAAGAATGAATGCTTTTCCCCCTAAGATCAGGAACAAGGATGCCCACTCTCATTACTATATTGAGTAGTCAGTATGTATTAGGATATTAGTATATATTAGTATAGTATTAGAGGTCCCAGCAGGTGTAATAAGACATGAAAGGAATAAATGAAAGGCATACATGTTGGAAAGGAAGAAGACTCTATTTACAGACAACATGATTGATGATGTAGAAAATCCTAAAAATACAAAAGAACTACTAGAACTAATCAGTGAATTTTAGGAAGATCCCAAGACACAAGGTCAATATACAAAATCAGTTTTATTTCTATATACCAGGAACAAATAACTGGAATACAAAATTTTTGAAAAAATGACATATACAATAGGATTAAAAACCAAAATATTGAGAAATACTTTTAATAGAAGATGTATAGGTTATCTACACTAAAACATTGTTGAAAGAAACAAATGGAGAGAAGTATCAGGTTTATGCATTGGAGAACTCAATGTTGTTGGGATTTCATTTCCCTTTAAACTGATCTTTAGATTTAGTGTAGTCCCAATTAAAATCCCATTGTGCTGTTTAGTGGGAACTGGCAAGGTGATTCTTAAATTTTATGGAGGGGACCAGGAACTAAAATGGCCGTGGCATCTTTGAAGAAAAGAAAGGGGCTGAAGGACTTAAACTACCTAATTTCAGAACTTGCTACAAATCTACAGTAATTGATACAGTGTGGAATAGATTGATAGAAAAGAGAGTCCAGAAATAGACCCATGCTTCTATAGTCAGCTGACTTTTGAAAAAGGCTCCAAAGAAATTTAATTAGGAAAAGGAAAATCTTTTTAAGAAATGGTACTGGGCTAACTGGCTTTCAATATGGAAGGAACCTCAACCCCTATCTCACACCATACCCAACTGATTTGAGATGGCTCATAGACCCAAATATGAAAGCTAAAACTATAAGCCTTCTAAAAAATATATAGGAAAATAACTTTGTGACCTTGAGGTAGGCAAACAGTTCTTTACAGAAAAAAAATAATAAATTGATCAATTGAATTTCAAATAAAAACAAATACTTCCTGCTCATCAAAGACACTGTTAAGTAAATGAATAGGCAGGCTGCACACTAGGAGAACATATCCACAATATAGACATTGGACAGGAGACATATGTGGAATATATAGAGAATTCCTACAACTTAATAATAGAAAGACAATCATTCAAATAAAAATGGATAAAACTTGAAGAGACACTTCACAAAAGAAGGTATATGCATGGGCAGTCAGCACAGGAAAAGGTGCTCACAATTATTGGTCATCAGATAAAGATAACTGGAATCACCAGGAGAAACTAATACACACACGTTGACTAAAATTAAGACTGACAAACACCAAATAGTGGGGAGGAGGTGGAATGACTGGAACTCACATACGTTACTGATGGGAGTATAAAGTGGGAAGTATTTGTCAGCTTTTTATAATGTTTAACATATATCTGCCCCATGACCCAGCAATTCCACTTCTCAGGACAAACAAAACATATCCATAAAAGGACTTGTGTCAGAATATTCAGAGCAACTATATTCATGGTGGCTGGAGACACGGGCAGCCCAGGTACCCACTAATAGGAGAATGGATATGCAAATTATGATGTAGTTATACAATGGAGGGTTGAAAAAGAACACTCAAGAATATCTAAATTTTGTCACCAAGCAATATTTGTCTTTAATTTTATAAATGGGAACTATAAAATGTGTCCTCTTGAAGTAGATTCCTTTGTATCAATTTGAAAATAAAACAAAAAGGAAATGATGCTACTATGGTTTTATAACAGAATAAATGCAAAAGATTCCTATTAGTACTAAAAAAAAGCATTTTTCTCTCTAGATAAACTTGTATGCTTGCTAGTTAGATGAGAAATGCCTAACTTGTAGGCTTCTAATTTTTGCCTTGGCTGCCAGGAAGTTCAGAGCCAAATTCAGTGCTCAGTTTAATGATTAACATCCCAGCTGCCTGATTAACCAGTTGTTTTTTTTGCGGGGGGGGCGTGGGGGGAGATAGAAGATGGGGGCATTATCTTGTTCCATATTGTAAACTACCTGAAACCATTTGGAGAAAACGATGTTGAAATCATATAAAATGTTAGCCATTTTGAGAAAAATTTTTTTTTCACTGCAGATAGAAATACCTTGTATGCTTCTCCTTGTCAAAAAAGGTTAAATTAGGAAAGACTTTTGCTGTTGCTTGAATGAGGCATCTGCTAAAGGTGAGTCACTAACCAAACAAATGATCAGATGATATAAAAGTACGTCATTTTTGAAATACAACCACAGTGACAGGGACCCTCTCACATCTGTTTATAAGTTAGACTGGAGGAGCCAATGTAACAGTATGGAATACGGTGAGTCCCTCATGGATCGTAGACGGCATAACAAATTCAAGTGCACTTCGTTAGATTCTCGGGCTAAAGAAAGAAATCAGATCTGCATGCAAAAATGTGCTCACTGTCATTCTGTTTCTATGATAACTGGTTTTGGCTGCTTTGATTTTATCCACTGGATAGGATATTTTCTGTCCTTTCTCATTTAACAAAACTGTACAACCTTGGCCCTCAGGAGAAAATAAAAGTCTTTATTCCCAAAGGGCATATTCTAATATAGTATTAAGGGAAACAACAACAAAACGCCTCTCACCTGCGCTGTTTCACTGTTAAACAACCCAATCAGCTTCTCCTCCTCTTGCACTTTTCTCCACGTTGCACAGGACTCAGCACTTTTCTCACTGTGGCCTTTTTTTTCTAGTAACCTAGTTTGCATCTGACTGACTTGCTTTGTTGCAGCCTTTCGTGAATCAACCTGTTGATACAGAGTAAGTAATAATATATAAGGAAAAGTTCTGACACTTGTAAAAAAAAAAAAAAATGCATTCATGTCCAGATTCTTGAAAATTTTATACTTGCCAAGCTTTGAAAAAAGGAAGAAATAAAGAGGAAACCAACAAATGGAAATTATAGAAAAGTAAGTAGTTGGCAAGATCCAGGCCTCTTCTCCTCAATAGGACAAGACCAATAAAAATTAGTGTCACTGTTGTGCACTCTTTAGAAATTATCTCTATAGATAACTTGCTTATTGAAAACAGCATTTTTACAGAAAACTGTCACATCTGAAAACTGCACATGAATTCATTATTAACCTTTGCTGGGAGTGGATCCAGGACATCTTTTTAGTTTAAATTCTTATTAATTAGAATCTTAGTTTTCTATCACTGAAGTGAGCCTAATTAATGTGAACATACAAAAGGAGCTTATGATGTTGCTTACTTTTTATACAGGTAATTTAACCTTTGAGCAGATGAATAACAGTCCATGTCATCTAATACTGTGTACCAGTATCAGAGGTTAAATTCTACAACAAGCTTGCTGTCTCTAAGGTTTCTTTTTCACACCATGCTGTTATCTGGGGGATGACTGATTCTCAATAACCTTGAAGTAGACACAGAAATAGAAGGGCAGATCCCACAATACAGTTGGAAGATTGAAAGCCACAGTGAAGATCCTTATGTGAAGTATTTGTTCAGCAGCTTCATGTTTACAGCAGCTCAAGGTGCCGTCACAGAAGATAGGAACAGTACAAGGGGAAATAATGGAGTAGCCAGTGCCAAACTAGAGAATGAATTACATTGGCTGGGCAAGCAGAGCCTTAATTTGTAGTCTCAACTTTTAGCTTCTATTGCCAAGTGTGTTCACTCCTTCCCTTTAAAATATGCTGGTGTTTTGTGGCTAGGTTTAAGCTGTCACAACACCATTCTTTATTCACCCCTCCTCCTGGATCCCAGCTTCTCAAAGGATAGCAAAGCCATTGCTTCTCAGTAACCTGAAAATTGGAATTGCTTTCTGGTCACTCAGGGGTTCTTTATTTCTACCACTCAACTCTCCCCAACTCCTAGGAAAATTCATGTGTAACCACTTTCTGAGCCAGTTTTCCATTGAAGTTATCTTGGTAATAAATGCCCATCATACCACTAGTGTGAAACAAAGTGTTTCCCAAGGCTACTGTACATAGTTCTATCTTAATAAAACGTTGGCTTGCCAATCATTATGAAATGTGTTCTGTGACAGAAAGGATTAGTTGAGATATTGAGAATTTTAGTGCCTCCTATATGCTAGGCACTTTAGGTATAACAGTTTTTGGTCTGGGAGCCTCTGATGTACAAACAAAATTTGGTCTAATATATTCAGTCCTCTCTGAGGCCTCCTGGAAGAGACAATGCCTCCTGGATTTGCTGTCAGTTGGCTGGATGGTTAAGTTGTGCTGCCATGAGCACTTCTAGCTAATAAACAAAATGATATCCAATTTATGGAAAATTTCTATTTCTAGGGAAACTTCTAAAATGGTAAGAGTGAAGTGGGATCATGAAGTTTAACCCTTAATTGTGAACAGAGTAAAACTTTTTATCAAAGATAAAAAAGTAAATATAGAAGACACTCTGGGTATCCCACATAATCAAATAGAAGGATACTATCCAAATGTGTGTCACTTTCCAGAAAGTGGCTATTCAAATAAGGTAATTTTTATTTAATTCTTCATTGGCACTTCATACTGTTTTACAAAATAAGGAATACTTTTGGACTCCTAAAATTCAATAAGCAAAAATGTGCTTATAATTAAGAATTTATATTCTTTTTCTCATACAGAAAAGAAATATGAAGACAACTTTAATAGAATTATTTTGAGAATTAAAGCTCAAGTAAGAATCCTGTAAGCTTTTAAGTTCAATACAAAGATTACTACTACCAGTAATAATCTATTCACACCTGGATTTGCTGTACAAACCTCAGATTCAGGGTGAATGAAGAAACAAACTTTTTCTTTTTCTGAAAGGTAGGATAGCTTGAACATTTTAACTATGACCTACAGCTACTCCTCTGCCTTAGTATTTTTTTTTTTGCAACCATTATTAATATTTATTTAAGTCTAGAGAGAAAATTAAAAGAAAAAAATCATCATTCACATCAACGTTTGTTCAGAACATAGAAGCAATTACTACCCAACCACTGGAATGATGGCTGCATGGACTAATCACTAAGAGAGGTCAGAATCCAGGTCTTAGATTTCAATTATATCTCACTGACACTGTCATTTTATACTGAGTGGAGGGCATTGGCTTGAAATTATTACTAGGTTAAAGATTCATTCTAATACAAAAAATTTTTCATGTAATTAACAAACTGTCCAATTTGAGCACTGATTTCTAAGACAGTTTCCTTCCATGACACCACATTCAAAGATCCATAAAGCAGCATTTTTTTTTGGTATTTATTTCACATTCCTCCAGCAGATCCCACAGTGTTCAAAGGAGTGACAGCCAGAATTGGCACAGTGGTTTCCACTATTTTCCTTGTATCTTCATCAGGCCACCAGGTATCTCTTCTGTGAAAACACTGCTCTTTCTCCAAGAGAAGCTCACATCCCAAAGCCCTTCATCATAGCCACCTCTCTTGCTCCGCTCTTCTCTAAGCGTGGTCCTGGCACCGGCAGCACCGCCCGCCCTCCCGGAACTTGTTAGAAGCTCCTCTGCCTTAGTAAAGTGTTCAGGAAGGATGAGCGGCTCACTGTGCTCAGGTGTCTATAACATTACAAAATGGATTCACGCATCAGAATAAGGAGGGAGATACTGGTAAACTGATAAAAGGATCCACTACTGGCTCTTGAGGAAATGGCTTATTCAAGGGTTGCATTGAGGCCTCCAGTAATGCTGGTTTCTAGCTTGGCTTTAGCATTCTCATCCAGGAATTCTGGAGCTTTAGCTCACCTCAATAAGCATTCTTACTGAATATGGTTTCCTTCAGTGAATTTTGGATATTACATCCCAGTGGATGGCATAAACAGACTGAGGTAGCCCTGATGATAAGATTCTTCTAATATGACAATGCCAGAGCCTTCAGAACTACTAGAGAGTAATATCAGCTATACGTAGTATCATTTTGATTAAGGCAAATGTCCCAAAAGATCTGCATTTCAGGAAAAAATATCAACATCTCTACTACCTTGACAAAAAGTTCATTTCCAATTTAACTCCAGTAACAGTATTTGGGGACTTCAAGAAGAAGGTTCAGTTTATAGGGAACAGTTTACGATGCCTAGTAAAACCCAGTATTGGATAAATCCCTCTGTGTTTTGTTTTTTTTTTTTTTTTTTGCAAAAAGATGCTGTAAGTTTGCTGAGATTCTTATGGTGATGTGCTATTTTATAATACCCAACCAAAACATATTTTTGTTATAACTACTAAATTTAAAAGGCACAAACCACTTATACTGAGGGAAATAACACTTAAAAAATTAAACATTCATAACTTTCCTTTGAATACTGAATCATAGAAACATTTTATTTATCTAACTACATATGTTTCCTGGTCCACTGACTTCTTTTTAAGTATCTTTATCCAAAAAGTACAGGTCCAGAGTTCATTATTTATTGTTAAATAATTAGATCCATGTATAGAGTAACAAGAAATATCTTTAGCTACTAATGAGGGGATTCTGTCTAAAAAGAAATTTGGGGCCATGTGATTGATATTCATTCTGGACTTAAAAATGATTTTTGTTATGGAAGCAATCAACTGTGGAAACTATCCTTGATCATTTAGGAAAACTGAGTTCAGGACAGTTTATATTATCATACTGTGCATTTGATCATTTTCAAGTTTGGTTTTTGCAGCATTTCAAAATCTGTCAACTTAATTTAAAAATAAAAAGAAATTTAAGGTGTGGTCACATATGGTGAACCTATATAATTATCAAATATATTAGTGTACTCAAAATACTACAGAAATAAAGTCATTATTCAGTAAATATTGATCTGCTATGAAATATATCTCCGATTCATCTTAATGTCTATATACTGAGGCTGATCATATTGTTAACAGTAATTAGCTAAAGTCTTAAGAATGCATATTATTCTTAGTGTTTTCTTTTTACTCATAATCAAAGTGCTCTAATCAAAAGGGAAGAATAAAATATTTTTGATTGAGGCTCACTGGAAAAAAATGTTTTATGTTCTATCTCTGCATATAAAAATGGTTTCGCAACAAACATCCTTTGAATTTGATGAAAATGAAAATTCTGGTGGGTAATAATTAGAATTTTATATCAGAGGATATAGCTATCAGTTTTTTAAATGGCTTCTTTTATATTTCAATTAAGTTTATGAAACTGAAAAACTACAAAAAAGGAAAAAAATCTACTTAAATTAGTGTAGATTAAGTGCTGGCTATTATTGCAAGGGAAATACTATGTCAAGGAAATGGCTCTTTGTTTTGTTGCAAAAGTGGTAAAAACACAAAAGTCAATAAAACTGTTAAAATAAGTCTCAGTAATTACCAAGATCAAAATCCAGTGGCTTTTTATTAAACATGAACTTTTGTTCTGCCTTCTGCAATACGTAAATAGTGCTGACAATTGGTTTGTGAGGCACTTGCTACAATAAAATGTAATTGTATCATGAGAGAAAGGTGACAATCAGGAGATCATGAAAAAATTACATATTCTCACTGGTAGTTAATTAGCCATGCAAAACCTCCTCAAACAGATATTCTCTTCTATTAGGAATGATTACTATGCAGGCCTACAGATGTCAATACCACAGTCATTCAAATACTTCTTTCCCTACTAATTGAAGGTTGTAAAGCTCTGGTGCCAAGGTTTTGCTTCCAAAGAGCTAATTTATGACTAGAAGGATATTTTATGTCTTCAGTTGCAGCAGCTACAAAATTCAGCAAATCAGAACCATCTGTGCACTGATACTTGACTCACCATTCATCTAGCAGCCTATCAGTCACATTAGTTTGCATCCTGCATTCTTGGCTCATGAATACTTGTGATGATCCAAAGTTCACAAGAAATATTAAAAATGAATGACATCCTGACCCTACCTTAATGTACATGCATCAGGAAACAAAGCCCTCCTTTTTTTTTTTTTTTTTTTTTTTGCATATGGGCAGTGTCAAGGCAGGATTAGACATTTAGTTGCCTGTTCAGTAATGTTGCTGATAGCAGTCTCAGGCTTCTCCCACCTTCTTAAAAAATGTTTCAAGTTCTAATTCTTTTGTGTTGTTTCCAGTTCTAATTTCTTTTTTTTTTTTTAATGTTGCTGTGAGGGAGTTAGTTGGAAGATAAAGTGGAAGGTATAACTTTAAAAAATAACTTTTTGCAAAAAAGGATTGTTTCTATAGATTGAAATATCAGCATGTACAAATATGCTGGTAAAATTTAAGGATATTATTACCACCACCAAATTATGGCCAAGAGTAAGCAAAAACAGAGGATGACTAAAGAAAATCTGAAGCAAAGCAGCAAAAAAAAGGTTTCCATGAATAAAGCTGGTTTCGCCTTTCATATCTTACCCTAGTCCTATCTCTATGACATCAGTGACTGCTTTATTTCTTTAATAATACACAACAGGCCACAGATCCTACTATTTTTCTCTTAAAGACAACAAGTCAAAGGAACCTTCAATAAAATTTTTCAGAGCTCAGGGGATAAAAGAATTAGATATAAGTAAGAAACAGGACTGTCAGACTCATTTTGACACCTAAAACAACTTCATTTGGTACATAAGCTTCACAGAAGGTCATCACTGGATTCCAGGGACTGTTACTTACCTTTTGATTATTTGGAGTACGCACATTTAAGCTCTCTCCTTTAGGGGAAAATTCCAGTGGTCCTAAAGGTATTCCACTTGGGTTCAGAATTTTCTTGAGCATTTGATAGTTTGGCTTTTCATCATATGCTAAATTATGAGCACATACCAAATACTGGGCTATTTCACCTGTGAAGTATTAAATTTTTAAAATGTCATTCATAATGGGAAAAAATTTCAAAACTCTAATATTCTCAAAATCTCTGTTGTTTTTCTCTTACACAAGCAAGTACATGCACACACATACACCCCCCTTGAAGAAACTAAGAATGAATAGTTTAACAGGAAAGTACTCTTTAAATGATATCCAAAAATGACTGAAATCTAGTGACCTACAGATTGGACAAGATGGGAGAAACTAGTGTTTTTTTTTTTTTTTTAACATATCTTTGTTGATATGTTTACAATTCACTCATCAAAAGAAGCAAATTTTAAAAATTATAGTTAGTGATTTTGATTTATAGGGTGCAACTACTAAGAACTACATGAATAATATAACAGACCAGCCATGCTTCACTTTTTTTCTGAAATTTTAAAAACTCAGTTAAAAATAAATTTTTTGAAATTTTAAAAATTCAGTTAAAAATACTATAAACAAAAAAACCAAACAAAAACAAACAAAAAATACTATAAACGTCCTTACTTTAAAGGAAGAAATCATTGCAAATTGTAATTAAGGCTTTGATTTTGAGATTACAACAGTTCATTTAGAAATGACCTTGAATTCTACAGTTTTAGCCATGACTGACTTTAGAATTTGCCGAACCTCGCTCAAGTCCTGCATACCTAGCTAGCCCAGTGCAATCATGCATAGCCTTTCTGATTTAGAGCACAAGGATGAGAAGTTGCCACCTTTTAATTTTTCTCTTCCCTAGAATGGTATAGTAACCTCCCCACAAAAAAAGGTTATGAACTACAAACTTTTAAATACAGTACAAGTAGAGTCAGTAACCAAAAATTAGAAATATAGCCACTTTACAACAAATGTAGTTTGCATTTTTGTTTCAGGTGGAGGTTGAATCTGAGCTATAAGTGATAATACCATACACTGTTTAAAAACTGGCATATTTTCATTTGTTAACAGAGATGTTTATACTCCATAAACTAGTTTTTCAAGACTTTCCTCTTCAAAAACTTATTACTGACCCAGACACAAGTACCTCTTACTTTCTCACTAAGTTGTTTATATCCTATGGTGGGGAAATTGGGGAAGCTTCGTGGCTTGGCAGAACTGACTTCCTAAATCTTTGCTCCCTTCCAGATCTACCTCCTTTCAAGTGGGGAATTGCAGAGACACTGGGCTTCACTCCCTACAGGGAAAAATTCCAAAAGGAATAGTCATCATCTCTCCCCCCCCAAGGAAAATCAGAGAGTGACCATTTTACACTGTATTGTCCACAACTATTTTCCAGGAACATAAGGCTATTGCGGCTAAAATGAAAACTCTTGGCTCCAGAGTTTTTTTGGTTTTTTGGATACTGTGGCAATTCTGCAACCTCCCTTTTTTCCTCTCTAATGTATAAGATGTCAAATTCTGTTATCTAGCACTCGCTCAACCAGATCTCTGTAACTAGGAAGTGCTGCAGCTTCATCACATTTATAACTCATGTTTCCAGAAGCCCTTTGTGGGGGCATTCAATTCTTGAAGAGATGATCCAAAAGAAAAAAGATTAAAGTCCATCCACTACCATTTTAATATGAATATTCTGTTGTTCTTTGTTCAAGATTGGTAAGCCCAGTTTGGTATATATTACAATTCTATTAACCAGAATATCCCAAATGAAGAAGAGAGCTGAATATGTTGGGGACACTTTTCACAAATCACTGTTAGAAGACAATGGAAGACTCCTGGCACTCCACCAGCTGATAGTAGCTGTGCTGCAAAGCCTTCATGGGTCTGGGGTTTGAAAAAATGAGGTACCAGTGAGGTAGGAGAGGGAGAAAAAGAAAAGAGCCACCTCTGTTATGAATATATTATGATAAACCTGACGCTTAGATGATTGTGATATAGTACTGTTAGCCTTTCAAGATCTGGATTTATTATATTAAGTACACCTTTTAATTTACTAGCATATTTCCAGAGTTATAAAACAAATGCTTTGAGTAGTATGAAATTATGATATTCTTGAATCATGTGCTTTTTAAGCTAGTGAAATATTAAGTATCATTACTATCATTGCAAGAGACAGAAACTTTTGAAACTATTATTGATATTATTACACTGAATTGGACATGCATGTCGCAAACTTCTCAGCTGTTTTATTTCATAAATGTCTTAGTAATAAACCTTTTGTAAAATCGGATTAATTCTCATGCTAGCAATACCCACTCTCCTAAGCATAACCAACTAACTTAAGAGACCTTCAGTTAATAATAAAGTTTCAACATTTTGTGCTTTAGAAATAGAAATCTTCATTTTATAAAAGAATAGTATAGACCCAAACAAATGGTTTGTACTGAAAAAGAGGAGCCTGGCACTCCTCCCACCATTGCTCGTACCACTCAGATATTATATTTAGCAATAGCAGTATCCCAGAATATACACTGGTCCATAAGCATTTACTGTGTACGATCCAGGGCACATGGGCTTTCTTTCCTAATCCTAAACTGAACAGTTACCTTTTCTGCATGAGACAAGAAAAGAGATATACAATTTAAAAAATTTTTTAACATCTCCTCATCTCTCTTTTTGCTGTCCTGTTGAGTAAAATGAAAGCTGTGTGACTTGGTAAAAATGCCAATAAGAATATTAGCCAAAAAGGAATACTGGCATATTGACTGAGTTACTCAGTGCAGTTACATAAATGAAAAGTTTTCATCTTTCAACCCATCCCCCCAAATGAGAATATTACTCTCCCGTTTGCCTCCCTCCATCAGAAGGAAAGCGACAACAGAGAGTGGGAAGCAGAAGACTCATATTGGGCAGACTTGTGGGATTTGGGAAATGGAGGTAGGAAAACAAAACTGGTCTGTTCATTTCCTAAGGAAATGAAAATTTTGGTTTCTGGTCCAAGAAGGGCTGTAAGTGTAAGTTTAAGATGATTTAACTCTACTTTTAAACTCTCATGTGGAAACTGATACTATTTGACCTTATCTAGACACTCAACGTACATATTTACTTTCGTAAGTCAGCTAAAAGCTAACTTCGAAGTTGCCCGGTAGAAACAGAGATCAAGATTCACTCTGCTTATCGTCTCGGAGAGAAAGCAAGCCGGACAGCAGAAGCAGGCTCTGCTCTGTGAGGCAGTCTAACTCGGTGGTTAACTCGGTGCTGAACAATGTGCCATGCGGCACTTGGGTAATTCTGAATTGCCTTACTATTTTTACTGATAGTACTACCAATTTAAGAATTCCGAAATGGTCTATACTAACATGAAAGAGAAACCTGTTTAATGAAATATACTCCGAATCCCAAGGTCATATGCCTTGCCAATCCAAAAATTTTTTTCTGGCTGTTGAGTCAGACTATAACCCAAGTCTAAACAGCATTCAAGTGTTTAATGGTTTGGTTTTTTAAATTATTAATTGAAAGTAGTCTTTCCTTAGATCAACTTTCTCTTCTTTCAGCAACACACATAAGAACAAAAAACAGAAAGGCCACTCTGGAAATACCAGATACAGTTGACCATTAAACCTGTGCATGATTCCCAAAATATACATCTAAAAGAAAGCAATGCCATCAGCAGAGCCCAGAACGCTGCCTGCATTTGTTCTTGCAGCATTCTTGTGTCCTAATGAAAAGAGGATCTAAACAGTCTCTTCTCTAGCAACGTATCTGTAACCCTGGAGAGTTTCTTCCCACCACTATGGGAATGGGACTGGGTGCAGCAAAAGCTACAAAACAAGAGTGACAAATGTGGTGAGCTGTAAATCATATAGGAGAAGGCAGAAGTTATCACCTGACTTACAGCAACTGCTTCCGGAAGGAGCCCATTTAAGCACCGACTCAGGCAGCTCATCCAACAGACTAAAACAAAACAGAGTAACGCACAGTGAATTTGTTTGCAATCCTGTGATTTACTGTTTTGATTAGAAAACAAAACTCTATGGGTCACCAGTAATGTGACTTTCCATACTTTTTTTTTCCACCCACCTGTAATGGTTGTAAGAGGGTAAGTGGATGGGGGAGATCCCTCAAATCTCACTGATCGGTTTTATATCAATCACCTAGAAACTAAATGTAGAACTACAGTATAAATGCTTTAATACAAGGTCTGTACATGTAGAAATGTAGAAGTAGGGATACATTATTTTTTTTTTAAAAACCTCAAGAAAAAAATACATAGAAAAATTTTATCTGGATTTTCAGGATATTTTTCCTCAGGTACTCAGCACTGGGAAGGGGCAAATTATTTAATATTTTATGTATATTGTTCTCAATTGGGCAGTTGCTATATGCTATGCCATGATTAAACAGGTTAACAAGAAATATCCAAAAAACAAAACAAAAAACCCATTATTCTAACACTTTCCAGTGTTTTAGACTGAACAAATACAAATCTCTTAAGTTGCTTCAGCCACAAATATATAAACATTCAACTAAAGTTACTGATATGAATGTTTGATTCACAAACTCAGGCACAGGCAGAATTGCAACAATAAATGCACTGATCTAATATTACCCTATGTTAGGAAAATAAAGGGCATATGGGATACAGTATTATGGTTAAATATACAAGCCTGCCCTTATAGGGTAATTCAGCGTTATGCCTTCTCAGCAAGTTGAATAAGTTATGATTATGTACTATATAAAAAGTTTGAACATGTCATATATATATAAGATATATATATGTATGTATCTTAATTATATATATATGTCTTAATTATAAACTTCATAATACAATATTAGCTTTGTTGGTCAATAGGTTTATATTAGTAATCAGGTCAAAATGAATATATTAATATATGCAAGGGGCCCCAAAATACAAATGGAGATTATGTTTATTAGCATTATATTTTGTTATTTATGTAATACCCTATTATATTCAAATATATACATGTAGGTATATTCACTAGAGATATATACAATGAAGGCATGTATATATGCATATTGATAAAAGACTAAAACAAATAATATTATTAAGTCTTATTAAAAGAAAAACACATATAGGATCATTGGAATTAAAATGTTAGTCTTTTAAATAAAGTATTTTATTCAAATTAGGTAAACTGAGGTAGAAAATTGGAAACCAAGACTTTATATATGCCCATTACTGTCCTTTGACTTGACCCATATATTGAAAACTGTTAGTTACCTGAGGGTTATATGGACACATCAATCACTGCAATAAGTAACTGATTATATAGTTCTAATACTGACATATAATTGTGTTAGTTTTGGGAAAGGGACTAGGACGATCAAGATTCCAAGTGGAGAAATATTTCATACAATATATGTCAGTATTTACAAATGTAATCTGCATTATTCTGTATCTGCAGGCTAGCTTTCCTCTCTATTAAGAATTGATGCCACACTGAATTAGAAAGACTGATTTCTATGGATCAGCTAGCTACCACTTTTGTAAACTTCTGTTGTGACTTGCCCTATTAAAATACAGCTGCTTTTCCCAATTGTGATATTACATCTGTGGATAACTACTGTTGAGAATATCTTGGTGCATAATGAAAAACTGGCTATGCTGTGCTACATGCAATTGACTTTTTGTTAGGCCTGATCAGTGAGAAAAACAGTAAAATAGTAACCTACTCTATTCTCAGTCTAACCTAATTCTCATCCTAATAGAGTTTAGGTGATAAAAATTGTGGAATATTAAAATGTTTATGTGGCTGCAAAATGATCTCTTACATAAACACCTCATATACAAATTTTGTTTGTTTCTTCCTTAAGAAACATACACTCCCCCCAAGAACAGGATTAAAAACAATGTATATTGCCCTCACTTGAAAAATATAAGCCCTGTTTGTCCCATTTCACTTTGTTGCTTTGCACAGTTAGTATCAATCACACCAAGCTCACACTAACTCCATATACTTATATAATGCTCATCTGAAAATACTCTTCCTTGAAAATACCACCACCTAGAATCTAAGCTTTGGAAAACACCTTGTGAAGGAACAAATATTTCACTTTTTATTTTGTATTACAACGCTCATACATATGATCTCATAGGTGTTAGCTTAATGGATTTTATGTCTGTAAGCTGTTTGGGTTTTTTAAAATATTTTTCAAATTTAAGAAATGTGCCTTGGCTATCCTACTGAATGAACAGGTTGAATGAATGAATAGGTTGAACGGCAGTCTTCTCTGAGATATTAACTCGCTTTAAGGTATCCCTTCAGACCTGGTGCTGTACATAACGGAATACTTGAAAATCTGTACTTTGTTTTAGCCGCCTGGACAGCCGCAGGGTCCTCCAGGTTCTGCTCCCAGGGCAGTCTCCCACATAACCACCGCAGCAGGCAGTAGCCGAGAATTTCAAGGTCACTTCGTCTGGACAGGGCTATAGGAATAAGCATTAAGAGAGAAAGATGAGGGATAAGTCATTTTTGAGAAATAGAGAAATCACTGAATGAACTACCACCGATGAAATATGAAAAAGCCAAATGGGCGATGTGTTTTGTTTGTTCAGCTGGAGTAAAGCTTAAACGCCCAGGCGTTTGGCCCCAGTCCATAGAAAGGCAGTGACTTCTTGCTGTTGAAAGTAAGGGTCAGTTTCCTCACCTCCTCCAACTTCATCCTTCCTTAGTCTGGCCTGTCACATGAACTTGATCTCCATGGCCTCTGACATGATCCAGACAACCCATAACCTGGCACCAACACTTTCTCAAAGAGCCAAGCAGTAAAACAAAGAAATAAATGTCTGCAGCTAAATTGCTAACATATGTTCCAGGAAGTCCATGGGGTCTGCATTGGTCATGCAGAGACCCTTCAAGTGCAGACTAAACACTGATGGCCTTTCCTGTTCCACTCATACTAGCAGCATTGGAAATCGGAAGAATATGACAAAACTGCCATCTAGTGTACAGTATTAAAAAACAGGTCTTAAGATTTTTCAATTAAATGAAAGTACAGGATAAATATGCCTGTTTTGGGTACACGGATCTAAAATTTTACAAATATTATTTTAGATATAAGCAGTGCTAAAGCGAACTTCTGATCAAATCTCCTGAATAAAAAATATAAAGGTAAAGAAATAGTGTGCATGAGGGGTGGGGTGCAAGTGGTGGGAAGTAAATTTTAAAGCCAAAGAGAGGTTTCCATAATCTAATATAAGATGGCTTTTCATAAAAAAATACAGCAAAAGAACATTTTGAGGCCACTGTAAATATCATTTATATAAAACTACAGACTAGTGCCATAGACTAATTTCATGATAATTTTCTGTATTTTTTTAAAAGTAACTGATTTCAAAAGAAGGACAAAAACTAAGAAACATGTCAAATATAACAAATATTACTGAAATAATGATTAAAACATTAACAAAATCCCACAAAATAAACTCATTTTTATAACCATTCCAAATTGTTATAAAACAATAGGCTGGCTTACATTTCTACCATTACTTGAATGTTCATCTGTGTAGGGATATAAAATCTCCTAAGTGCAATACATGGCTGTTAAACCTGCTGTAAACAGGTATCCTGGTTTTATTATCTTTCATTACATACATTTTGAAAAGTCACTCAGTAAACTTAGTTTAATTTAAAAAGTCATCTACAAAGAACAATGCTGCTAGCACATCATAACTACTTTTGGTCACCATACATAAGTTACTATAAAAGCAGAAGACAAGATTAGCTCTTACACATACTCTATCTTAACTGCTATTAGAGTACTGGATTTTATTAAAGGCCCTTCAATCAAGCAGAATGCGACAGTCCCATGGGTACTGTTTACTTTCTGCACAAGCTTCAACAATGTCCTAATGCAAGACTTGGCTCCCCTATTAAAATAAAAACACAATCTCTACCACACTGTTTTGTAGTGATTTCGTCAGTAATAAATCTCCCATTAATAATGGAATGGTTCCATTTGTACAGATGTGTTCACAAATCCCTTTTCCATTATGGCAATTCCTGATCACCACCACTTAAAAAAATTCACATCCTCTAATTTTCGAAAAATTATATTCTGGCACCTGTTTGGACGACATAGGCTACACATAAGAGGCCCTTTGAGGAAAAACAATCAGAATTAAAATGGAATGAACCTTCCCAGCCACTTCCCCCAACCCCCCAACTGAGGGATTAATTGATATGAAGCTCTAAGTAATGACAAGTCATTTAGATTTCTGAAGCCAATATTTCATAAACTGGTCTTCATTTGAAATAGCCCTTCGAGAGTTAACTTACTTCACTATCATAGTTCAGTTTTACCTAATTAAAATACAGCACCACATTTTTCAAACTTTTTTCTTTTACTGCATAGATACATTAATAATTATTGTTAGGTAAATGTTTTACCACTCACTGTTTCCAATAAGTTCTGCAGACATACATGTAATGTTAAAAAAAAAAAATTCTATAGTCACTCTTTCCCACCATTAAACAGAGAGATGAAAGGATTAAAAATGTTTCCAAGTACACACCTTTCCCTGAAATTCCCTCTCAGGGAAACAAACTGCAAAGTGTGATGTGTTTTTGAGAAGTTAAACTCTAAGACTGTACCAGCGATTATGTCTTCTCTCCATCTACTACATACAGAAGAGTAATTTTAACACTGGTTAAATTAATTAAAATATTTTGGATGACAATATTAGCATCTATGAATGAGTATGTAATTAACACAATGAACTGATCATATATCTTTAAGTTTAAATAAAGTACATCATCAAAATATAGATGATATGATAATGATAACTGTTGAATCTAGGAATTGAATATTTGGATATTTACTATATTATTCTACTATTTCCTGTATATTTGAAAACAATTAAATAAAATGCTGAAAATTAAAAAAAAAGAATTGATCATAGTTGAGGAAGACTACTAATTAACATCTAACAATGAAAATATTTTTTAATTTGAAAGTTGAAACATATATTATGGATTATTTTGTTTTTGTATAATTTGTATTTCTGTATAATTTATTGTAATACATAAGGTTTTTCAGTTGCATTTGATAATTAATATAATCATTAGCAGCATATTTTCATATAGATTTCCTAAAGTCACACTTTTACTTACAGTACTTCTGCTTAAAAATATAGGAAGATTTAGTTATCAATGTTCTCTTGTCACTTTCTAAATATAATTTAGCATCTAATTTTTATTTCGCTTATTAATATGGAGCAATGTAAATGAATCTTTTCACTGAAAGCCTGTGGTGTTCTCAGTTGCTCAACATTTCTAAATGATAAAGTATTGCCAAGACTAACCAAAAAAAAAAAAAAGGCACAGGTGGGGTGGGACTTGAATTCGATTTCACTAGAAAGCAGATTCCAGAAACAGCTGACACTAGAATACATAATTAAAATAAAAACGATCAATGTGATTTATGAAGCTGCTACCGTGCCAGACACTCTACTGCTTTTATATTATCTTATTTAATCATCCTAACAATATGAGGTATCATTAACCCTGTTGACAAATAAGAAAATAGAGGCTCAGAGAGGTTAAATAACTTGTTCAGTATCACACAGCAAAAAGTCACAGAGCTCTGTATTGAAATCCAAATCTTTCAGACTCCAGAGCCAACACTCCACTCAATCTACCAATTACTTTGCCTCCATTGTTAGTTTTGCACCATTTAGACAACATTACATATACCCTTCTACAGTTAGGGAAGTATTTGAAGCAGGCGTTTTAACTTAAAACACCAAAAGACATACTGACCAAAGACAGTTGTATTGGCAAGGAAGAAATAAGCAGATCCTGAGGTCTAAGCTGTAACACTAACAAAATTTTTCATGCAACTATCCTTACATGACACTATTTCTGTAAAACTACTTCATTCTGATGAAGAAGAATGTCTAATTAAAACATTAATTTATAAAGTGTTAAACGGTCCTTCCAAGCTGAAATGAGAACAACAAAGAAATCACATTGGAGGACTGGTCCTTATTCTAATGACAAACTGGAGTAAAATTATCTGGGTGCAATTCACCAAATGGAATGAAAGAACTGGGAGAAAAAGAAAAGTATCAGTGTTAATCCCAAAATGGCTCTGATTATTTGCCTAAAGTGTTTCCTGTTGAGTTTTTTTCTTACATAGAGTAACATTATCAAGTAGGAAGAAAAACAAGATTTGCTAGGAAATAATAGTGAACTTGAAAACTTTTGCCTTAAGTAGACAGGGTCTAAATGCTCAAAATACTAGTTTATATACTCAGAAATGACAATAAGAAAGCAGAAAACATCTGAGTAAGACGTTCATCTGAGAAGTGAATGGTGACTATCTGCAGAATAAATTTAAAGTTTATTCTTATTTTTCTAACTAGTAACCTATGTTATTCAGTAGTTTGTCAATTCAGATGTATAAAGAGCTAGGAAATTTTATGGTGGCCACAATTTATTGCAATTTCAAAAAGGATATTAGGAAAGTAGAATACAATGTGTCACATTTCAAATAAAATAATAAACCCAGGTTGTTTTTATTTCTTCAGTACCTTTTAAATTCTAAGCCTTAGTTTTTTATGAAACACGTGTGAGGCTTAGGAAAAGTTATTCAACAGAGCAAAGGTATCTTACATTTGACCAATGTGTATTCTTAACTCAACCAAATAGTTTAAGACCTATGCCAAGACTTTGAAAGTCATGTCTAAATGTCAAAATTGGGTTATGTCATATAGAAAGAATAGTGTCTTCATTAAAATTTATTTATACATCAACCAAAGACTATTTATAGCAGTGAAATTTACTTAAAAATAAAAATCAACATTGTGTTTTTCTGACTACTAATAGATTCAATAGAGCATATCAATAACTTGATGGTTTACCTTAATATCTTATAATTGAAAAATGGGTTCCCTTTTTTGAATTATTGTTTAAGAAGATAAATATTGTATAAACCATGTCATTTCCCCAAGTTTGGTAGCATGAAAACACATTCTCAGTTTATTTCACATATATTTTGTAAGCTGGAGTGCTAGATTAGAGTGAAATGAAGCCGTGCAAGAAATAACACAAGACTTGGATTTTATATGCTGTAGCAATTGGCAAAAAATTTAAAAAGTATGTAATATATTTCTTTCCTTGATACTGAACATATTATATAAACAAATGGACATTTAAAATGCAATTTAGATATCATATTTTATGGTCATCAATGATGTCAAATTAAAACAGGTATTATACACTCAGTGCACAAGTCTGAAGTATTTAAAAAAGCTCAGTATGTTAAATGCAGTATATCTCTAGAGAAATTAGGTATTGACTGCATGCCTCAGTGAGCAGAAAAATCTACAAAAATCTATACCACACATTGATCCAAATATTGCTTTTTAACATTACTAAGAATGTAACAAATTTTAAAATAGTATATTTGACACAGATATAATTCTCTGTAATTATCAGGCAACAAGCCCAAAATATGTCAATGTTTATACGTGTTGGTTTTTATGAAGAATAAAAAATTAATAACAGATGAGATAAGCCCAAAATATATTACTCAAATTTTACACTAAATGAAGCACTTCAGCCACTCAGAAAACACTTTTAGGTCATATATGAGAACTGAGTTTGGAAGAATAACTGCAATTAAAAAAACACAGATATATAGATGCACAATAGTTCAAGAATAGTTATCTATCCACTCATCCATCTGTCCATTCACCTCTATATATCTCTATTCATATTTTTTGGCTTATAATAATACAAGCTACCCTCCTTTTACACAGTTGAACTAGAAAATGCTTAGGTGAAACTGCTGACTGGCACCTTATACAAGCTCCTTCATTATAAAAACCCAACTAATCCACAGAAACATGAGAGTTAGCTTCTGTTTCTGAATAACCACTACAAAGGTAGCGGAGACCAGATAGTTTGATCAGGTTAACAATATATCTGTTAAATTGCTAATCCGTAAGTCACTTTTACATTGCAGGCTGAATATTTCCCAGGGCCTGATCAAGCACAGATAAACCTAAAACATAACAAATGCTTTGATAACTAGAGGTTATATTTCCTAGTGATAACTTGTTTTGCTCTTTATGTTTTCCTTTGCATTATCTTCCTCAGTATTTATTTGATCTCATAGCTGGACTGGTATAGAAAAGATTTTTCTGAGATTAAACTACATAGTGTGTACTGAAAGTAAACACATGAATATTTATGAATCTGACATTCTGCATTTACCTACAAGGATTTATGGCCTTGTTTAATTCTAGTTTCTAGATATGACTAAATGATTACTTCATTTCTAATAAAATCCTAAAGTGAAATGTTTTATTTTGGAAAATTAAATGTAAAACATGAGGAGTGAATAGTATTCAAATATTTGAGGATATCAAACCTTTCTTTTTTTTATGCTAGACTAAAACTGCATGTTAAAATTTCAGCAAATATAAATATATGTGTGTATGTCTACATCTATGTATCTATGTATATATACATGTGTATGTACATGCATATATGTGTATATATATGTATATATATGTATGTCTACATGTAAATACAGATATGGTGAAAAGTTTAGTGTACATTCTATTTTAAATGCATTAAGGGAATCTAATTTTTATAGAAATCTTGTGAAACCCATGATAAAAATGAATACTCCAGCTCATAACTTTCAAATACCAAAATTACGTAATATAGGCTCTCCCCTGAGTAGTCTTCCCAAAGAGATAATATCTTTCTCCCATCATTCTCAGTTCAATCTTCTCTCCAAAGACCTAGCATCGTGAAATCTACCCAACTCATCAACATGTATTATTATTTAGGGAGCAAAAACTTAAATGCACTATGGAATAAAATTTTGTTCAAATCTTTCATGAAGATGGCACAATGAAAATACTTCCCTAAACTATGGAATAACTGAGGAGGACTTGCAGAATTACCACAGTCCAAACACTGACCAGACCAACATACGACAACTCTACTTTCCCATTCCACAATCACAGTGGCTTCCTAGATTTTTTTTTTTTTTTTTTGCGGTACGCGGGCCTCTCACTGTTGTGGCCTCTCTCGTTGCGGAGCACAGGCTCCGGATGCACAGGCTCAGCGGCCATGGCTCATGGGCCTAGCTGCTCCGCGGCATGTGGGATCTTCCCAGACCGCGGCACGAACCCATGTCCCCTGCATCGGCAGGCAGACTCTCAACCACTGTGCCACCAGGAAAGCCCCTAGATGTTTTTTTAATAGTCAAAATCTAATAGGATCAGTATTAGAGCTATGGGTTGAACTAAGTGGCCCAACCATAAGTTAATATCATCATTAACATAACTGGACCAAAGCTTAAGAATCTGTATGATGAATTTCCAGTTTATACCACTATCAAAAAGTACTCTCAGGTTTCTAAATATTCTTTCATACTAATGTATCTGGCAAATCACTACTTTTGTAATCAAACTATCCTTGAAAAAAAAATGTAGTGATTTGTTTTATTGTGATCAGGAGTATAAAAGGTAATTTCTATTCCAGAAAATTTAACCTATGATTCTTCTTGAAAGGAAGAAGGTATACAACCGACACACTTGTTTTACTTTTTCATTGGCCTACCTTAAACTACTGTGGGTTTTAATTGCTCTGGAAAATGATCAAGACCCTCTACATTACATGGTCAATGGTCCTTTTAATAGAAAAGGCAATAATATACAGTTGTTTGCACCAACTAAAACTCATTAGAAAGTATCAGTTTAGGGTAACAGTTCAACAGCCATTAACAAGTGCAAATGTCTAACTGCCTTTTAGTGAAAATGTGATCCTTTCGAAGCAGTTTAAAAATTATTTGTATTTATTTGGTTTAGCATATTTGAAAATACGTTTATAAACAAAGTTTATGAAGAATATAATTTTGAAAGACAAAGTTTTTCAATAATCACCATTTTTTTTTTACTAGCATAACATTAGAATTGACTTTTTGTCTTGCTGACAGAGCAACTAAGAAAGTACAGTTGCATTGACCATATTGATTGTGAACAAAGCAACCATCAGTGGGACTCCGCACCATATATTTTCAATATTGACCTCCTACTTCCTTTTCCATGGCTTTCTGGCTCGGCTATTGGATTTAGACTGCAGTGTAATAAACAGCTAAGGTTTAATTAATGGTAAATGAATACAAGACATAGGTTATGACTTTAACTAATTAGGGAATTGTTGAATTAAGTCTCCCTTGGAATGCAAGGCAGTACAATCAATGTCCAATAAAAGGACTATGTATGTAATTTACCTGCAAATGTGTTTCCAATACCATCAAAGTGAGTTTAAATAAGTAAGATATATGAAAGGCGGCTAGGAGAGATTTCCGCAAGTTAACACTTCATAGATTCAGAAAAGATTTCCTTATTGTTGAGATGGTATCTTCTAAAGCTCTGATAAGGGCACAATGAAAAACAGGAATAATTCTTCACATGTGTACCTGTACCAAATCTGTAATTGTCACTACAGTATAAAAATTCAGCTGCTGACCTCCAAGCTTAACCTAAACCAACTAGTACTTTCCTATCCCAAATGAGCATCAAGTTTTGCTTACTTGACACCTTTTATTCCTTTTTCACTTGTCGAAGTCTGTATCTCCTCCCTCTGTTAGAATATTCATTGGCATACAGGAACTCACTACTTTTGATAAACATCTCACCAATGTTCTCATTCTTCAAACTGACTATGCAAAGGTCATTTCATGGAGCCTTAAGGCTCTTCGTTCTAATTATTCTTCTGAAATAAAAATAAGAAAAAAAGAAACCTACCTGCTCCCTTGTGGGCATCCAAGCTGGTAAACTCTATTGTCCCATTATGGCTTTTTCTAGGATTTTCCTGATACTGTTTGTGGTTCCCATTGGGACAATATCTGTAGGAAAGTCCATAATCTGCAAGATAAACCTGGAAGACATGAACAGACAAATGAATAATGTTTTTGTCCTCTGAAAATATAACCTTTATAATTAAGTCTTAAGAAACTGATAGGTTAAGAAAGCCTCAGATCTACATTTTATTAAACCAAATGGTGCCTTAGGATAAAATATATACAACTGGGGGCCATAACAATGAACTTTCTAACTTAAATCCTGTCTTCATCATAGGCAAGTCTTGTTTCTGAGTTGACTTAGATTTTCAGTCTTTTTATTTTGCTCTTAAATTCCCTTCCCTCCAGGTGGGCATGTAGACGTCATAAACCACAGTATGTCTTTTTATCTATATTCATACAGCGTATGAGGCTCTGCCTTTTTTGTAACCCCTTCCTGTAAACAAAACTGTTTCAAGCAGGGAGGGGAGATGAGAGCAAACAATCTAAAGATCTTAACCTAATGTTACAGGAGTCTCCATTAACAAGAAGTTTAAAAATAATGAACAGACTGTAAGAGGTAACGACTCTTAAAAAAAAAAAAAAAAAACACCATCATGTTGTCCGTATTTAAGAATGGAATATCAATGCAGTACTTTTGGCCTTTCAGACGGATCCATATCATCACTGTTATCTTTGTAAGTCAGTCAGAATCGCAAGCTGGGTTTCCAAACAGAATATAGATTGTTAAAAGTCAGATAGCAATTCAAGTGAATTTTTCTCAGATTACTTTTGGAGAGAGAGAAGGGAGGGGAGAAGTAGTTTTACAGACAGAGCATACACTGAATCGGGAACAGTTACAAATAGACATTTATTCTGACATGTAGTCAGAATATCGTACTTCCCTGTTATATGTTACCATGCTCCTCCCCCCACCCCCTGGAAAAGAAAGCAGTTTCAACTTTTAAAATGTGTTGTTTCATGTGTGTTTCTTTAAAATTTAGAGAATAAGGCAACATTTCACGATGCAGCTTTAAGACAACAGAATATTACAACTGGTATTTTAAAAGATATCTATTAAAGAAAATTAAATTTTAGTTTAAGTTTTTGGTTTCAGGATAGCCTAAGTAGGAGATATTTTGAATTTCAAAATATAAACAGCACAGCTTCCTTCACTTGTTGGAGAACATAGCTTGCTGGAATGTCTGAAAACATGATATTTCAGTTTTGTCTCTCACTCACAGATGCTATTTCTCAAGATGGCCTCAGGAGTAACTGCCCAAAGTAATTACACTTCAGGATCAGATGTATAACTGGTTGCTTGCTTTCACTATTTATGATGCATTTTTATCTTTATTTATTTTGAAAACTAAATAGACTTCACTTTGCAAAGTAGATATCCTGAGAATGTACATATTGATAGCAAACGGAAACATATTTTAAATACACTACAACAGCTTACTATTAAAAAAAACTATCAAGATGTTTTTCATGTAGATTAACCAAAAAAAAGACCTAAAATTTATGGATGCTTTATGGCTAAAATATGGATTATGCCTCATATGTATCGATACCAGAGAGCATGACAAGAGCTGAATGTTCATCGACTGATGAACAGATATCCTGTAGGAAGGTACCATTATCTCCATTTTACCTGTAAGCAAACTGAAGCTCAGTCAGTGACATTGTGACTTGTGTAGTAAAATGGAGCCAGAGTCTGACTCCAGAAACTTCATCTCAATCACAATCAAACTCAAAGGCACTAGACAAGCTAAACAGATAAGAAAGTATTCAAGACTACTGTAATAGGGAAGAGTGACTGATCTCAACTCCACTGAAACAAAAGTTGGGAAAGTTTTTAAGAGCTGAGGCTGAGCTAGTGAAGAGTACTGGAGAACACTAAGGGGATACAGGTCAACATGACTGGGTTATCTACGTTTGCTAATTGGTGCTTAGGCTCCTATCCCCACCTCAAAGACTGTAGAGATAGGAGAACACTCTTTAACAAAGATTACATTTTAAAGGGATGACTACCAGGTCCTGGAGGTCCTTGAGAAAGACATTCCTGGGTTGTAAAACTGGCAAGAGGCTGGGAAAAGATTCCCATCTCAAAGGAGCAGAGAAAGAATTTATAATTTCAAAGTTTCTTAAGTAAATGCTGTAAGAAAAGGGAGGACAGGAGCTTACCGTCAGGAGGAAACCTATCTAAAGTTTAGTCAAGCTGAGGGGAACTTTAAGGCCCCCTTGGTCATCACTGAGCTATGGGCCTCAAGGTAGTGCTGCATTACTCAAACTTTGAAGGGCAATGCAGGATCTACATTTAATATAAAAACAAGAAGCTAACAATACAGTAAAGGAAACATGCACTAACCATTTGACTCAGAATACACTAACTCATTTGAATAATGCTGCAGTGAACATGGGAGTACAGATCTCTGAGATAATGATTTTGTTTCCTGTGGAAATATACCAAGAAGTTAGACTGATGGATCATATGGTAGTTCTATTTTTAATTTTTTGAGCAACCTCCATATTGTTTTCCACAGTAGCTGTACCAGTTTACATTTCCACCAACAGTAAACAAAGGTTCCCTTTTCTCCACAACCTCACAGCAATTATTATTTTTTGTCTTTTTGATAATAGCCTTGCTCACAGGTGTGAGTTGATATCTCATTATGGTTTTGATTTGCATTTCCTTTATAATTAGTGATGTTGAACACCTTTTAATGTACCTGTCAGCCATTTGGATCTCTTCTTTGGAAAAATGTTCAGGTCCTCTGCCCATTTTTTTAAATTGTCTTATTTTGTTTTGCTAATTGGGTAGTATGGCTTCTTTATATATTTTGGATATTAACCCTTTATCAAATATATAATTTGCAAATTATCTTATCCCATTCAGTAGGTTGTCTTTTCATTTTGTTGATGGTTTCCTTGCTGTGCAGAAGCTTTGAAGTTTGATGTCATCCCATTTGTTTATTTTTGCTTTGTTCCCCTTGCCTGACAAGACATATGTAGAAAGACATTGCTAAGACCAATGTCAAAAAGCATACTGCCTATGTTTCCTTGTAGGAGCTTTATGGTTTCAAGCTTTATGTTCAAGGCTTTAATCCATTTTTAGTTAATTTTTGTGTAAGGTGTAAGACAAAGGGGTGTCCAATTTTATTCTTTGCCATGTGGATGTCCAGTTTTCCCAACACCATTTATTTAAGAGACTAACCCTGCCCCATGTATATTCTTGGCTCCTTTGTCAAAAATTGACCATATATGCGTGTGTTTATTTCCAGGGTCTCTAATCTGCTCAATTGGTCTGTGTCTTTTTTTATGTCAGTAACATACTGTTTTGATTACTATAGCTTTGTAATATAGTTTGAAATCAAAAAGTGTGATGCCTCTGGTGGTTTTGTTCTTTGCAGGATTGCTTTGGCTACTTGGGGCCCTTTATGGTTCACAGAAATTTTTGGATAGTTTTTCTATTTCTGTGAAAAATGCCATTGGAATTTGAAAGGGACTGAACTGAATCTTTAGATTGCTTTGGGTAGTATGGACAGTTTAACAATATTCTTCTAATCCATGAGCATGGGGTATCTTGCCATTTATTTGTGTCTTCTTGAACTTCTTTCATCAATGTTTTGTGGAGTTTAGTGTACAGATCTTTCATGTTCTTGGCTAAATTTATTGCTAAATATTTTATTCTTTTTGATGCTATTGTAAATGGAATTGTTTTAATTTCTCTTTCCAATAGCTCGTTGGTAGGGTATAGAAATGCAACTGATTTTTGTCAATTGATTTTGTATGCTGCAACTTTACTGAATTCATTTATTCGAACAATTTTTTGGTGGAGTCTTCAGGGTTTTCTCTATATAATATAATGTCATTGACAGAGACCATTTTACTTCTTCCTTTCTAATTTAGATGTCTTTTATCTCTTTTTCTTGCCTAATTACTCTGGCTAGGACTTCCAGTATTATATTGAATAAAAATGGTGAGAGTGGGCATATTTGTCTTGTTCTTGATATTAGACTTTTCACTGTTGGTGTTGTCTATTTTTTTTTAATACAGTATAGAATTTGTGGTTCTGTCCATTTCTGAAATTTTGTTGAAGTCAAAAATAAGTTTAAGCAGAAAACCCAATCTACAGTAGGGTTTGCAGTCTCGGTCCTGTTTTTTGTATGTCCTTGAGCTAAGACTTAGTTTCAGTTAACTTTTTTTATATTATCACCTTTTTTCTGTGAAATAAAAAATAACAACTCATTAATATTTTTCACTTTAAGGATAAATACATATAATAACCCTAGTTTTAGACAAGCCTATAGTAGGAATCTCAAGATCATCAAGATCAGGTAGGGGGTTATTATTTGTATTATAATAAGACTAGACCTAGGAAAATTTAAATATCTAGATCCCTAATGCATTTTAAATGATTTTCTTCTTATGCAGATTTTCTGAATTTAGTAACCATTTCCTTTCTCCATGAATAGAAGAACAGCCTTGACCACTTCTCTTTACTTTAATCATAGATCTTTCGATCATACTGTACTGCCTCTCACATTTCCACATGCTACTCTCATTTTTCTCTCATCCCTCTTAGATATGTACTATGGTTTAGTTTTGTTTGGTTTTTTACAACTTTGTGAGGCAGGTAGGGGAGATGTGTCATTATACACATTTAACAGATGAAAAATAATGTGATACACCCAAATAATGCAAGTCATCCAACAGTCAGTCACTAAATTCAGCTTCTACAAAAAATTTTATTGTTTTAGTGAATTTCTCAGCTGTCCCCTCCCCCTCAAAAAACATCTAATCTTCACTAATGCTTTCAAGGACTTTCAGTTTTAATACTTTATTATTGAAAAGGTAGTGTAATAGCCACTGAGGTACAATCCCATCAAGAAAGAAATGGCCTTTCACCTGTGAGGAGGGCAATAATCTGACAACTTCCAGAGGCAGGGCCATTAGGAACCACCACAGCATGTGAGCCAAGGTGACACTCTTCCCAGGCAGTTCCTACTAAAGAATGATCATGGTGGGAATGCTGTGTGGCTATTTCTACCCAATTGGAGACTCTCCTAATGGAATCCTTTTGCTCTGGTGCTCCCTAATGGGTTGGCTGAGACTTTCTCAGAACTGTATCATAGTGTGAGCTCTCCCTGCCCAATCCTTCTCGTCTCCTTTCCTTTCACAGGTGTCATTGCAACATCCTACTCTGAAAGCTTTCCTTGTCCAAACCTGTTTCCGCCCCTTTTATCTTTCTATTATATAGGTACTATACTCCCTTCCCTCAATAAAGCCCTTGCACTCCTAATGCTGTCTCAGCATCTGCCTCTCTGAAAAACAAATTTGACACAGGTAGTCAGTAAATCATAGCCTTAATTTGAAGCACTAAACTAATAAAGATGAAAAACAAATTAGCCTTTGATGACCATGAAAATCACAACTTTCCTATACCAAACAGATCTGCCTCAAAAATCAACTTCCCATTTTACCTAGCCAGATTTGCAACCATATATGCCACATTCTCAAGTTATGCATTTAATTAAACCTTTACTTCCCTCTCCTTGCTTTCTGATGCTTGTAAGGTCTTACATCACTTTGTTTTTCCAAATGGATGGGTGAAAGGAATGATTAAAGAGCACCCTGTGATAACTCTTCTTTGCAGTGAACTGCACTGGAAGGGCCTTTGTCTTCAATTCAGCACCCCTCCACGGATACCCCAAGCGCTCTTCTCCACTTCCTACCACACCTCCTGGATTCGCATCTCACACTTCCGAGATCCACCACTCATACCTGAATTCTATTCTGGTATGTAGATCCTTTTAACCTCAAGGCAATTCATTGGGTTTTCATTTGTGTTCAGATGGATTTACCTTTTAAAAATGTACAAAGTATTTAGCTTTTATTTATGCCTTGGATCCACATTTATAGGCTGTAAAATCCTATGGGACAAGGGGCCAGGATAATGATATATACATTTTTGTATCCATGACAGCACCTACTCTGAGGTCTTCTGCATAGTAGGCTTAAATAAAATTTCACTGATTTGACTTGATGGTAATAATTGGACAAATAGAAGTAAATTCCTTTCAATAGATGCCAAGCATGATAAAATATCAAGAATCATACATTCTAAAAAGGAAAGAAAAACAAAAATGAATGCGTATTATTGAATACTTGCTATGCGAAGGCATTATGTGCTTTACAGAAGTCAAATTATTTAACCCTCATGACACTAAGAGCAAGTTATTTTAAGATACCTTGAGGATGAGAAAACACAACGAGTGAGTTTAGGTGCTCTGTGCAAAACAACTAAACTTATAGTAATTGGCAAGGCTGAGATCCAAACCTAAATCAGCCTAAACAGAAGACAGATTTTTCCATACGGCCCACACAGAGGAAGGAGAGATGACACAAGCACATCTAGAGGTAACATCTACTCCAACAAAAGTATAACAGATTTAAATGTAATAATATTTTAGAGTAGGGGGAGGTTACTTCTTAATTGGGGAACTCAAAGAACAAAATGACATTGATTTGGGCCTTGAAAAATATCTAAGATTTCCACAAATGGAGATAGGGAAGAAGAGATAAAACAAGGAAAACCAGGGCTGGGTCAGTGTGTGCTGGGAGTGAAGAGGTTATTGGAAACACAACACAAGCCGGAAAAAAAACTGGTTAGCATGAGTTTACAGGAAGCTTTGAAAACCATGCTAAGAAGCTGGGACACAATTTTTGTATGCAAAAAGAAGTCACCAAAGGTTTTTGGCAAGGAATAATATTATCAGCACTGGCAGCATCATAATGGGGAAATGAAAGCAGAGAGTCCATTTAGGAGAATATGACATTAGTCCAGGCAAGAGACAGTGGGAGGCTGGACTAGGGCACTGGTGAACAAAGAAGGGAGACAAAGAACAGAGCCATAAGAGGGTTGAGAGATAGAGTCAAAGATAACTGAAAACAATGTGGCTAGCTGGGTATATGAGGATTCAATGAATAGACAAAAAGAGAATAGAAGGAAGAAGAGAAGATTTGGAAAGAAAATGATTTACTCATTTTTGTACCAAAAGCAAACTGGTTGATTGATGGCTAACACCCTAATCCAACCAGTTCCTGGTTCTCTCAGTTTATGCAGGACTGAGTGATAGACTCATAGTTGATGGAAAAAATAAAGGACCTCCTTCCCATCAAGAGTCAAATCTGCTGCCTTCCTGTTCCTCAATCAACCAGGAACTAAGTATCAAACAGCCAGAATGGCTCACATGGAAGCATTTCTCAACACTTGATATGCTGGACAGGAAAATGTGAGCTGGAGAAGGGCTGCAAGAGATTATGGAGCTGGAAGAGAAAAAAGACGCTAATCTGGACAGATCTCATTGCCCACTGAGACGCGACCACCCACTAAATCACATTACTCCTTTACCGCCACTTTGCAGATTCACATTAGAGAAGAGATGCACATACACCCCAAGATGTGATTCACTTTTCAAGAACTTAAAATTTTCCTGTTGTAAAATCTAATCACCTTATCATAATTTAGACTATTTTATACAATTAAACCCTTTTAATTAGCACACCCTGTTGTAGCAAGAAATGTGTCTTAAACTCTCATCAGAGACTGATGGAAATTATACAATGGAGGGAGATAGTCACTATTCGTGACTTTGTTTAGTGGCAATTTAGAAAACACTTTCAAAACTCTAGGAAAAATATACAGACTATTCAGCAACTTTAAAAGCTTTTATTTAAAAAAAGGCCAGCATTTATCTTATTTGAATAGCACATAATATTTTCCTATTCTTTCAACAAGATACTATAATGTGAAAATCTTCACAATAAACTAAATGCTTACTGACTAATGGAAACCACTACATGCCAAAAGGGGAATGAAGCATGGAATGAATAAGCAGCATGTTTATGTTCACAAAAGTCATTCATATCTACTACAAACCTATACGTAGCCTCATGGCTGCTACTACATTTTGATATAAATGTGTGCTTTTTATTCTTTTATTATACAGTACTTTTTTTGTTTCTCCTCAACTTCCCTACCTTCTTTTTGCCAGTAACACAATGCCGCAGATGACACATGTGCATTATCACTAGTCAGCCTAGACAAAAGAATATGACTTTTAAAAGCTGCCAGGTTACTTTTCAAACAGGATGTTTATTAGAATAAACATGAAGATATATTTTTCAAAAATACAGTTTGATCTTATATATTGTTTTACATGTGCTTTATATGTTGGGGTTTTTTTTTTTTCCTCCTAGATCTCACAACTACCTACTGGAATTTTACCCTTTTTCCCCTTTATATTTAATACTCATTGAGAGTGAGAGATTTAAAGACACATCCATGAAGTCATCATATGAAGAAAAAGCAGAAAGCTGTGCCATATCACTATCTCTTCACTCCATCTACTGCTCCATCAGACCCAAGTCTATGACTCTCTTAAATGGCGCCATAAATTCAAGCATTCATAACAAAACACTGAGTTATATTTAGCAATATTCTTAATGATACTAGCATTTTGACCCTATGACCTGCCCTTCTATTTCAACCTATGTGAAAGCCTATTTAATCCAAGACAGGTGGGCTGTGACTTACTATTCTTTCCAGGCTTTGGGGGGAAATTCCCTCAATAATACATAGGCTAGCAATTGCTTCTTTACTAAAAATACCTTCACCTACAAAACAAAACTTTTCCAATTACAGTCAATTACCAATTCTTCCTTTTGACACAAGTTCTCAAAGATTATATAAAGAAACCTACAATACCTTCTCTTTCTCATTTCCAAGATGATATGAAACCGCTTCACTTGTGTCTGTCCTTTAACAAAATAAATAGGCAATGGAAGAGGATAATCTGAATTGCATCCAATTCACAGGCTTCCTCTTTGCCTAAATCAAATCTGAGCTTAAGACTTTGCAATATGCTGGTAAGCATTATCAGAGCTTGGTCTATCTGTTAACAGCAGATACAAAATGTTAGCTGATATAATTTGACTGTCAGATACATTATAAAAAGTTTCACTGTATGTAAGCTGTGTCTACATAACACACAGCTATCTAACATTCAAAAGCATCTCCTTGCTCTACATTAACTACAAATTCTACTGATTTCAAAGACAGTGTTGAGGTTGCCAGCAATCATGCCATTCTTACATGCACATCCCCTTGGGGGTCCATAGTTTTTTAACAGTCCCACAACAGGCATACCTCTTAATCCAACCAATTTATACAGCTCAGTGAGTTGACTCAGAATTCAGAAATGCCACTTCCCATATTAACTGGAAAAAACAACAACAACATATATAGCCCTTTGTGAATTAGGATGCTCAAATATTTTGGTCATAAACAATTGTTTGGTCATGTATACATCTGGTCTTCAGAAATTTAAATAATATGACCAGTGGGACCCAGTAGGCATCAACAAACATGTATTGATTATGAACAAACACTAATTTTTCAATAGCATTAACTCTCTTGGGAACTATATTCTTGGGGATAGGTGATTCGTTAAACGGACCATCCTATACTTACACAGCATATACATGCCTAAAATGTGAATTCTTTTTCCCTTTTATAGAAAACAGACCCTGAACATTCTGTTCCTTACAACTTTTAAGGGACACCTATCATCAAACTACCCGCCTGGGAGAACTACACTTATTAAATCAATTCATTACCATTTTCTTAACATCTAACCAGAACATCAAATGTCCTTTTTCATAAATCTAAACAATTCTGGGGGAGCAAAAATAAGATCAGGGGTTCTTTTGTCATAAGCTTAAAAAATAGCTTTAAAAAATGTTTTTCTAGCTCTTACTTACTGAGGGCTTACTATGTGCCTGATATTGGTCTAAGTCTTTCACATGTCTAAATCATCTGATCCTTACAATCCCTCTTTGAGTGAGGTAATATTATCCTTATTTTTAGAGGGAGAAATTGAAGCACAGAGAGGTAAAATACTGTGGCTAAGAATACAGAACTAAGAAGAGATAAAGCCAGAACTCAAACCCGAGGAGTCTGATTCCAGAGCTCACACCCTTCACGATTCTACACTGAATCGCCAACATAATACAAAGTTATGCAAAGAGTCTCAAGCTTCTTCTAACCAACTTTTTGCCTGGGATTAGGAGAAGGTAAACACCCCTCTTTTTATATCTTCTTTCTGATTCAGAACAAGGACATTTAGCTCCAGAATAAACAAGCAGACTGTTCAGGAACTAACTGCTTGGAGATCCTATGTGTAAGAACAAATCTTGTGAGACATACTGACCAATTTGACCAATTTGCCTGGAGGGGCCCTAGGCAAAATAAAAGGGCTTTCTGTTCTTATTTTTACCCCTTTCCTTTTTCTTTCCTCATCCTTGTATCCAAAGCTCATATATGGCCAAAATACACTGATATTCATGCCAAGGTGTTAACAGCTTATGTGGAACAGAACATTATCTTGAGCTTTTCATTAAAATTATTTGGGACTCGCCGCCGACAGCCTGTCTCATTGCTCACTAACCGTGCCGCTGCCCCAGAAATGCTTCGATTGCCCGCAGTCCTTCGCCAGATTAGGCCAGTGTCCAGGGCACTGGCTCCTCATCTCACTCGGGCTTATGCCAAAGATGTAAAATTTGGTGCAGATGCCCGAGCCTTAATGCTTCAAGGTGTAGACCTTTTAGCTGATGCTGTAGCCATTACTATGGGGCCAAAGGGAAGGACGGTGATTACTGAACAGAGTTGGGGAAGTCCCAAAGTGACAAAAGATGGTGTGACTGTTGCAAAGTCCATTGACTTAAAAGATAAATATAAAAATATTGGTGCGAAACTCGTTCAAGATGTTGCCAATAACACAAACGAAGAGGCTGGGGATGGCACCACTACTGCTACTGTACTGGCATGCTCCATTGCCAAGGAAGGCTTCAAGAAGATTAGCAAAGGTGCTAATCCAGCGGAAATCAGGAGAGGTGTGATGTTAGCTGTTGATGCTATAATTGCGGAACTTAAGAAGCAGTCTAAACCTGTGACAACCCCGGAAGAGATCGCCCAGGTTGCTACGATTTCTGCAAATGGAGGCAAAGCGGCAACATTATTTCTGATGCGATGAAAAAGGTTAGAAGAAAGGGCGTTATCACAGTAAAGGATGGAAAAACACTGAATGATGAATTAGAAATTATTGAAGGCATGAAGTTTGATAGAGGGTATATCTCTCCATACTTTATTAATATATCAAAAGGTCAGAAATGTGAATTCCAAGATGCCTATGTTCTGTTAAGTGAAAAGAAAATTTCTAGTGTCCAGTCCATTGTTCCTGCTCTTGAAATTGCCAATGCTCACCGTAAGCCCTTGTCATAATTGCTGAAGACGTCGATGGAGAAGCTCTAAGTACACTCGTTTTGAATAGGCTGAAAGTTGGTCTTCAGGTTGTAGCAGTCAAAGCTCCAGGTTTTGGTGACAACAGAAAGAACCAGCTTAAAGACATGGCTATTGCTACTGGTGGTGCAGTATTTGGAGAAGAAGGACTAACTTTAAATCTTGAAGATGTTCAGCCTCATGACTTAGGAAAAGTTGGAGAGGTCATTGTGACCAAAGATGATGCCATGCTCTTGAAAGGAAAAGGTGATAAGGCTCAAATTGAAAAGCGTATTCAAGAAATCATCGAGCAGTTAGATATTACAACTAGTGAATATGAAAAGGAAAAATTGAATGAACGTCTGGCAAAACTCTCAGATGGTGTTTCTGTGCTAAAGGTTGGTGGGACAAGTGATGTTGAAGTGAATGAAAAGAAAGAGTTACAGATGCCCTTAATGCTACATAAGCTGCTGTTGAAGAAGGCGTTGTTTTGGGAGGGGGCTGTGCCCTGCTTCGGTGCCTTCCAGACTTGGATTCAATAACTCCAGCTAATGAAGATCAAAAAATTGGTATAGAAATTATTAAAAAAACACTCAAAATTCCTGCAATGACCATTGCTAAGAATGCAGGTGTCGAAGGATCATTGATAGTTGAGAAAATTTTGCAAAGTTCTTCAGAAGTTGGTTATGATGCTATGCTTGGAGATTTTGTGAATATGGTGGAAAAAGGAATCATTGATCCAACTAAGGTTTTTTTTTTTTTTTTTTTTTTTTTTTTTTGCGGTATGCAGGCCTCTCACTGTTGTGGCCTCTCCCGTTGCAGAGCACAGGCTCCGGACGCGCAGGCTCAGCGGCCATGGCTCACGGGCCCAGTCGCTCCGCGGCATGTGGGATCTTCCCGGACCGGGCCACGAGCCCGTGTCCCCTGCATCGGCAGGCGGACTCTCAACCACTGCGCCACCAGGGAAGCCCCAACTAAGGTTGTAAGAACTGCATTACTGGATGCTGCTGGAGTGGCCTCTCTGTTAACTACAGCAGAAGTTGTAGTCACAGAAATTCCTAAAGAAGAGAAGGATCCTGGAATGCATGGAATGGGTGGGATGGGAGGTGGGATGGGAGGTGGGATGGGAGGTGGCATGTTCTAATTCCTAGAATAGGGCTTTACCATCATTAATGAGCTGCGAGAGGATGCTCGAGGCAGCGTTCCTCACCAATAACTTTGAGAGGTCAGTTGAAGGAGATGACTGAAGAAAAGGCTGGCTGATGTTTAAGAAAATCACTATAACCATCAGTTACTGGTTTCAGTTGACAACACAGAATGGTTTACTGCTGTCATTGTCCATGCCTACAGATAATTTATTTTGTATTTTTGAATAAAGACATTTGTACATTCCTGGTAAATGAGTATAAGAGCCATGCACCAATGTACTGCTTTCAACTTAAATCACTGAGGCATTTTTACTACTATTCTGTTAAAATCAGGATTTTAGTGATTGCCATCAACAGATGAGAAGTTAAGAAGCAGCCTTTCTGTGGAGAGTAAGAATAATTGTGTACAGAGTAGAGCAATATCCAATTATGTGACAACCTTTGTGTAATAAAAATTGTTTAAAGTTAAAAAAAAAATTATTTGGAAAATTTATTATCTCAACCTCCACTCAAAGATTTATGTTAGGCCCCTGTATTAATTCTCCATGGCTGCTATAACAACATACCACAAACTGGATGGGTTCAACAATAGAAATTTATTGTCTCACAGTTCTGGAGGCTAGAAGTCTGAAATCAAGGTGTCGGCAGGGTTGGTTCCTTCTGAGGGCTGTGAGAAATAAACTGTTTCATGCTTCTCTCCTAACTTCTGGTAGTCTCAGGTGTTCCTTGGCTTCTAGAAGGCATTCTCTCTATCATCAAATCATCTTTCCTCTATGCATGTCTGTCTCTATGTCCAAATTTCCCCTTTTATAAGAACACCAATCATATTGGATTGGGGCCCTCCCTAATGACCTCATCTTAATTTGATCACCTGCAAAGATCCTATTTCCCAATAAGATCACATTCACAGTACTGGAGGGTTGCAACTTTAACATCCTTTGAAGGGACACAATTCAACCCATAGCAGCCCTCGTTCTCATTTCTCTTTGTGAATATGCTGACAGAGCTCCATCTATAAGAAAACACTCCTCATGGCTATATTAAGTAGTAAAGATCTCTTGACACAGTGGTTAGACTTCTCCCAATAAGAATTTAAGAAATGTACGAATAGCTTAGTTACTGTACTTTGTTAAACTATATCCAGCTCTACTTAGTTGGCTTTACCTGTTACTCCTGAACACTGAAATGACTAATTAATCAATTCATTTATGCATTAACCTATTCAATTACTCATTGTTCACCCATCACTTATTTACTGAGTGCCTATTATATGCCATACTTTGTGCTAGCTGCTGGATGCCCATCAGTGAATAAAACATAATTCCTGTTTTCCTATTTACAAGACTACAAACTTGCTCTCCTGATGGATATTTAACTGAAAGAAACGCTCACTTGGTTCTGTGATAGTACTTTCCTAAGTCAGATTTGTAGCTAACAACCAGTTCTATCCAGGAAGTAAGAGGCTATGAGAACTAAAAGGGACCAAAGCGATCATATGATCTAGAAAAAGTGGATCATATGATCCACTTTACAGAAAGGGAGGCTGTGCCACAGAGAAGCCTACTGCAAGAGATAGAGAAACAAAGAGTTCAAGGACAAATGGAATAAAAAATGTCTGTATTCCCATTTTCTCTTGAACTTTAGGAAAAAGAAGAAAGTGGAAGAAATAAAACTATACCTGATATTAAGGAATGATTGTTAATTTTGTTAAGTGTGATAAAAGCATTGTGATAATACGGTGAATTGTCCTTACTGCATACATATGCAATGTATACATACTTAAGTATTTAGAGGCAAAATGCCATGATAGCTATAATTTATTTCAAAACATTTCAGCCAAAAAAATATATAAAACAAATTTTCAAAATGTTAATTTTTAAATCAAGGTGATGAGGATACAGAGTTCCCTCTTTTTTAGTACTGAAATTTGTTGTTGTTTGAAATTTTTTAAATAAAAGGTTAAAAAAACTGTCTTCCTAAAGGCAAAATTCTATACTTAACAGGTTCTCAGAGTCTCTGCATTGGGAAATAAGGTTCACAAAATATTAGTTTTAAATATGGAGACCATGGCTTCTAAATTATAATTATTATGATGTTTTCTTCAGCATTTTTCCACCCAACACGACCCTCCAATAATAGGACTCCAGTAGTCCATATTCATATAGCTGTCATTTGCATAGTATTTTGAAATAAGAATTTTTATATGGAACTAATCTGATTCAAAATCAGACATCTTAATATACGCATGTTAAGAATAAATTTTAATGACAGGAACACTATTAAGTATCAGATAACAGAGCTAGAAATACATTTGATTACTTAAACAATTTTAAAGTAACAAGTTGGAGCATAGTAAAACATAGTAGTATTAACACATTATAGAATGTTAGATGGAAATAAAATTTGGAGCTGACTTTATTTTTATTTGACAAATCATTCTGAAAGAATCCCCAAACAGTAAGTCTGTAGAACTGATCTATGAATACCAGATACATACAACCTATTAAATCTCAAAAACAACAAATTCATATGACAAAGAATTATACTGAGATAAAAATTTCAGTGAAAGTGCATATTTTTAAAATAATTCTATTAATATAAAACTCATAAAATATTAATTTTAAAAGTTCAAACAGGGGCTTCCCTGGTGGTGCAGTGGTTGAGAGTCCACCTACCAATGCAGGGGACACGGGTTCGTGCCCCGGTCTGGGAAGATCCCACATGCTGCGGAGCAACTAAGCCCGTGGGCCATGGCCGCTGAGCCTGCACGTCCGGAGCCTGTGCTCCGCAATGGGAGAGGCCACAACGGCGAGAGGCCCGCGTACCGCAAAAAAAAAAAAAAACTTCAAACAACTAAAATCATAGGAACAATTTTCAAAGTCTTTTTACTCAACTGAAAAAATATAGCAGAACCTCACTAGGAAGAAAGAAAATAACATGCATGTTACTGTACACTTTAAGTGACTGTAAACACCACCATGTTATTTAATCTACAGTATAACCCTATACATGTGATATCAAAATATTTGAAAGTAGCCTTGCCACCTGTACCATCTAGCAATATTATGGTATCATCAAGATAAGACCATATAATGCTACTCTGGAAATAATAAGATACAGAGGTATGTTACCAGGACTATATACGTTCAACAAAGGAAATACTCTCTCTAAATGGTAACCATATTATCTGCACATACCATGCAAAATTCTTACAAACACAAATTCACACTCCATCTTATAAGTAACTGTGATTGATAAATGGATTATGTTAGAATTCCCTGTAGCAAACAGTGAACAAGCAGCTTTAATGAGGCTTAAGACCCTACCCTATGGATATCCTAGGGAATCTGAAAGTGAGTATTTTGTCACCAGATACAGGTCAGGTGCTACAATTCCTGCTCCCAGATCATTAAATTTTTTTCTAAATTTAAACTTTTTAACTTCTTTAGCTATGCAACAAAAATCAAGACACTTTGGAAACAGTATAAGAAACATTACTTTCAGCAATAAGCATTAAGTACTTGGAAAACATGTTTTCAGAGAATAACAGACTTTTACAGCAAGAAGGAACTTTTGAGATCACTTAGTCAGAGTCCCACATTTTATACAGTAAATAGCCAAAATCCACATAAGTTAAACGATTTTCTGAAAGCTGTAATTCTGTTCGGTGTCAGAGCTGGGACCAGAACCTGGTTTCCTGACTTTCAGTCTAGCACAAGTCCCAGTAATCAAACAAGTGTTTGTAAAAATCACAGGTTTCCAATGGTATACTTATCACCCCAGATGTTGACATGAAGAACTGTTTTTCTCTATCTGTGAGGGGCATCACCTTCGACTTAGCAGGAGCTTTGGGGCAGAAACACACGGCGCATGATGGGGTCAAGGAGCTGAACAATCAAGTACCACTTAGTCTTGGTACTAAGTGAGAGGTATTGGCCTCGTGTCCTGAGAAGTCAGTAAAGTATTTCTTGAAGGGTTATTACAAAAGGAACACTAACCTAGGTGCTCTGAGGAATACAAAAGAAGGAAGAGAAGTATACCTTCCTATAAGTCTCAAGGAGTTCTTTCTAGTTCAGAGTATAAGACAACACAAGACAAGTGAGACTTGAGTGCTCATGTGTGTAAAATACACATTAGAAGCTAAAGGAAATTAGAAACAGAGATCAGTGCAGATCAGAATCATCAAGAAAGGCTTCAGGTAAGAGCAGGGATGTAGGCTTTGTGTGAAAAAACAACATGCTTCTGATCAACAAAGGGGTTGCCTTCCATAAATAAAAAGATGGGTACAAACCCTGATTTTAGTTAAAGTGCTTCAACTTCCTTCACTAGTGACACTGGGAGATGCAGCCAAATGAATGGTACTACTCACTGGCAAAACCACCACTCAGTATCATTTCTGGTAATACTATTTTAATTTAAAGAATTTTTTAACCAAACCAGTACATTTGATTTCTATTTCTTGTACAAAGTACAATATTAGCACTAAAACATTTTCTTTAATCTTTTGTCTAAAATAAAGATCTTAAAAAATATCTTACTAAAACAGAGATGATGTAAAGAAGTACCTAAAAAATCCCAGATTTTTAAAAAATGGGATTGTTCCACAGATGAAGTTGGGATTGTTTTTCTTTCAATAAAAATGTTGAAAATCATGAAAGAAAGAAGGTAAAGGGTGTACACTTCAAGAATCTTCAAAATTCTATATTTGGATAGTTTCAGATGAATTATCAAGAAATGGCCAAAATGCTATTAAAATACAGGGAAAGTGATGAGAAGAATCAAAATAATCTACAATAGGCCATTCAGACTCTCAATGGGGCTATTTTAAAGAAAAACATTGCTTGATCCCACTATGAATATTATTTTGGGAAAATTTTCCCCAAAAACCCAACAAAATAAAAACATTCCAGAACATCAATTGTGCCCCCAATTGGTTATCCAGGACATGACTTTTTTTTTTTTTTTTTTTGCGGTACATGGGCCTCTCACTGTTGTGGCCTCTCCCGTTGTGGAGCACAGGCTCCGGACGCGCAGGCTCAGCAGCCATGGCTCACGGGCCCAGCCGCTCCACGGGCCCAGCCGCTCCACGGCATGTGGGATCTTCCCGGACCGGGGCACGAACCCGTGTCCCCTGCATCGGCAGGCAGACTCTCAACCACTGCGCCACCAGGGAAGCCCCAGGACAAGACTTTTGATTATTATCCTTATCAGAACTTTTCCATTCCACCGTAACTAAGAAGGCTGCTGTTTTTATCCAATACTTCTTTGACTCTACTTCCCAATTTTACCTCAATCCTAACAACCCTATTGCTTTGACAAAGGCTGTACAAATGTCAACTTTTCTTGCCTTTTTCTCTTGCCAAATCATTCAAAAACATCTTCCCTCTCTAATTTTGAATCTTTTTTTCCCACTTATTTTTCTTTTGTTCATTAAATAGCTTCCTGCTGAAGTTCCTTTCTCCATAGTTTAAATTCAAAACACACATGAAGAGAGAACTAACGTTTAAAACAATAAACCAAGAAAACTTTCTGGAAGTAAAAGGCTTATTTTATATATCAAAAGGGCCCATCTGGGAAAACTGATACACAATGATCTACTCTAAAACATATCCTGGTAAAATGATTAGACACTATTAATAAAGGAAAAAATCCTAAAGAGAGCATGGCAAAAAGGACAAATAACATACAATAGTAAGTATTAAACTGGCAGCCGACTTATTAAAAGCAAACTGCAAACAAGGCAAAAATAGATCAGCCTTTTCAAGAAACTCAAGGAAAAAAAGTATGAACTAAATATTTTAAATCCATCCAAGCTATCCTTCAGGCATCAATGCTATTGCAAAAGTTTTATACATGCAAGGGAATGCTATACCCATGGGTACTTCTTGAACAATCTACTCATCAAAAGATGAGTAACTTCGGCAAAAGGACAGAAAGGTGAGCATTTAATATAATTATCTCTAACACTAAAAAAACGAGGCTAGGGATAAATGAAGAATATACAAATGATATATATTCTGACAAAGTAGTATGACTTCAAGACAACAGTAAGGAAGGAGGAAAGTAAAATAAACTCACTGGGGCTTCCCTGGTGGCGCAGTGGTTGAGAGTCCGCCTGCCAATGCAGGGGACACGGGTTCGTGCCCCGGTCCGGGAGGATCCCACGTGCCGCGGAGCGGCTGGGCCCGTGAGCCATGGCTGCTGAGCCTGTGCGTCCGGAGCCTGTGCTCCACAACGGGAGAGGCCACAACAGTGAGAGGCCCGTGTACCACAAAGAAGAAAAAAATAAATAAATAAAATAAAAAATAAAAAATAAACTCACTGATAGTGAACTTATTAAAGTTGTGGTAAAAAAAAAAAATACCACAAAGGACTGTCATGGTAGTACTAAAAAGTTAAACACAGAAGAGTGGGCTCAAAGCATCTTTAAAAGGTGTAAATACCAAGATTATCACTACAACAAAAATATAAACTTTCATAAACAGACTCCTCCCCCACAAAAAAATGTAAAAGAATATAAGATCAAAGAAAACACATAAGAAACACAACAAACATAATTATGAATATTTACCAAATGGCACAGCAATGATCTTTATAAAACAGAAACTACAGCAGAATCAAGGAGACCAACAGAAACACATTAACCATTGAAGGCTTAAATACCACTCTCGGTACAAAATAGATCAAGTGGACAAAAACTAAATGAAGATATAGATGGCATAAATAATACAGTCAATAAGGTAGATCTTCTGGAAAGATATTAAACTTTACACTATGAAAATAAAGACTATCTTTTCCTCAAGAAAACATGGAAGACTGACAAAAACTGATCCTCCTCTAAGTCATGATAAAAGCTTCAGTGCATTCCAAATAAAATTATTATAAACAATACTCTGACCATCTTGTCACAAGTCTAGATTTTAATAACCAAAAATTTTTAAGAGGTCTTTCTACATGAAAACTTAAAAACCTTCTACTGCACTGCTTTTTGGTGAAGAAATACAAACCTTCTAAAAAATACAGATAATAAAAACACTACATATCAAAATCCATGAAGTACAATATAAAGCAGTGACCAGAGGAAAAATCATGGCCTTAAACACCTACAGAGTAAAAAAATTTTTAATGAATATAAATGAATTAGATCCCAAATTGAAACCAAGAAAAAAGAAGAAAAGGGTCAAATTAAAAGAGCACAAGAAAAGATATAACAATGGCAAAATCAGAAACTGATGAAATAGAAAAGAAAAAACAATATATCTCATTAATAAATCAAAATCCAAGTTTGCTGAAAAATTAACATAATGGACAAACTAGCTACTTTCATCAAGGTAAAAAAAAAAAAGAAGAAGAAAAAAGCAAAAATAAAATAAAAAATAACTAGAAGGAAACAATCATTGAAGGAGAAGAAATTTAAAAGTCCTAAGAGAGTACAATGCAGACCACCACACAAATAAATTTGAGAAACTAGACAAAACTGCTAACTACTAAAATTGACCCAACTAGAGATTAAAGAGCTTAACAATCAATTTCCATGGGAAACAATCGAGAGTTACAAGGAATGTCCTCAGCAGAACCAGAGAATTTCATGTTAAAAAAAAAAAAAAAAATGGTGCCAATATAGTAGAAATAGTTCTGGAACACAGAAAATGAAGGTAAACCTCAAATTCTTTTTATGAATCAAGTTGAATGTTGATACCTGAATCTGATAAAAAAAAATAGTACAAAAACAGATAATTACAGGCCAATATCACTTACAAATACCAATAAGAAAATACTACATAAAATATTACTGAACACACTTCAGTACCATATTAAGTAAATAATATACCATAACAAAGTGAGATTTATTCCTGGAAAGTATGGTTGGTTCAATATTAGAAGCACAGCAATATATTATACCATATTAATTGACCTGAGAAAAACGTGATCATTTCCGTACATGCTAAACAATCACTGGACAAAATTCGATACCCATTCCATACAAACAAAACATCCATTCAAGAACAGAGGAACTGGTGAGTATTTCCTTAATATAACTATAAAGACACACACACACTCACATACACATATTCACATATACGCAGATATGCCTTAGTCAATCACATTTATTGGGGTACTACTTTAGGCATTTCCAATAAGATGAAGAAGAGGAAAGGATGGTCACGAACTTCACTATAATTTACTATATACTGGATGCATATTAGGGAAAACAAATCGGAAATAATAAGAAGTGGAAAAGAAGGAAAACTATTATCTCCTTGTATATGATATACAGTTTCCTAAGAAAACCCTGGAGAATCATTACTAAAACTACCCCAAATTCAATAAATTAACAGGATATAAAATGAATGCATAAAAATCAATAACTTTCATATTGATTAAACAATAATCACTTAGAAGATAAAACAGTAGACTAAAACTGCACTGACAGTACAAACAAAAATGGTTTAATATTTAGGAATAAGTGTAACAAGAAATGTGTAAAACTAATATGAGGAAAGCTTTAAAATACCTCAGAAGATACAAAAGTAAAAACTGGTGAAATTCAAAACCATTCCCTGTTGTTGAATAGAACATCTATAATCATAAAGATGTCAGGTTTTCCCTAACTTAACAAAATTCCAATGAAAATGCTACACAACAAAATATAGAAAAATATGAATAGCTAGAATTTCACTGAAAAAGAAAATCTATGAGGCACTACCAGCCCTACCAGATATTAAAATACACTACAAAGCCTCAGAAATTAATGCACTAGTATGGCAATGAAGCATAAATAGACAGTCAAACCAGAAGGATTCAATGGAAAGTACATGAATAAATTCAAGTATGTACGGAAATTTAGTATATAATAAAGGTGGCATCTAATATCACTGAAGCAAAGTTTTTTATTTTTAATAAATATTGTTGAAAACTTGGAAAATCATTTAGGACAAGATAAAATTTGGTTGATACCTCCTGTCATGTAAAAGAATAAACTAAGTGAAAAAGAGATTTAAATGTAAAGAATGAAATCATATAATAAAATTCATACACCTGTCTGTAGAACAAGGTTACTAACCATGACTCAATATCCATAGTAAATGAAAGACTGATAAATCTGACATTAAAAATTTTAAAATTCATCTTCTACATGACAATAAAACAACACAAGTATAATCAAAGAAGAAAAGTCAAATTGGGAGAAAATATCTGCAAAATATGTAATAGATTAATGGCTAATATAATTCATATCTAAAGAACTCTTCAAAATCAAGGAATAAAAACAAAAAAAAGTTAGAAAAATGGGCAAAAGACATGAGCAGACAATTCACAATAAATAAATAAAATTTAAAAACTGATCCTTTTTACTTACAGCAATGAGGGAATACAATGCCTGGATTTATGCTCCCACTTCATGTGGGATAAATAAAACAACTTTTAAAAAACCTACTACTAGATATAACTACACATCTACTATAATGGCTTATATGTTTAAAACTAATGAAACCAAGTGGTGGCAAGATATGGGGCAACTGGAATTATCCACGTTGCTGGTGGGAAGGTATAATGGTACAATCACTCTGGAAAACAGTGTGGCTGTTTCTTTTAAAGTTAAACGTACACTTCCACACAATCCGGAAATTCCACTCCTAGTTATTTGCCCGGAAGAAGTTAAAATATATACCTATACAAAAACCTGTACGTGAATGTTTATACATCTTCATTCGTAATGGTCAAAAACTGGAAACAACACAACTATCTATCCAGAGGTAAACAGATAAAGAAACTGCAGTAGTTTCCAATGGACTACTACCTATCATTAAAGAGGAATGAACTACAGCATGGATAAATCTCAGAAATATTATGCTAAGTAAAGGAAGCCAGACATCCCTAAAAATGCAAAAAAAAAAAATAGGGGCAGAAATCATTTCCTCAGGGTGAGAAAAGGGGACTAACTGAGAGAATTTCTGAGGATGATAGAAATGCTCTGTCTTGATTATAGTAGAGGTTATACGATATACATGTGTCAAAACACATCAAATTATACATTTAAAAGGACGAATTTTACTGTTTGTAAATTATACGTCAATAAACCTAACCTTAAAAAAGTATGCAGACATTTAAAGGCTTTTAATATATATTTCCAAATTGCCCTTCCATTAACTTAATTTCTTCTACTACTCCCATTTAATTTACATTCCCACTGGCATTCTACAAGTGTCTGCACCCTCATCAGCCTCAATATCATCAGATTATTATTTTAGACTTTTCCTATTTGATAAGTTCTTTTAAAATGTTGCCTCACTGTTTTGATCTGCATATCTCTTAGTTTTTAGTGATGGTGAACTTTTTTTCATTTATTCCTCAGGTAGTCATATTTCTTTTCTGCTCATTCTTTTTAATCATTGTTTTAAGAAATTACTTGGTGTTTTTCATATTAATTTTCTTAAAGCTTGCTATATATCCTAAAATATTTGTCATAAATATACTTCCCAGATTTTCACTTGCCTTTCATTTTTCAATTTTTTTAATATACAGATATCTTAAAATTTGAAATTTCACAATATTTTCTATGATTTTGGGGGTATTTTTATTTAGAAATTTCTTTCCTCATGTACAGTTCAGTTAAATATTCAGTTAAATGTTTTCTAATTATTTATAAACCCAATTTTTTAACTCTTTAAATCTCTGTTGATACAGTGGCTACCAGCCACATGTGGTTTTGTAAATGTAAACCAATTAAAATTAAGCTTTTTTTTTAAAAAGAAGATATTGGGGGTAGGAGTTTATTTATTTATTTATTTATTTTTGCTGTGTTGGGTCTTCATTTCTGTGCAAGGGCTTTCTCTAGTTGTGGCAAGCGGGGGCCACTCTTCATTGCGGTGCGTGGGCCTCTCACTATTGCTGCCTCTCTTGTTGTGGAGCACAGGCTCCAGAGGCGCAGGCTCAGTAGTTGTGGCTCACAGGCCTAGTTGCTCTGCGGCATGTGGGATCCTCCCAGACCAGGGCTCGAACCCATGTCCCCTGCATTAGCAGGCAGATTCTCAACCACTGCGCCACCAGGGAAGCCCAAAATTAAGCTTTTTTCCTAGGTTTCTTCTAGTTGTATGGTTTCAGGTCTTCCATTTAAGTCTTTAATCCATTTTGAGTTTATTTTTGTGTATGGTATAAGAGTCCAATTTCATTCTTTTGCATGCGTATATCCCAGTTTCCCACCACCATTTACTGATGAAACTATCTTTGCCCCATTGAATATTCTTGGCACCCCTGTCAAAAATTAGTTGATTGTATATGCATGGCTCTCTATTCTGTTCCACTGGGCTATGTCTGTTTTTATGCCAATAGCATACTGCTTTGATTACTATAGCATTGTAATATAGTTTGATTCAGGATGTGTAATGCCTCCAGCTTTGTTCTTTCTCAAGATTGCTTTGGCTATTCAGGGTCTTTTGTGGTTCCATACACATTTTAGGATTGGTTTTTTATTTCTGTGAAAAATGCCATTGGAATTTTGGTAGGAATTCCATTGAATCTGTAGATTGCTTTGGGTAGTACAGACATTTTAATAATGTTAATTCTTCTAACCCTTGAGCACCGGCCTTGGCAATTATTTTTTGCAATTGAAACCAAAAGCATAGGTAACAAAACCAAAAATAAACAAGTAGGACTACATCAAACTAAAATGATTCTGCACAACCAAGGAAACCATCAACAAAATGAAAAGGCAACCTATGGGATGGGAGAAAATACTTGCAGACTACATATCTGATAAGGGGTTAATATCTGAAATACATAAGAACTCATATAACTCACTTGCAAGACAAAATAACCCAATTCAAAAATGGGCAAAGAACCTAAAGAGACACTTTTCCAAAGAAGACATACAAATGGCCAACTAGTATATGAAAAAGTGCTCAACATTATTAATCATCAGGGAAATGAAAAATTAAAACCACAATGAAACAACACCTCACAACTGTTAGAATGGCTATTAGAGATAACAAGTGTTGGTGAGGGTATGGGAGAAAAGGGAGCCCTTGTATGCTGTTGGTGGGAATGTAAGTTGGTACAGTCATTATGGAAAACTGTATGGAGGTTCCTCAAAAAAAAAAAAAAAAAACATTAAAAATTGAACTACCATATGATCCAGCAATCCACTTCTGGGTATATATCTAATGGAAAAGAAATCATTATCTTGAAGAGATATCTGTATTCCCATGTTACTGCAGCATTATTAAAATAGCCAAGATACATAAATGACCTTAGTGTCTGCTGATGGATAAATGGATAAAGAAAATGTGGTATATATATGCCATGGAGTATTATTCAGTCATAAAAAAGAAAGAAATATGCCACTTGCAACAACATGGGTGAACCTAGAGGACATTATGCTAGAGGATATTATGCTGAGTGAAATAAACCAAGACACACTGAAAGACAAATACTGTATGATCTCAGTTATATGTGGCATATACAAAAGTGAAACTTATAAATCAGAGTATAGAACAGTGGTACCAGGGGCTGGGGTGTGGAAGAAATGGGGAGATGCTGGTCAAAGGGTACAAACTTTTAGTTAGAAGATGAATAAGTTCTGGGGATCTAATGCCCAATATGGTGACTATAGTTAATAATGCTGTAAACTTCAAATTTGCTAAGAGTAGGTCTTAAGTGTTCTCACCACAAAACAAAACAGAAGGTAACTATGTGAAGTGATCAATGTGTTAACTTGATTAATCACTTCACAATATATAGTATAATAAATCATCACTTTGTATACCTTAAATAAATCATGTTGTACAACCTAAACATATGCAATTTTTGTCAACTAAACCTCAATAAAGCTGGGGAAGAAAGTAAGATGAAAAAAATATTAATTAGAATTAAGTTAAATTTAAAATTCAGTTCTTAGGTCACACAAGTCTCATTATTTAAGACTATTTTTTAGAGCAGTTTCAAATTCAATTTTACTAAATGTAGAGCAATTTAGGTAAAACTGAGTGGAAGGTACAGTAAGTTCTCATACACCACTCTCCCCTCCTCCCAAATATAGCCTCGCACACTATCAACATCCCACACCATGGTATTACATCTGTTACAACAGATGAACCTACACCAATACGTCATTATCACCAAAAGTCAACAGATTACGTTAGGGTCCACTTGTGGTGTTAAACATTCTATGGCTTTTGACACACTTCCCTCAAAGTCCTCTGTACTCCACCGATTCACCCCTCCCTTCTCTCTAACTCTTGGCAATCACTGATGTTTTTAGCACCTTCATATTTTTGCCTGTTCCAAAAGTTATTTAATTAGAATTATACAGATTTTCAGTTAGTAATATGCATGTAGCTTCCTTCATGTCTTTTCATGTCTTAACTGCTCATTTCTTTTTAATGTAGAGTACTATTGCGTTGTTCAGATGAACCACAGTTTATTTAACTATTAAAGGATATCTTTATTCAAGTTTTGGCAACTATGAATAAAGCTGCTATAAACATCTGTGTGTAGGTACTTCTGTGGATATAAGTTTTCAACTCCTTTGGGTAAATACCAAGGAATTTAACTGCCAAATCATATGTTAGAGTATGTTCAGTTTTGTAAGAAACTGCCAAACTGTCTTCCACAGTGGCCATATCACCAGCAATGAATGAGAGTTCCTGTTGCTCCATATCTTCACCAGCATTTGGTATTGTACTATCCACATGGCCAGTGCTTAACAGCCACATGTGGCTAATGGCTCCCATACTGGACAGTAACCTACAGGACATTTCCATCATCACAAAAAGTTGTATCGGCAATGCTGCTCTGTTTAAAACTTAATTGTTTATACAGTGGAAGAACTAAGGTGACAGCCTTTTTTTTTCCTCTGCATAAATCCATCCCTTCTCTCATTGCATTTTTTTTTTTTTTTGCGGTACGCGGGCCTCTCACTGTTGTGGCCTCTCCCGTTGCGGAGCACAGGCTCTGGATGCACAGGCTCAGCAGCTAAGGCTCACGGACCTAGCCGCTCCGTGCATGTGGGATCTTCCCGGACCGGGGCACAAACCCGTGTCCCCTGCATCGGCAGGTGGACTCTCAACCACTGCGCCACCAGGGAAGCCCTCTCATTGCATTTTGATGGTTTTTGTTTATATTTGCTCAGAAGTTCAAATCCCTGCTCAGCCATTATATGTCCATTAATAAATTATTTACCCCCCCGCCCCCAGTCTCAGCTTCCTCATCCTAATCACTTATCAGTTTAGTGCATTAAATTAGATAAGCAAGATAGGATAAATTACAACACTCATCATGTTAAGTCCTCATTTGCAAACTTTTGCCTGTTAGGAGTTTGTTTTTTGAATGTCTCAGTATGGTACTTTGAGGATCCTTACTGAAGGCAAAAGCTTAATACTGTATTTACCTGATGTGGATTTCTGTAACCCAAAAGTAGATTCGCTGCTTTTATATCAGCATGAACATATTCATTTTCATGTATATATTCCAGTACATCCAACTGTGAAAAGAAATATATAAGGTTATACTGATGTCTATTTAGAACTCCAGATCAACCTGAACATTGTGAATAGAGAATAACATGTATTTTTTTCACATTAACAATGACAAAATGATGTATTTCACAATTATGCATTTATCTATTCTAAAATTATCACATGTGCTGGTCGCTCATCCTGGGAAAAAGGTGAATAAAAGGATCTTCAAATATCAAGTGTTTTAAATGCACCTCTGATAGAGAGGAAGCCAAGACTCAACAATGCCTATGTTCCTGACAGCAAGGTGCCCAAATCACACTGTGCAAAGAGGAAAATTATGATAAAATCAGAGACCTAAAGTGAAATAATCATGACGCCCACTCAACAATCCCTCGCCCAAGCAATAATTATAAAGAAGGTTTTGGGGCTCCCAGAACAAAATCCCACGTCCATGATCACAGAGAAAGGCATTCTCCCTCTGTAGAGTAACAGAAAACACCTATGCTTCATCTCTGAAACCCTTGAGACTTGCATGTTACCTACGCCTAGTGCTCAATAAACATTTGTTGGCTGGCTAGAGGATGGATGGGAAAATTAATGAGTTCTGTTTGCCACATCCCAACCTGGCATGAGTAGTCGCATTCTATCTAAAGTGGAAAAAATAAAATGGAGCTTAGGCAAACCAAACACAAACAAGATAAGACGAATACGTGGTATAAACAAAATGTGTGCATGGGTGCTATTAAGATTTCATTGCTTCTTATTTGGCAAAGTATATATTATTCATTGCCACACTAATTACTGCCACCATCCCAAACTCATAATAAAAACTTTATAGCACCCCCTTACCACCACATGTGTAGTATGGAAAATAAAATATTTTGCCATACTTTGCATTGTTATAAATATAACTGACAAAAGAGAGGTTATTCTTATAGCAATGCAAGCTTGTTCTGATATGTAAAACAAAGCTGTGAGAAAAAAAAAAAATTCAGACTGTAGAACCAAAGCCTAATTGAGTTTGTAGTGCCAAACACAGCACATTCTGTCACTTACAGAGCCCACTGTTATCAATTTCACCAAAATAGTATCTACGCTCAATAACTGACATTTCTAGGGCAATAATCCTTCATTCTCTGATAATTCCACAAAGGGCAACAATTTGTATGTTGTAACAAGTAAATAATCTGAAAATGGAGCATGGGAAATAAGTCATTCTTTCTTACCATTCGGATACCTAGCTGCAGGACAGTTGACTTTTTAAAAGTACCATTCTGGTCTGAGATCTTCTGCAAATCTATTCCCAGTCTTTCCATTACCATAAATCTGTAACTATAAGAAGGAGAAGTCAAAAGGAGATGTTAAAATAGCAATGACGAAACTGTCCATTTATGAATTTGAAACAATGGAAAAATACCCCCAACTTAACAATAAAGAATGATGCAATCTGAACCATTAGAGAATGAATGTACGTTATATTGCTGTTCTTTTCCAGAAACATACTAAGTATTTACTTTGCAGTTAGTTTTTGAGTAGAAGAGCACTCTGTGCTGAACCACTCACACTGTCTTAGAACAGGAAAAGAGAAGTCTTTCCAAATTAGTCTTGAACTTAATTCATTTTGACTCCATCACCTTCTTGCCATATGGCCTGGAGCAATTATTTTTCCATACAGAAAATTTTATTTATATTTGTTTCTTGGCCTTAAAAAATCATATTTACTTTCTCTATATATTTATAAATATGTGTTTTCCTAAATGTACGTCTTCCTTTTCTTTTCTGTTTGGGACCTCTCCCCGCCCCTTTTCTTCCCTTCATATCTTCCCCTATTCTATATCTATCTATGTATACACACACACAAATACATACAGGAATTTTTTTTTGACAAAATGCAATCTAATTATATGAACTTTTCTGCATCATACATTTTTCAATAATATCTCATTGAAATCCTTCCAAATCAACTGGTAGAGCTCTAATTGATTCCTTTAATGGGCTGCATAGTATTACATGATATAGATGTACCATGGTTTACTCAGCCATTCACTCCCCTATAGGTAGCCCTTGACTTTGTTTCAAGATTACTGTTTGTTCTTTTTTTAAAAATTTATAGCATTTAAAGACCATTTAGGCAAAGCACTGACCTCTGAGCCTATTTTCTCACCTAGGAAAAGAAATATTATCACCTATCTTAAAAGGCTACTGAAAGAACAAAATGGGTACCTAACAAATGACATTTTTAAAAAAAATCACTACAATTAATTATTTATATGTGATAACTAGCCATGTTTGGTGAGTTTAAAAATATTTCTACAGGGCTTCCCTGGTGGCGCAGTGGTTGAGAGTCTGCCTGCCGATGCAGGGGACGCAGGTTCGTGCCCCGGTCCGGGAAGATCCCACATGCCGCGGAGCGGCTGGGCCCATGAGCCATGGCCGCTGAGCCTGCGTGTCCGGAGCCTGTGCTCTGCAATGCGAGAGGCCACAACAGTGAGAGGCCCGCGTACCGCCAAAAAAAAAAAAAAAAAAAAATCACAATGAGATATGCCCCCATGACACACCCACTAAAACCAGTCAAAAACTAAAAAGGCTGACTGTATTAGGTGTTGGAAAGGATGTGAAGTAACCAGAACTCTCACACACCACTGGAGAGAATGTAAAATGGTACAACCACTTTGGATTTTAAAAACTTAAACCTATGCCTAACATATGATCCAGCCATTCCACTTCTAGGTATTTACCAAGAGATAGGAAAGCATATGTCCTTACAAAGACTTATCCATAAATATTCAAGGTTTAAAAAAAAAAAAAAAAAAAAAATATTTCTACAAATTTTTGGTTGTGCCTCTCCTCAAGAGATGGAGTTTAATTAGATCTCCTCTCTTGAATATGGGGTAGACTTAATGACTTGCTTCTAGCAGAGAGAATACAATAGAAATGATGGGCTATCACGTCTAAAATTAGATTATAAAAGGACTGTGACTTTCTTTTTGGATGCATGCTCTTGTGTGTGCTCTTTCTCCTTCTCTCTCTCTTTCAATTACTGCAAGCCAGCTGCCATGCCTTTATGACACTCAGGCACCCTCTGGAGAGACCTACATGGTGAGGAAGTGAGGCCTGCCCACAATCATGTGAGAGAATTTAAAAGCTGATCCTCTTAGGCCTGCCAATAGCCACATGAGTGATTTTGAAAGCAGATCCTTCCCCAGTCGAGCCTTGAGAAGACTACAGCCCAAAAGACATCTGACTATATCCTCATGAGAAGTCCTGAGCAAGAACCATCTAGGGAAGCCATTTATACATAGATAACTGACCCACAGAAACTAAGATAATATTAGTTTGTCATTATAAGCCACCACATTTTAGGTCATTTAGCAATAAATAACTAATAGACCACATGAGAAATAGTTACAGGACAATATTTGATTATAATAATTCCATTTTACCTTTTTCCCTTGAATTCAGTAATACCAGATCCATAAAACTGAGGAATTCCTAAATAATCAAGCTGTTTGAGTTCTATCCATTTTTTGACTGCAAAGACAAATTTCACAGGAAATAAGGTATACTTTTTAGAAAGGTATTTCTTACTTTTGCGTAGATGCTTAAACTTATTTAGCTAACTTAAATAGAAATTAGACCTTCCTAAAAACATTTTTTAAAAATCAAATATATCTAGCTCATAGTTGCAAATTCTATTTATCACTATAATTAACATAAAAACATACACAGATTTCTAACATTTTAAAATTTTAAATCAGTTATAACCGAAACAAAAATAGTCGTAGTCACTCTACTCAATACTCTGTAATGACCTATATGGGAAAAGAATCTAAAAAAGAGTGGATATATATATAATATATATATGTATATATGATTCACTTTGCTGTATAGCAAAAACTAACACAACATTGTAAATCCACTATACTACAAAAAAAAATTTTTAATATAAAAAATAAAATATGCAATAAAAAACAAAAACAGGGCTTCCCTGGTGGCGCAGTGGTTAAGAGTCCGCCTGCCGATGCAGGGGACACGGGTTCGTGCCCTGGTCTGGGAAGATCCCACATGCCGCGGAGCGGCTGGGCCCGTGAGCCATGGCTGCTGAGCCTGCGCGTCCGGAGCCTCTGCTCCGCAATGGGAGAGGCCACAACAGTGAGAGGCCCATGTACCGCAAAAAAAAAAAAAAAAAAAAAAAAAAAAAAAAAAAAAACAAAAAAAAAAACAAAAATAGCAGTCATAAAATGCATTGATATCATTTACACAAATGTTTCTATTCATTAAAAAAATTAATTCCCTTATATGTTTGTTAAATTTTTAAATATAAAATGTTAACCACCAAAGGATCAGTAGAAAGACAGCTTTTTCTTCTGTATTACTAAAAGTCTAAAGCCACAGTAGTCAAAATAAATAAATAAATAAAAGTTAGGCAGAAAAATCATCTTACTCTGAAACTGTTGTACTGAAACTGTTTTGATTAAATTTTGTTTAAAAAAATCAAATCCACTTAAATAATCAGGCAGCTTATTTAATTTTTCATTTTTCTACCATACATGCTTAATGTTTAAGACAGCTCTACTGATAAGCAATGAAGTTTAATGGATTCTGTTTGTCACTCTGACATAGTTTAAGCAGTTAGTAAAGACTATAGTCTTAATGCTCAGAAGGTTTCGTTAAAGAAAACAAAGTTAACTATTGAGGTTAGACTCATCATTCTCTTTCCTAAACATAATGTAAAGGACCTTAATTATACTCATATCAATTTCCTTTAAGCTTTACTAGTCCATCTATATCATACAGTATTTATAACATGTTTTTTTTCTTCTTAGCTCTGCTCATATATATTTCATATTCCAATCCTCTAACTGATAGTTCTTACATCTGATATCCAGCTCCAATTAATTACTCAACATACAAATATTTAACATTTTAAACGTATTTTCTAAATCATCTTAATGTTTAATCATTTCCATACACTATGCCCGAATCTATTCTATGGTCATTCCTTTTCTTTATAATCTACTGCCCATTTTATTGTCTTTTTCTTATATCCTTTTTATCCAAATGGTTTTTTGTGAAAGAAACAATTTCATTTTACTATCTTTTATACCTAGAGAACTCTTGGTAGCTTAGATCAACAATCCAACATTTTATGTAAAGTAACAGAAATAACTTTGACTGAAATATATAACCAATTATGTATATAATATCAAGATTTGTATACCATGTGTTTTGTTTTTATGTAACAATAACTGTATCATTTTACAATAAAAATTCCTAATTGAAAAGAATTTTCCATAAGGCCAGAAAAAGACAAAAATATTAACAGCCACTTTAGCAAACATACATATGGAAGTAGCTTACTTTGCTAATTTTACTTACTACAGTCTTTTTTGGCTGCTCTTTGATAAAATTTAAGTTCTGAAAATAATGGGCCATTTTCTTGATATTCCTATAAAAGGAAAGAACAGTTAATTTTATTAGAAAAAAAAGTTAAAGATGGAATTAGTATTTCAACTGTGAAAATGAATATACATATGTAATATATAATAGTACTTGAATCACAAAAATCTCAGAAAAGCACTAAATAAACAAAGAACCTCATTTTTAACATTTTGTAATGCTATCTCTATACAGTCTTAGACATGAAAGTAGTCTTCTTATGGAAAGAACTTACTAAAAACACTGAGAACTGTACACGTACACAGACACTCAATGTATACTAACATGTATAACAGGGTGGGTACACTGCAAACTACCCTGGTGGTTCATTCATACATGAACCTTTACTGAGTGTCTACAATATTTTGTTCATAGTACCAGCCACAGGGGATACAAACAAAAATAAAACCTCATTCCTGCCTTTAAGGACTTTATCATCTAGAGCAGAGAGGAAAAGAAAGGCAGAAGACAGAGAGCTAGATAAGATACAAGGATGATAAATGTCAATGCAGAAGAACAAAATTCTCCAGTCTTTACATTTTAATAATGTGAAAATTATAATATTAGATGTATTGTTAATTAAAATTATGAAAACTAAGGTGAGAAACATTTTTACAAAAATGAAATGAATAAAGCACAAGATAAAAATGTCAAATATATGTGAAACACAAATTTAAGAGCAATACTTACCACTTTTATTACATGTCTTGCATCTTTATCTGGGTTTTTTATGGGGAAAGCTGCAGAACAAAAGACAGTGAGGAAAACAATAGTTGTTCCCAATTACTGAATGCCTACTATATCCCAGACACTGGACTAAGAACCTCTTATGGTAAGTATCACCTCCATTTTATACAAGATGCTTCTAAGGTTTAACAAGTTGAATAATTTGTTCACTAAGTAGCAGCAGATTGGGGATTGAAACTCAAATCTGACACCACAGCCCACACTCTTTACCATAAACCATACTCAAACATTCAAACATGGAAACCAACAGATTATATCAATCACATAGATCCAAATGTAGGGGAACCTATTTTCTAGATATATAGCATTAAACCCAATAAATGATATATAGTATAATCCATTGATTGAATTTTGCTAAATTAAAATCTATGATAATTCAGAAGTGAACACTGATTCATTTTAAGTAGAAAGTTCAAAACAACTTCTACTTGGCAAAATTCTAAAATAAATCAAGTTAGAAAGAGAATAAAGTCTTTAAAAAATCATCTCCTGAGCCTAGCAATCAACTATTCCTAAATTAAAGAGTATGTATCTCATAACATAAGCTCATTTCAATTTCAAGTTATCTTACTTCATTTTATTACCTACCATTTGCATTTTTAGATACAGTAATCCAACTTATGAAAATTCCACTGTTCAAATTCTTAAATCAAATCAATCATTTCATCTACATTATCTAAATTATTAAAAGATTACTTTGTATTCAAATCTTGATAAGAGAAGTTGACATGTATATTTATTCATATTGTGAAGGTCTAGAATGTTGTCATTCAACTATTTACTCTTCATTCATTTACTCCTTTATTCATTCAACTAACCAATATTTATTTATCAAGAAGCTAGAATAGGCAAGGCACTGTGTTGTTTGTCAGGATGATGTTTAAAGGAAACTGAAAGGATTCCCCCCACCCCCCCCCCCAGCAAAGGCGGCCACCACATCCTGTCCACTGTCCACCACAAACCGTGGGGTGTTGCTCCAGGACCTTGATTCAGACATGTATGCTCCCCCATCCATTAAACACTAATGTCTCTGTCACTAACTCCGAGCTCTATCTTCAGTCTTGAAGCTGGGCAAGTAGAGGCCTTGTAGGCCAGTGGGGTGCAGCTCAACAACCATCAAAGAAATAAAGAACTGTGACAGGCTACTTAATCTTCAGTGGAATATGATGGAGTAGAAGAACGTGGAGTTCGCATGTCCTCACAAGTACACAAGAATGCATCGGAGCAATTCTCACAGAGCAACTACTGGGCGCTAGTGGGGGACCACTGACACCTAAGGGGATGGGAGGTATCCCTGTATGACCAGGCCAGGGGTTGGGCCTGAGCTCCTGTGATGGGAGCGCCAAGTTCAAGCTGCTGAACTAACAGAGAACTTCAGGCCCCAGGGAATATTAACCAGTGTGAGATCTCCCAGAGGTCCTCATCTCGGGACCAAGACCTGGCACCACCCAACTGCCTGCAAACTCCAGTGCTGGACATCTCAGGCCAAACAACCAGCAAGACAGGAACACAGCCATACTCATCAAAAAAAAATGAGGTGACAAAAAAATATGTTACAGATGAAGGAGTAAGGTAAAAACCTGTAAGACAAAATAAATGAAGAGGAAATAGGCAAGCTCCCTAAAAAAGAATTCAGAGTAATGATAGTAAAGATGATCCAAAATCTGGGAAATAGAATGGAGGCACGGATCGAGAAAATACAAGAAATGTTTAACAAGGACCTAGAAGAATTAAAGAACAAACAAACAGAGATGAACAACACAATAACTGAAATGAAAACTACACTAGAAGGAACCAATAGCAGAATAACTGAGGCAGAAGAACGAATAAGTGAGCTGGACGATACAATGGTGGAAATATTTGCTAAGGAGCAGAATGAAGATAAAAGAATGAAAAGAAATGAGGACTGTCTAAGAGACCTTGCAGACAACATTAAACACACCAACATTCAAATTATAGGGGTCCCAGAAGAAGAAGAGAAAGAGAAAGGGTCTGAGAAACTATTTGAAGAGATTATCGTCAAAAACTTCCCTAATATGCGAAAGGAAATAGCCACCCAAGTACAGGAAGCACAGAGAGTCCCATACAGGATGAACCCAAGGAGAAACATGCCAAGATACCTATTAATCAAACTAACAAAAATTAAATTCAAAGAAAAAATATTAAAAGCAGCAAGGGAAAAGCAACAAAGAACATACAAGTGAATCCCCATAAGGTTATCAGCTGATTTATCAGCAGAAACTCTGCAGGCCAGGAGTGAGGGGCAGGATATATTTAAAGTGCTAAAAGGAAAACACCTACAACCAAGATTACTCTACCCAGCAAGGATCTCATTCAGGCTGATGGAGAAATCAAAAGCTTTACAGTTAAGCAAAAGCTAGGAGAATTCAGCACCATCAAACTAGCTTTACAGCAAATGCTAAAGGAACTTCTCTAGGCAGGAAACACAAGAGAAGAAAAAGACCTACAAAAACAAATGCAAAACAATTAAGAAAATGGTAATAGGAACATACATATCGATAACTACCTTAAATGTAAATGGATTAAATGCTCCAACCAAAAGACACAGGCTGGCTGAATGGATACAAAAACAAGACCATCTATATGCTGTCTACAAGAGACCCATTTCAGACCTAGGGACACATACAGACTGAAAGTGAGGGGATGGAAAAAGATATTCCATGCAAACAGAAATCAAAAGAAAGCTGGAGTAGCAATACTCATATCAGATAAATTAGACTTTAAAATAAAGACTGTTACAAGAGACAAGGAAGGGCACTACACAATGATCCAGGGATCAATCCAAGAAGCTATAATAATTGTAAATATTTATGCACCCAACATAGGAGCTCCTCAATACATAGGAAAATCCTAACAGCCATAAAAGGGGAAATCGACAGTAACACAGTAATAGTGGGGAACTTTAACACCCTATTTACACCAATGGACAGATCATCCAGACAGAAAACTAATAAGGAAACACAGCTTTAAATGACACAATAGATCAGATAGACATAATTGATATTTATAGGACATTCCACCCGAAAGCAGCAGAATACACTTTCTTCTCAAGCACACATGGAACACTCTCCAGGACAGATCACTTCTTGGGTCACAAATCAAGCCTCAGTAAATTTAAGAAAATTTAAATCATATCAAGCATCTTTTCCAACCACAATGCTACAACGCTATGAGATTAGAAATCAATTACAGGAAAAAAAACCTGTAAAAAACACAACCACATGGAGGCTAGACAATACACTGCTAAATAACCAAAAGATCACTGAGGACACTGAAGAGGAAATCAAAAAATACATAGAAACAAAGGGCAATGAAAACATGACAACCCAAAACCTATGGAATGCAGCAAAAGTAGTTCTAAGAGGTAAGTTTATAACAATACATTCCTACCTCAAGAAACAAGAAAAATCTCAAATAAACAGCCTAACCTTACACCTAAGCAACTAGAGAAAGAAGAACAAACAAAACCCAAAGTTAGTAGAGGAAAGAAATCATAAAGATCAGAGCAGAAATAAATGAAATAGAAATGAAGAAAACAATAGCATAAATCAATGAAAATAAAAGCTGTTTCTTTGAGAAGATAAACATAACTGGTGGGCTTCCCTGGTGGCGCAGTGGTTGAGAGTCCGCCTGCCGGTGCAGGGGACGCGGGTTCGTGCCCCGGTCCGGGGAAATCCCACATGCCGCGGAGCGACTGGGCCCGTGAGCCATGGCCGCTGAGCCTGCACGTCCGGAGCCTGTGCTCCGCAGCGGGAGAGGTCACAGCAGTGAGAGGCCCGCATACCGCAAAAAAAAAAAAAAAACATAACTGGTAAACCTTTAGCGAGACTCGTCAAGAAAAAAAGGGAGAGGACTCAAATCAATGAAGTTAGAAATGAAAAAGGAGAAATTACAACTGACACTGTAGAAATACAAAGCATCCTAAGAGACTACTACAAGCAACTCTATGCCAATAAAATGGACAACCTGGAAGAAATGGACAAATTCTTAGAAAGGTACAAACTTGTAAGACTGAACCAGGAAGAAATAGAAAATATAAACAGACTAATCACAAGTAATGAAATTGAAACTGCAATAAAAAATCTTCCAACAAACAAAAGTCCAGGACCAGATGGCTTCACAGGTGAATTCTATCAAACATTTAGAGAAGAGCTAACACCCATCCTTCTCAAACTCTTCCCAAAAATTGCAGAGGAAGGAACACTCCCATGCTCATTCTACGAGGCCACCATCACCCTGATACCAAAACCAGACAAAGATATCACAAAAAAAGAAAATTAAAGACCAATATCACTGATGAACATGGACACAAAAATCCTCAACAAAATACTAGCAAACAGAATCCAACAACACATTAAAAGGATCATACACCATGATCAAGTGGGATTTATCCCAGAGAGGCAAGGATTCTTCAATATACACAAATTAATCAATGTGATACACCATATTAACAAATTAAAGAAAACTATATGATCATCTCAATAGATGCAGAAAAAGCTTTCAACAAAATTCAACACCCATTTATGATAAAAACTCTCCAGAAAGTGGGCATAGAGGGAACCTACCTCAACATAATAAAGGCCATATACGACAAACCCACAGCAAACATCATTCTCAATGGTGAAAAACTGAAAGCATTTCCTCTAAGGTGAGGAAAAAGACAAGGATGTCCACTCTCACCACTATTATTCAACATAGTTTTGGAAGTCCTAGCCACAGCAATCAGAGAAGAAGAAGAAATAAAAGGAATAGAAATTGGAAAAGAAGAAGTAAAACTGTCACTGTTTGCAGATGACATGATACTATACATAGAAAATCCTAAAGATGCCACCAGAAAACTACTAAAGCTAATCAATTAATTTGGTAAAGTTGCAGAATACAAAATTAATACACAAAAATCTCTTGCATTCCTTCCTGTACACTAACAATGGAAGATCAGAAAGAGAAATTAAGGAAACACCCCCATTTAGCATAGCAACAAAAAGAATAAAATACCTATGAATAAACCTACATAAGGTGGTAAAAGACCTGTACTCAGAAAACTATAAGACACTGATGAAAGAAATCAAAGATGATGTAAACAAATGGAGAGATATACCATATTCTTGGATTGGAAGAATCAGTATTGTGAAAATGACTATACTACCCAAAGCAATTGACAGATTCAATGCAATCCCTATCAAATTACCAATGGCATTTTTCACAGAATTAAAACAAAAAATTTTACAACTTGTATGGAAACACAGAAGACCCCAAATAGCCAAAACAATCTTGAGAAAGAAAAACGGAGCTGGAGGAATCAGACTCCCTGACTTCAGACTATACTACAAAGCTACAGTAATCCAGACAGTATGGTACTGGCACAAAGACAGAAATACAGATCAATGGAACAGAATAGAAAGCCTGGAGATAAACCCATGCACCTATGCTCAACTAATCTACGATAAAGGAGACAAGGATATACAATGGAGAAAAGACAGTCTCTTCAGTAAGTGATGCTGGGAAAACTGGACAGCCACCTGTAAAAGAATGAAATCAACACGATACGCAAAAATAAACTCAAATTGGATTAGAGACCTAAATGAAAGAATGGACACTATAAAATTCTTAGAGGTAAACATAAGAACACTCTATGACAAATCACAGGAAGATCTTTTTTGACCCACCTCCTAGAGCAATGAAAATAAAAACAAAAATAAACAAATGGGACCTAGTGAAACTTAAAAGCTTTTGCACAGCAAAGGAAACCATAAACAAGATGAAAAGACAACCCTTACAATGGGAGAAAATATTTGCAAATGAAGCAACTGAGAAGGGATTAGTTAAGGGATTAGAGAAGGGATTAGTCTCCAAAATATACAAACAGCTCATGGAGTTCAATATCAAAAAAACAAAAAGCCCAATCAAAAAATGGGTGAAAGCCCTAAATAGACATTTCTCCAAAGAAAACATACAGATGGCCAACAAACACATGAAAAGATGCTCAACATCACTAATTATTAGAGAAATACAAATCAAAGCTACAATGAGGTATCACCTCACAACGGTCAGAATGGCCATCGTCAAAAAATCTACAAACAATAAATGCTGGAAAGGGTCTCGAGAAAAGGGAACTCTCTTGCACTGTTGGTGGGAATGTAAACTGACACAGCCACTATGGAGAACAGTATGGAGGTTCTTTAAAAAACTAAAGACAGAACTACCAGATGACCCAGCAATCCCACGACTGGGCATATACCCAGAGAAAATCATAATTCAAAAAGACACATGCACTCCAATGCTCACTGCAGCACTATTTACAATAGCCAGGACATGGAAGCATCCTAAATGCCCATCGACAGATGAATGGATAAAGAAGATATATACAGTGGACTATCAGCCATAAAAAGGAACAAAACTGGGTCATTTGTAGAGACATGGATGGACATAGAGACTGTCATACAGAGTGAAGTAAGTCAGAAAGAGAAAAACAAATATATATTAATGCATATGTGTGGAATCTAGAAAAATGGTACAGATGAACCTATTTGCAAAGCAGAAATAGAGATACAGAGCAAGAGAACAAATGTATGGTCACCAAGGGGGAAAGGGGGGGTGGGGTGAACTGGAAGATTGTAATTGACATATATACACTCTACTGGGCATAAGATAGATAACTAATGAGAACCTGCTATATAGCACAGGGAACTCTACTCAGTGCTCTGTGGTGACCAAAATGGGAAGGAAATCCAAAAAAGAGGGGATATATGTATACATATAGCTGATTCACTTCACTGTACAGCAGAAACTAACACAACATTGTAAGGCAACTATACTCCAATAAAATTTTTTTTTTAAAAAAAGGAAAGTGAAGGGAAAAGAGGTCAAACTAATATTGAAAACTGTCAGTTAGATTATGATCAAATTCTTCAGGTATATTTTCAGTATATTTACCAAAACACTATGTCCTCTCATTACTACTCCTAACATTTTTCCTTTGCTCCTAACTCTATCAACTTGTCTTTTCTCTATTAATTCACTTAATAGATGTAAAGTATGTTATAAATTTACTAAACTATATAAATTCTACTTCACAGCTAAGCCAACTCATGCACAATTTTCTTAAGCAATCTCCAAAAACTTTGATGTTAGCAATGCTATTAGTCAAAGAAATTATTGATACTTCAATTTTGGTTGATATTAGATATAAACTGTGAACCCAGACCTCTTTACGGTAAAAAAGAAACGAACTTATTTATATTAATTAAAATTTTCTTTTCCTGTTTATTCATATAGTCATTTCATTTTCACCCACGCAGCAGTCCCACGGGAACCGCAGGGGGAGTGGATTATCCATACCTAGGAAGGAAAAAACTAAAGAAAGTATAAAAAGAAGAAGGGGTCCAGTCCTAGTGTAGAAGAAAGGATGAGAAAAGCCTGTCCTCCCACCCCATGGCAAACTATTTTTACCACTATGGTACCCAAGGCTGGAGAGAAATAGTCCTGCCCTAACCCTGGTCCACTCAGTACAATACTGAATCTAGGCAATGGTCTTTGCTTCCTGAGGAGGAAGGCAGTAGAAACTCCCTGCTTCTTTTCTCAAAGCAAGTGTCCAAAACAGCAAATACATCTTTTTTTTTTTTTTTTTTGCGGTACGCCGGCCTCTCACTGTTGTGGCCTCTCACGTTGCGGAGCACAGGCTCCGGATGCACAGGCTCAGCGGCCATGGCTCACGGGCCCAGCCGCTCCGCGGCATGTGGGATCTTCCCGGACCGGGGCACGAACCCTTGTGCCCTGCATCAACAGGCAGACTCTCAACCACTGTGCCACCAGGGAAGCCCCAAAACAAAAGTTTTAATGGAACTCTGTTACTCAAGCTCATACTGCTCGCCACAGGACAGGCCAATAATCAAGAGACGAGTTGCTGGGCAAAGAATAACGACTTCCTTCAGAGAGCCCCCAAACCCACAAGATGGTGGACTCGTGCCCCCGAAGAACCGTCTTGCCTGACTGAGTCAGAATTCAGGCTCCTTTTATCCTAAAAGGGGCGGGACTAAAGCCAAGCACTTCCTGGTTCCCCTCGGGCTCCGGAGGGGAGGTGTTAATTTCTCCCTCCTGCAGTCATTCACAGGTGGGCCTGCTCAGGAGGTTTCCTGGGAGCTAAACACAGGTATTTTAGCTGAATGCTCATTACCCGAGAGGCAGGGGTCCCAGAGATGGGCCGTTATGGAGAATTTAAGCTTCTAGGCAGCATCGCTTTAGTGATTAACTAGTAACAGGATACAGAGGTTCTTCCCCATTACCATAACCCACTGTCAACGTCCAGTCCACAATCTTGTGGGAAAAGGGACAAAGACTGCCCTGGCTATTTCCTACTGAACGGGGGCGATGAATATTCTTTAGAATCTTTAGTTGGTGGTAAACATTCCCCATTTTTGGAGACAGAAATTCAAGATAAAACACAAACAGCGCATACAAGTGCTAGCCTTCAGAGAAGCAAACGAACCAGTTCACAAATCGGGTAAAAGTCCAACAACTCTTTCCTCTCTCCAACAGGGTACACCCCACTCCAATACGAAACAAACTGGCTTATTCCAGAGAAAAAGCCCCAAACGGAGAGGAATCAATTTCCCGGCTGTACACACCGGAGCCACTTACCCTACCGTACGGAGGCCATCGGCTCCCAAACGTGGATTCCTTCCTTCCACTGCCAAGCGCTGGGGCGGCCGGTGCTGCTTCAGAGAACTCTGAAGGGCAGACCCTCAGGACACGGGGTCCCGGCAGCTGCTAAGGTCTTACCCCAGAATTCCCCAACCAGGGCTGGCAGGCCACGAGCAGCAAGGCTCCTGGGTGGCTTCTTCAAAATTTGTTACCAAGTCCAAGCTTGTACTGCTCGCCACACGACAGGCTAATAAATTGAGAGGCGAGTTGCTGGGGCAAAGAAGAGTGACTTTATCTGGGAAGGCAGCAGAGCAAGATGACGGGCTGGACGCCCAAAGAACCATCTTGCTGAGTCAGCATTCACGCTCCTTTTACACTAAAAGGGGAGGGCGTAAAACCAAGCACTTCCGGTCAGCCTCCGGAGGGGAGGTGTTAATTTCTCCCTCGTGCAGTCACTCACAGGTGGGCCTGCTCAGGAGGTTTCCTGGGAGCTAAACACAGGTATTTTAGCTGAATGCTCATTTACCTTAATCTCTCGGAGGCAGGAGTCCGAGATGGGCCATTGTGTGCAATTTAAGCTTACAGGCAACATCCCTTTAGTGATTGAGAATACAAAATGTTCTTCCCTATTACAACCCTGTTATATTAAAATGTAAAGTAGTACAACTGATGTGGAAAACGTGTGGTGATTCCTCGAAAAATTAAACAGTTACCATATGATCTAATAATTCCACTTCTGGGTATATCTACAAAAGAATTGAACGTGGGGACATGAAGAGATGTTTATAGACCCACTGAACTATACATCTAAAAATGCTTGAAATGATGGATTTTATGTTGTGTACATTTTACCATAAAGTTTTAAAAGTTGTAAGGATTCCAAAGGATTGTCCACAAACACTGGTCTCCTGATGCTGGTAGGTACTTCCCACCAAACCCAGGGGTTTATCATCTGCAGCTTGTGAATGAGGATGTGTTTCAGAGACTATATGCAAAATCACGTATCATTTTTCTGAGAAAGCTTCCATCAGGCTGTCAGAGGGTCTGTGACCCACACGAGTTCAAGACCCATTCTGAGGGCCCCTCCCCTCTGCAGGTGTCACCTCCCCACTTTCCTCCCCTCCCTCTACCCACCCCCAGGACACTTTTCTCTTTCATTCACTCAGATTGTTTAAACATGATGCAGTGTATATTCTTAAATCTTTCTTGAACTCACTAGACAAGGTTTAATTTTTTTAAGACAAGTGAGGCTCTGAAATCAACCAAACTTCAGTGTTTTTTCTATTACCCTTTTTCTCCTGCCTGACAATATTAAACAGGTCCACCTCTGGCTCGGGATGTGGAACAGCAAATTTGCAAACCCATGTGGATGCTTAATCCTCCAAACCATGTTCTGTGACCTTAAATAATTTCCAGCTAAATTTTCTTGCTGTTTTTTGGTTTGTTTGTTTGTTTTGCGGTACGTGGGCCTCTCACCGTTGTGGCCTCTCCCGTTGCAGAGCACAGGCTCCGGACGCGCAGGCTCAGCGGCCATGGCTCACGGGCCCAGCCGCTCCGCGGCATGTGGGATCTTCCTGGACCGGGGCACGAACCCTTGTCCCCTGCATCAGCAGGCAGACTCTCAACCACTGCGCCACCAGGGAAGCCCCAAATACATCTTTAAACCCAACAGAACGTAAGAAACAGAAAAGCACAAAAGGAAAATGAGGGTTTCAATTAGATAAGTAACTTATTATGTTGCAAGTGGGGAAAACAGATATCCAACCAGTCCAATGTTCTACTCCTTGCTGATTTCAAAGTGTATCTTTACTGCTTTATAATCTGAATCTTCCTTTCATATGATTTCACATGAATGTGTTGACAGATACTTGAAACATCCCCATACTTGTCATTTGATAGCTACACAATATTCTCTATAAACTTCCAAGTCAGATTATATTAGAGGGCCTAAATCCAAAATCAATTGACCAGAAAGCTCTTGGAGATGGATGTTGAACAAATAAATTGTCCTAGTGACCATGGAGGTCTCTTTACAGCAATCGATCAGTTAATTAAATAAATATTTATTTCCTACTTAAAAACAAATAGAATCCTTCACATTCTAGGTAGTGAAATTAAATAATGACAGAAAACAGACAAAGACAAGGTATCTGCTTTCATAGTCTAGCGGAGAAATCAGACATTCATTAAATACTCATATGGGGTGTAAAACTGTAATTATCACAAGTGTTAAAAGGAGAGGTGGACAGTATGATGAGAATGTACAATTTAATTATACAAAAGGGAATGCTTGTGCAAAAACAGCTGAAGAGATGATGAAGAGCCAGATGCAAATCTAGCTAAGAATTTCTCTCCATGAAAGAGTTTATTAGAAGTTTGAGGTATAGTTGAGGAGCAGGAAACACATAATGAGATTTACATCTTGAACAGATCACTACACTACAATGTGGAAAAAAGACTGAAAGGGAACCAGAGTAGATATAGATAGATTAGTAAGGATTTAATATTGAGAGATTAGAGAAGAGAGAACTACAGGTTGGATTAGAGTATCAATGGCAGATTAAAAGAATGAGCAGATTCCAGAAATTTCAGAAAGTGAAACTGATAGGACTTGACCCTGGAGGGAAAGGGATCTAGTCTGGTACGTTACAGCTGACTGATCTATTAGAAGTTGAGAAGAAAGATCAATCATAGACAGTGATAGTGTTGAAAGTATAGTAGTCTCACATCCTCATTTAAATTTCTGATGAGAAGTCTGATGACATGATAAGGAATGCATTGTACATTTATATGATATTTGCCTTTCTAGCATCTCTTTTCTATTCATTGGTAACCTCACCTGGTTGTTCCTTTGAAGAACCAAACCTCCCACTATCCATGTAGACCTAGTAGGGGTGCCTATCACAGTGTATCCTCCCTTACATTCCAGAGTTGAGCACATGACCAAGTGTAGCACTTTGGAATGTACAAGCCCACAGGCCACCATAACCAGTTCAGAAAAAGCAAAGTGCCCCAACTAGGTATAAAAGTCTTCCCTAGCATTTGACATTAAAATGCTGCATAACACAAGATAGACCATAAGCTTTAAGGACACCAAAATCCTAGAAATAGCAGTGATCACTTTCCTTCGGTAAAGGGAAAATAAAGCCTGATAATAAAATCCAGAACTGAGGAAAGTAGGGTTAAGGCAGGGAGAGAGAAAGAGTCCTAGTGACATTGCATAAGCCCTAGAGTTACCCATACCTAAAGCCAGAAAAGCCCTGTACTTCTCACTTACAAGAGTTAATAAATCCCCCTTTTGCTTAAATTCATTTGAATTTCTGACAATGGCAACCAAAGACTTACACAGACTGCAACAACTGTGTTCCATATGTAAGATTATTTTAAAGGTATTGTGTCATAGTTTAATGGGCAGTATTAGGTATTACATATAAAGCAGGTCTTACATAAACACAAAAAAACAAACAATTCAAGAGGAAGATAATTATGAATTTTTAAGCATCTAATGGATACTTAACATACATATACAAAATAATGATGTATGCTATAATCAATAACATCTTAGATTTGAAAAAAGATGCAAGTAATCATAATAAATTTGAATAGACTAAGCTCACCCTCTAAGGACAGCAACTGTAAGGTTGTTAAAAAATACATAAATAAATGTATACTAAAACCTAGTGGTGCAGAGAAACAAAATAAAAAGATAAAAAATAAACTAATTAGCCAAAATTAGCTGAAAGAAAGCTGGAATATATATTTTCAAAAGTATGTAAGTCTTAGGAAAGAAGAATTATTAGACATAGAGTTAGTCCACCCTAATCATAAAAGGAACGATTCAACAGAAAGACAAAAATTATGAACTTGAAAGCACCTGATAATGTGCCTTCATAACATATGTCCAAAACAAGCAGAATTCCAAGAAAAAAAAACTGACAGAGTAAAAAAGATCATGGAAGATTTTAATACAATTCCATAATATATAAGCAAAAACAAATTAAAACAATACAATTAACAGTGCTTATCTAAAGGCCACATAAAAAACAACAGAAGAATATATTTTCTTTTTAACCCAACATAAAACATTTTTTTAACTGCCCATATTTTTACCGAGAAAGCAGGTTTCATCAAATATCAAAGAACAAGGATTATTAAGGCTACATTCTGTGACCATAATGCCTGGTCCCTAGGCCAAAGAAGAAATCACAATGAAAATTAGAAAATACACAGGACTATATAATATTGAAAATATTATATTGAATCTAGTTAGGATGTAGTTAAAGTGCAAATTTACTGCTTGTTTCTCTCTGATAGAAGGTAAGCCTCACAAAGACAGAATAGTTTGTTTTATTTAGATGTATCCCAAGCACCTATTATAAGGCCTAGTGGGCATTCTTTAAAATTTTGATGAATAATTTAATGAATGAAAGTAGCATCTAGAAAGAAATTTATATCTTTAAAATTTTCATTTTAAGAAAACTGAGTACCCAAAGTGGTGACATAGTAGGCTCCTGCACTTCCCTCCACCGAATATACAGCCACAAACCTAGCGACTCCCTCTGAAAGAGATTCAGAAACTAGCTAAATGAGGGAGTCCTTAAGCTGAAACAAAAGGATACCAATTATTAAAATGAAAATATATAAAAGTATAAAACTAGCTGGCAAATACAGTTAAATTTAGAATATACTAATATTGTAGCGGGTAAATCATTTACAACTCTAGTATAAAGGTTAAAAAACAAAAGTATTAGAAAAAACTATATTATAATTTGTTAATGAATACATGGGACAAAAACATGTAAATTTTGACAACAAAAACATAAAACGTGTGGAGGGGGAGCATAAAAATGTAGAGCTTTTTAGGTACTCAAAGTTAAGTTATCAGCTTAAAACAGCCTGTTACAAGCATAAGATGCTTCATGCAAGCTTTATGGTAATTCCAAAAACAAAAACTTCAGATAAACAAGTGATAAAGAAATCAATGCACATCATTATGAAAAAATCATCAAATCATAAAGGAGGAGAGCAAGAGAAAAAGAAAGAAAAAAAGGAACTACAAATCAACCAGAAAACAATTACCAAAATGGCAACAGTATGTTCACACCTATCAACAATTACTTTAAATGTAAATAGACTAAGTTTGCCAAAAGACGGGGTGGTTAAATGGATAAAAAGAATAAGATCCAACTATATGACATCTAAAAGAGATTGGTTTCCGCTTCAAAGACACACAAGATTGAAAGTGAAGGGATGGAAAAAGATGTCCTATGTAAATGGAAACCAAAAGAAAGTAGGGAAAGCTACACTTATCTCAGATAAAATATACTTTAAACCAAAAACTGTAACAAGAGACATGACCCAGCAATTCCACTACTGGGCATATATCGTGAAAACCATAATTCAAAAAGACACATGCACCCCAATGTTCACTGCAGCACTATTTACAATAGCCAGGACATGGAAGCAACCTAAGTGTCCATCGACAGATGAATGGATAAAGAAGATGTGGCACATATATACAATGGAATATTACTCAGCCATAAAAAGGAACGAAATTGAGTTATTTGTAATGAGGTGGATGGACCTAGAGACTATCACACAGAGTGAAGTAAGTCAGAAAGAGAAAAATATCGTATATTAATGCATATATTTGGAATGTAGAAAAATGGTATAGATGATCTTATTTGCAAAGCAGAAATAGAGACACAGACATATGGAGAACAAATGTATGGATACCAAGGGGGAAAGGGAGGGTGTGGAAGGAATTGGGAGACTGGGATTGACATATATACACTATTGATACTATGTGTAAAATAGATAACTAATGAGAACCTACTGTATGGCACAGGGAACTCTACTCAATGCTCTGTGGTGACCTAAATGGAAGGAAATCCAAAAAAGAGGGGATATATGTATACGTATAGCCGATTCATTTTGCTGTTCAGCAGAAACTAATGTAACATTGTAAAGCAACTCTACTACAATAAAAATTCATTTAAAAAGATAAATAGGGCTTCCCTGGTGGCGCAGTGGTTGAGAATCTGCTTGGCGATGCAGGGGACACGGGTTCGTGCCCCTGTCCGGGAAGATCCCACATGCCGCGGAGCAACTAGGCCCGTGAGCCAGAACTACTGAGCCTGCGCGTCCGGAACCTGTGCTCCGCAACAAGAGAGGCCGCGATAGTGAGAGGCCCGCGCACCGCGATGAAGAGTGGCCCCCGCTTGCCACAACTAGAGAAAGCCCTCGCACAGAAACGAAGACCCAACACAGCCAAAAGTAAATAAATAAAATTAAAAAAAATAAATAAATAAAAAGAAAAAAATAAAAAGATAAATAAAAGACAATGAGGATCATTATATAATGATAAAGGGATCCATTCATCAAAAGGATATGACAATTGTAAATATCTATGGACCCAAGATAGGTGCACCTAAATATATAAAGCAAATATTAATAGATCTGAAGGAGGAAATAGTCTGCAATAGAATAATAGTACAGGGCTTCAATACACTGCTTTCAACAATGGACAGATCATCCAGATAGAAAATCAGTGAGGAAATAATGGATGTAAACTACACGTTACATAAGAGGGACCTAATATATATAGAATAGTCCATCAAAAGCAGCAGAATACATTCTTCTCAAGCACACATGGAACGTTTTTTTAGGATAAATCATGCTAGGTGACAAAGCAAGTCCTAACAAATTTAAGAAACTGAAATCATATCAAGTATCTTTTCTGACCACAATGGTACAAAAACTAGATATCGATTACAAGAGAAAACCTGGAAAATGCATAAATTTGTGGAGATTGAACAATACACTCTTGAACAACCAATGGTTCAAAGAAGAAATTTTTAAAAATCAAGAAATAACTTGAGACAAATGAAAATGGAAACATAACATATCACTACTTATGGGTTACAGCAAAAACAGTTTTAAGAAGGAATTTTATAACAATAAACATCTACACTAAGAAAAAAGAAAACTCCAATATATATTCTAACTTTACATATCAAGGAACTAGAAAAAGAAAAAAGGAAGCTCAAAATTAGTAGAAAAAGGAAATAAAGATCAGAATGGAAATAAACAGAGACTAGAAAGACAATTGAAAAGATCAAGTCAAAGACACTACTAGAAAAGAAAATTACATACCAATATCCCTGATGAAGATACATGCAAAAATACTCAACAAATAATTAGCAAACTGAATTCAACAGTACATTAAAGGATCATACACCACGATCAAGTGGGATTTATTTTGGGATGCAAAGATGGTTCAACATATGCAAATCAATTAACGTGATAAACTACATTAACAAAATGAAGGATAAAAATCATATGATCATCTCAATAGATGCGGAAAAAGCATCTGACAAAATTCAAAATGCTGTCATGATCAAAAAACTCTCAAAAACTGGGTATAGAAGGAACATACCTCAACATAATAAAGGCTAATTATGCAAAGCCCACATCCAACATCACACCCAAAAGTGAAAAGCTGAAAGCTTTTCCTTTAAGATCAGGAACAAGACAAGGATGCCCACTCTCACCACTTTTATTCAACATAGTACTGGAAGTCCTAGCCAGAGAAATCAGGGAATAAAAAGAAATAAAAGGCATCCGAATTGGGAAGAAAGAATGTAAAATTATCTCTGTTTGTAGATGACATTCTATAGAGAAAATCCTTAAGACTCCAGGATACAAAATCAATATACAAGAATCAACTGTGTTTCCATACACTAATGATGAGGTATCAGAAAGAAAAATTCAGAAAACAATCCCACTTATAGTACCATCAAAAAGAATCCATTACTTAGTAATAAATTTAACCAAGGATGAGAAAGATCTGTACACCACAGACCTGAAAACATTGATGAAAGAAATGCAGAGGACACAATAAATGGGAAGATATTATGTGCTCATGGATCAGAAGAATCAACAGTGTTAAAACATTCAGACTACCCAGGGCAATCTACAGATTCAATGTAATTCCTACCAAAATTCCAGTGGCATTTTTCACAGAAATTTCTTAAAAATCCTAAAATTTGTATGGAACTACAAAAGACCCTGAATAGGCAAAGTATACTAAGCAAGAAGAACAAAGCAGGAGGCATCACACTCTCTGATTTCAAACTGTATTACAAAGCTATAATAATCAAAACAGTATGGTATTGGCATAAAAACAGAAGTGTAAATCAATGGTACAGAATAGAGAGTCCAGAAATAATTCATGGTCAATTAATTTTTGACAAAGGAGTCAAGAATATACAATGTAGAAAGGACAGGCTCTTCAATAAATGGTGCTGGGAACACTAGATAGCCACATGCAAAAGAATTAAACTGGACCCTTACGTTATACTGTACACAAAAATCAACTCAGAATGGATTTGAAGACTTGAGTGTAAGACCTAAAACCATAAAAGATCCAGAAGAAAATACAGGGGGTTGGCTCCTTCATATCTGTCTTGGTAATGACTGTTTTGGATTTAACACCAAAAACAAAGGCAATAAAAGCAAAAATACATAAGTGGGACTAACTGAAAAACTAAAAATTTCTGCACAGTAAAGGAAACCATCAACAAAATGAGAAGGCAACCTATGGAATGAGAGAAAATATTCGCAAACCACATATCCAATATCAAAATATACTTACTAGGATCATACAACTCAATAGCAAAAAATAAATAAATAACCGAATTTTAAAATGGCCAAAGACTCTTATAGATTTTTTTCCAAAGAAGACATTCAAATGGCCACAGGTGCATGAAACAGTGCTCACCATCACCAATCATCAGAGAAATGCAAATTAAACCACAGTGAATATTACCTCACACCTGTTAGCAGGGCTATTATCAAATAGACAAGAAGTAACAAATGCTGGTGAGGATGTGGAGAAAAGGAAACGCTTTGTACACTATTGGTAGGAATATAAACTGGTATAACCACTACGGAAAACAATATGGAGGTTCTTCAGGAAATTAAAACTAGAACTACCATGTGATCTAGCAATTCCACTTCTGGGTGTACCCAAAGGAAACAAAAGCCTGTTTGAAATGACTCCATAATGTATGATTCCAGCTGTATGCCATTCTGGAACAGGAGGCAGAGGGATAAATAGGTGGTACACAGGAGAAACTTAGGGCAGTGAAACTACTCTGTATGACACTATAATGGTGGATACATGACATCATGCATTGGTCAAAACCCATAAAACTGTACTATAGGGCTTCCCTGGTGGCGCAGTGGTTGAGAATCCGCCTGCCGATGCAGGGGACACGGGTTTGTGCCCCGGTCTGGGAAGATCCCACATGCCGTGGAGCGGCTGGACCCATGAGCCACGGTCGCTGAACCTGCTCGTCCGGAGCCTGTGCTCCACAACGGGAGAGGCCACAACAGTGAGAGGCCCGCATACCGCAAAAAAAAAAAAAAAACTGTACTATATAAGTGAACCCTAATGTAAACTATGGACTTTAGTTAATAAATTGTAACAAAATCACCACACTAATTCAAGACATCAATGCCAAAATTATACAGATTTTGGAACTATCTGATAAAGACTTCAAAGCAACTATTACAAAAATGTTCCAGCAAATAAAGGCAAACACTTTTGGAACAAATGGAAAGACAGACAATGCATCAAAGACATAGAATATACAAAGAAAAAGTTAAATGACACTTTTGGAAATGAAAAATACAATGACCAAAAAAAATTTTTTTTAATTCATGATTGGGCTCAATATGATTATAGAGATGATACATGAAAGAGTCACTGAACTTTAGGATGGATCAATAAAAATGTATCCAACCTGAAAAACAGCAAGATAGAGTATGGAAAAATTGAACAGAGTCTCAGGATCCTGTAGGCAATAACAAAACATTTAACACTCATGATATTGGAGTTCCAGAGGTAGAGAGGTAAGAGTGTGGTGCTGAAAAAGTATTTGATAAATAATGGCTGAAATGTCCCAAATTTTATATATACATAAACCCACAGTTCAGTGAATCCCCATGGGGATAAACTCAAAGAAATCAATGCCCAGACACATATAATCAAACTACTGAAAGCGAAAACAAAGAAAAATCTTGAAAGGCGCTACAGTAAAAAATAAATTAACTACAGGGTAAAATGACTCAAATCACTGTGGATTTCTCATCAGAAACCCTGAAGACCAGAGGGAAGAGTCACAACATGTTTGAAGTGCTAAAAAGAACAGTCAATCCAATATCCAGCAAAAATATCCTTCTGGAATTAAAGCTAAATAAAGACATTCTCAAGTGAAGAATAACTAAGAGTAGCCATAGCCAGCAGATCTGCTATATAAGAATTGCTAAAGAAAGATATTCAGAAAAGAAAAGAAAATCATACAAGGAAATGTGAACTATCAGGAATAAAAGAAGAGAAAAAAATGGTAAACATTGGGAAAATGTAATGGATTACACTTTCCTTCAGTTAAAATGTGTTTGATGGTTAAAGCAAAAATTATAATATGGTCTGGGGGAATTTAAGTTAATATAGATGTAATATATGACAACTAAAACATATCAGAATGTGTGGGATTCTGTCAGAGGAGGACTTAGAAACAAATTTAGCATTGAACACTTATACTACAAAAGAAGAAAGATTCAAATAAGTAAGTTTCCACCTAAGGGAATTAGGGGAAGAAAAGGGCAAACTAAACCCAAAACAAATGGAAGGAAGGAGACAAAAAAGAAAAAAACACAAATTGGTGAGATCGAAAACAGAAAAATACAGTAAATCCACAAAACCAAGAGCTGTTTCTTTGAAATGATCAATAAAATTTACAAACCCATGTCAAGACTGACAAAAAAGAAAAGCAAAAAAAGAGAAAAATGATCCATATCAGGAATGAAAAAGGAGTATCACTATAGAAACTGTTAACATTAAAAGTATAATAAACTAATACTATGAACAACTCTATACATAGAAATTTGACAACTTAGATGGAATGGAACAATTGCTTAAAATTCACAAACTACTAAAAGTTACCTGATATGAAGCAAATAACCAAACAAGTCCCAGGTGAAATCAAGTTCTAAACAAACAAACAAACAAACAAACATCCTTTGGAAAAAGGTATCTCTAACCCCAGATGGCTTCACTGTAGAATTCTACAAAACACATGAAAAACAAGTAACATCAATTCTATATATTCACTTCCGGAAAGCAAAAAAGGAGGGAATAATTCACAACTCATTTTATGAAACCAGCAGTACCCTAAAACCAAAACCAAAACCAAAACCAAACAAAGACAGTAGGGGGGAAAAAAAAGAAAGCAGAAAAAGAAAACTATAGACCAATATCCTCCCCTCATAATGTTGATGCAAAAGAAAAAAAAAGAAATCAATGTCCTCCACCATATTAAGAATCTAAAAAAGAAAAACCAAATGATCCTATCAATTGATACAGAAAAAGTATTTGACAAAATTCGACACCCATTCAGGATAAAAACTCTCAGTATAGTAAGGAGTGCTTCCTCAATTTGAAAAAGAATACTACAAACAACCTATAGCTAACATTATACTAAGTGATGAGAGGCTGAATGCTTTCTCCCTTAAACTGGGAACAGTCAAGGACGTCCACTCTCACCATTCCTACTCAATAAAGTGCTGGAAGTCCTAGCCAGTGCAAGGAGTCAGGAAACAAATAAAAAGTACACAGATTCGAAAGGAAGAAATAAAGTGATTCCTACTTGCAGATGACAAGATTATCTATATAGAAAATTCCAAAGAATCTGAAAAAAAAAAAATCCTAGGACTAATAAGTAAATTTACCAAGACGATGGGACGTATAGTCAACAAGCAAAAATCAACTGTATTGGGCTTCCCTGGTGGCGCAGTGGTTGAGAGTCCACCTGCCGATGCAGGGGACACGGGTTCGTGCCCCGGTCCGGGAAGATCCCATATGCCGCGGAGCGGCTGCGCCCGTGAGCCATGGCCGCTGAGCCTGCGCGTGCGGAGCCTGTGCTCCGCAACGGGAGAGGCCACAACAGTGAGAGGCCCGCGTACTGCAAAAAAAAAAAAAAAAAAAAAATCAACTGTGTTTTTATATACTAATAATGTACCATTGGAAACCAAAATTACAAAAGCAACACCATGTTTAATAGCATCAAAATTTTAAAAAGAAAAAGAGAAAAACTTACATATATACCTAAAAGTACATGTACAGGACCAATATGCCAGAAGCCAAAATGCTGATGAAAGAAATCAAGGACCTAAAGAAATGGAGAGAGATGCTCTACTTGCGGATTGAAGACTCAACATTAAAAATGTCAATTCTGGGCTTCCCTGGTGGCGCAGTGGTTGCGAGTCCGCCTGCCGATGCAGGGGACTCGGGTTCGTGTCCCGGTCTGGGAGGATCCCACATGCCGCGGAGCGGCTGGGCCCGTGAGCCATGGCCGCTGAGCCTGTGCGCCCGGAGCCTGTGCTCCGCAACGGGAGAGGCCACAGCAGTGAGAGGCCCGCGTACCTCAAAAAAAAAAAAAAAATTCTCCAAAATTTTGTCTCTGACAAAAGAGAGGCAAAATATTATTGAAAACAAACACACGATATACAACTTTGGCAGAAAATGCAAAAAGGAAAACAGTAGGCATCAAGGGGGAGGTGAACTTAAATTAAACACTATTTGAATACCTAGAATCTTGAGATAGAATGCAGGTCATAAAAACAAAACAAGCAAGACAATATTGGTATTTATTTCCACCCTTGGGTTCCAAGACTATGACATATAAAAATTCTGATTTTTCTTTACATTTACTACTAATAAATCACCACGCACAATTTTTAAAATGAGTTCTTGTACAGTTGGGGAAGAAAGACCTTATTCTCTATAATGCTGTTAAGTCCCCTCCAAGTATAAATCATTTCTTATTAACTGCATATTCAACTCTGGAGCTTATTAATTATTGTAGCATAATCAGTTATCTTCCACTTTTTTAGTAATGGGGTGTTTCTTGGCAGCCTGATACACAGAACAGATCAAAGCAGAAATGCTCCGGTTGAAACATGGGTGGAGTGAACCACAGCCCCTACTCCTTTCACCTGTATACCTGGGTTCCATAAAGACCAGTGTGAAGACCTACTGGTGATTGATCTGTCATTTCCTGACTGTTTATAATACCTCTAGTTACATTTGTAACATGTTCTTATTGAACACCTGCTAGATTTTCTTTCTTCTCTAAGAAAAACGAACAGTAGCATTCTGGTCATATTGGATTCTATGATTACATTTTCACTTGGCTTTATTAACCTTTTGCCATTACATAATGTCCTTGTTTAGTTCTCTTAATAATTTTTACTACGGAATATAAAACAATTTAAAAAATGCTTATCTTACTCTTTGCTTACACATGCATGAAGAAACTTGATCTTTTAGTGTCTTTATATTTTATTGTATTAGGTATTTCTCTTTTGGCAAGTGATTACGGGGTTTTTGTCAATGACATTCTTTAATAGGGGATTTCAGACAGTTTTTATCTAATGTAGTAATTGGCAACTGAATTATAATACAACACTCTGTAAATTTATATTATTGTTATTCTTTTTTGCTCTCCTTCAGCGATTACTTACTGGTTGTGGTACATATTACATATGTTATCTTATAATAGACTATCTTTCAATCCATTTATCTATTTCTTAAACACTCTTCACACTGATATACTCTAATTCAGATGTTTTCATTATTATTATTATTAACTAAACATTTCGAGCTTGCTTGAACAGTTGATATGTACCAACTTTTCTGTTTAACTCTTAACCCTGTATTTCCTAACCACAGGTCTTTAATCTACTTTAGAAATGTGAATTGCATTATAAAATTATATTCATAAGTCCAGTTTTTACTAAACTTTTTACTTTGTGTCATCAAATCTTTTTGTAATTCATTTATTTCTTGGAAGTCTTTTTCACTTATATACTTTCAAGTCTACTTTATCTTTGTGGTAATCTGTTATAAAATGATTTCAGATTTCCTAAGTCCTCAAATGTTTCCTTCTCTCTTAAGAGGCATTCTGTTTGGCCAGATAGTGTACTGGAATGATAGCCATATTTCTTTTAGCTATTATGAAGTTATTCTATTGTTAGTCTATGAGTTAATTAAGGGCTGAAGTAGTTCCTGAACTCCCTCCCTGAAATGATATTATACATTCTGCATTTCAAGCTTAAAAAGCCACTATGTAAGAACTTTGGCTCCACACTCATTCTTTTTGAAACACTTCCTAATATTCATGCTGAAATTAAGTTTCAAATAAGGGAAATCTTTCTTATATCTTTCATTATGGTCTCTGTTTTGAAAGTCTTTACCTTTTCATGTAATGTTCTTATTATCCAAAAATATACTACATAAAAAGATAACAGAACCATTACTTTTTCTTCTTGATGTTCTCTTTACATCATTTTTCTGTGCCTTAGATTTATTTTGCTTGCTCATTAGTAGTATAGCTAATTCTTTGCTCAGCTGGGTCAATTCTTTCCTTAAAGCCTCTATCCCTGTTTCAATATCTCTCACCATCTTTCAGGATCTCACAGATTTTCAGGGTCAGAAAGAACTTAAAAGTCCTCCCCCGAATAAAGACCTCTTATTTTTAACACAGATTCCATAATGCATTCCATTTACATTAAACTAGTTAACTTCAGAACATCTGTACTTGGTCAAAATCTTTCTGCTGAAGTAGAAATTCTGATATTATAGAAGTCTTACAATGTTTTTCTTCCCCTTTCCATCACACAGCAAAAATGGTCTATTAGGTACGCCACTTTGTTTTGCTTTCTTTTCATTTGTCTTGAAGTGTAGTGTGTGGAGATTTTTTAGTGGGTTTTACTACTTTTCCTTCTACCACCCTCCTAACACTTTATAAGACAGAAGGTTTACATAACTAATACTTCAGGCCCAATTGTAATACTCACATATGACACTGGAGATATATGTTAGAATTGTAACACATGATCTTTTAGTAGAAACAAGATCAAGTATAATGAACAGCATTTTTCTTCACATTCTCCAGAAACTGAAATTAATAACTGTATATCACCATAAGCGCTCAATAACATGTATTCTAATGTAATATATTTTGTTCATTCTTTTCCTTGCTATGTATATACTCCCAAGAAAAAAGTATCATAGCATAAAAACTAGCTTTGCAATATCTAATAACTATCTCCATTAAAAACACTTAAAGATTTGCCTCTTCATGAAATGTTATAATTTTTTTCATAAAATCATCTATAGGTACATAATAAATTACTGTTGTGTAATAATATCTTGGCAAAACTGAATACTTTTTCAAAAACTATACTTCTATTATATATAAAATATTTTGGCATCTGAACAAATTCTATAAAGAAACATATTCTTTATCAAGATTTCACTTATCCAAGTATTTATTTTTGTTTATTTTACTCTTAAAAAGACCTAGTTTTCTAAATAGTGTATCTTTAAATTATTATCCAGGACCTCACTGGTGGCACAGGGGTTAAGAATCCGCCTGCCAATGCAGGGGACATGGGTTCGAACCCTGGTCCGGGAAGATCCCACATGCCGCAGAGCAATTAAGCTCGTGCACCACAGATACTGAGCCTGCGCTCTAGAGCCCACGAGCCACAACTACTGAGGCTGTGTGCCACAACTACTGAAGCCCGCACACCTAGAGCCCATGCTCTGCAACAAAGGGAAGCCACTGCAATGAGAAGCCTACGCACCGGAACAGAGTAGTCCCCGCTCACCACGACTAGAGAAAGCCCATGCAGCAATGAAGACCTAATGCAGCCAAAAAATTAATTAATTAATTTTAAAAAATTATTATCCAATGAAAAAAGACATGGTCAAAAATAATTCAATATCCGTAAAAATATTTTTACATGATGCTTATTAAAATTGTATCATAGGGATTTAGAGGCTTCTTCTGATCTTCTGTTGGTTATTAGCCTTAAAACAAATGCATAAAATCCCTATAAACTAAACAAATTTACTCATTTTTTAAAAAGCAGAAAAACCTACCAAATCTTTATCATCAGTTTGTGTGCACTGTTGACTATTCTCACTTTTTTTCATAAAAATATTGTTTGATCTAGGTATAGTACATTTTTTAGTGTATGTATTTTTTCTAGTTCTTAACATTAGATTTGCTATAAATATCAGATGGTCTTTCAAAGATTTTGTGAACTTAATATTAAAAACGTATCACGGATGATCTACACCTCACGTTGTCAATCTGAATGAAAATGACACCATTATCAGCATCATCACTAACATATTTCTTACATTAGCTGCCAATACTATCAATTAGATATTTCACTGTTATTTTAGAAATGAGCATGTCACAAGCATGTCATTTGCCACTATTTTCTCTGGCTAGTAATAAATTCAAAGTGTTCTTTGACAAAGGACATCAATCAGGAGAGCAAAGAAACCTGAGTTCAAATGTAGATGGAGGCAATTATTAAAACTATAGCATAGAGACAAATTGCTTACCATTCCTAGGCCTCAATAACTCCCTTATCAAGCTGCTGAGAGGATTAAATGAAATAATGCATATAAAGCATTTAACACAGAGCATGGCACACAGTAAGTAAAACATTTTAGCAGCAGTTGATGATGATGATGATGATTGTCTAAAAAAGATTTCAAGAACCATCCCTAGCAGTATGCCCCAGACACACTTGACTCATCTGCTACACTTTACCGGAGATTCTTGCTTTCATTCCTTTTTACTGTTCTATGTCCTATGTTCATAGCCTCCATAGTGAGGCTTTGGTAACATTACCTCTAAGAACTTCGTTAGGTAGCACTCAGAACACCTACAATGGACACTATGCCCTCCATGAGCCTCTTTCACACATGTTGTAGCTTCTGATTGCTCTTGCTTGATATAAATTTGCGGGAAGCTGCCTTTACTCCACACTAAGCATAGGAGAGAAAAATGGCCAGTGTCTCTGGGGAATAATTAACAAAAGACAGTTTGTTTCATCTACATGATAAAATACAGCATCCCTATTAAAAGGCAAATTCATCATTCCCAAAAGTTAAATAGAATGACACTTTAAAAGTAATTCCAGCTGATTAAATTTAGGGTTCTGAAAAAAATTTTAATTCATGAATATACTCTGAATCTTTCATTTGATTTTAAAATGTATAAATGTTCATTTAACTTTGAGCCCTTGCCTCTCAGTGTTCTATTCTGAGCTAGTCAAACAAGTGGTAGCAGGCATGCTGGGCTCAATAATACTGCCTCTCATATTTAAATACTCTTTTTCACTTGGATTGCAAATTAAAGACAGTCTCCTGAACACTGACACATTTTCAATGATTGATTTTGCAAAACGTGTTGATTTTTCCTACACTGTTTTGCCTCTGTGTATGTCAACTTTGGCCTTCTTTTCTTGCTCCTTTGCAGTGCTGCTGTCTCTTTGAAGCCATTGTCTGCCTGATATGAAAAATGTACATTAAACCTCACGACTAATTACATAGATAGAAAATTCCTGATCTCAAACACCCATGCCCAGAAACTATAACAAAAGCTTCTGACTATGTACAAAACTCTTAATCAAACCTTTCATTCACTTGGATTAAAAGAAATTCCAATAATTTATTTTCTGCTAAAGTTGTCTTTATATCCTTTGAAAAGTGGATTTCTTATGCATGTTACATGCCTATAAGTCAATCCATTTAACATTAAACCCCATCTATTCCCTCCACAAAAGTTTATACTTGCTATTAGGTCTACTTCAATTAAGTGCTACTCAGTAGAACTGTTTCATTCTAAACACAAAACTATTTAGTCTGAATATAATGTCCTTTTCTTTTTTTTAACTCTCTCTGCACTAGGCATTAGCAAAGTAGACTTTCCCCAATAAATCCTATAATCTATGGATTAAGTACATGGCTTCTTGTATTTAAAAAACATACTTGGAAAGAGAATGAACAGAAACTTCTTTCCCCTCGAATTCCCCAAAATATACAAAACAATGTCTCTACATCTAAAAGGACAGTGCCTTACGCACATGCTGCATGTTATAGTATATAGAGAACAAAATTTCATCTCAGATCACCTAATTGTTAGGAAAATTATTTTTCCTGAACAGACTAGTTTTCGAGTTAATTTAACCAATCTTTTTTTTTTAAGCTATTGTATGCAAGGCCTTGTCTAAGCACTCTGAGAGAATACCTGCAAGGAGTTTATAATCTAGTGTTGATGGACGGTAAACAGTATACAAATGGCAATCATATGAAACAAGATAAGCACTGAGAAAGAGCACACTACAGGAAGGAACAAAGAGAGAGTGAGAAAAGTTGTGGCTACTCCCCTGCTCGGCTCGTTAGCATGTTAGAATTTTCATAAGGCCTACCAGCCATCATTCGTTTCCACCAGCGATCCTAGCAACAGACTCCCCTAGCTCCCGGTCTACCGAATCTAGGTACCCTACTCGATTAGGCTGCTGCTTGCCTTTTTGTAAGACCAACTCTCTTCTGTCTCTAGTTGTTGTTCATCTCCTGCAGTTACCAAGTGCAGTAAATGCATCACATGCCACCACATGACTATTCTGGGAAACCCTGCAATGACTACCAGTGTACCAACTGGCTAGTGCAACCCTGGGTATGAAATTTTAGTTGCTTGAAAATGATGCTTCAGAATGGAAAGATGAAAGGAGGAGGAGAAGGGAAGTAGCCACACTCCTCTTCAGAAATGGCCACAATACCTAAGCAGAGCAAGTCGGAGTAAGGTCTGCACATGAGCCAAAGCTTAGAATTTCATTGCCTTTGTTGGCTCACGTCACTTCTTTAATTAATGTCACTTTCTCTGGTTTAATATCAGAGCAAGTGACAAGAGTGCTTCTGGATGAATTGTGTTTTCTGAGGACTGTATGGCATACTCTCCCGCAGTCTGACAGAGGGACGTGCCAGTTTTACTTGGCAGTTACAATGCACCAGCTTTAGTTTTAGTAGTTTAATTTGTGGCAGTTATATGTTTTGAATACGTTGAAGTATTCACAATGGTCTCATGGAATCTGCTCCATAGATAAAGTTTACACAGTGGAAAAGAAAAAGCAATGGCTATAAGGTGATTATGAAAAAGCTTCTCTTGGCCACAGCTGGTCTTACAGGCATTCTTGTAAATTTAAGAGCATTTAGGGGAAATGATTAAAGTGATCACAAGGAATGATGCCCTTTTTTTTTTTTTTTGCCCAGTTCTGTAGCTGGTGTGAGACGATCATAAGGAATATGATATTTAGAACTCAATTTTATGCAAAATCCATTATTCAAGAAGTGAAGTTTATATACATGATAGACATGCAATGAAATAAATGTTAGAATAGGAAGCTTTGTTACTTATGCATTAAGTTGGTTCTAACATTTTGGTAAACTAACTTTTTATTGATATAAAATTCAGAAGAATTTCTGCATTGAGGAGAAGGGACTAAACTTTTCCCCTTGGTTTGTTAAAGATCTGTCTGTTTCAGGCTGAAGTAATCTGAAGGTTTTTTATTTAGTTTTTCCTTCATCTCCTTTATATACTTTTGTGAAGCCTCATCAGCTCAGGGTGAGAGCTGCCACCAAGGAGTTCCAAACTTTACCTGCCCTTTCTAAATTTAGGGTTCTTTACTGCAGCAGGTTGAAGATCTGGCTTTGAATGCACCTGGCTCTGCTGGAGAACAGAAATATTCATCTCCACTGAATGCATGCTGCTTAAGTGCTGGAGACCCTTGCGGGAGACTAACTCTCATTGGACACTTCATTACAATACTTTCTCTTCCCTACATGAAGTAGTAATTCTCATTCACCAAAGACAGAATTTTGCCTGACACAGCCACAGGAGCTCCTGTTTGACTTTCGAAATTAATCAACCTCGAAGCTGGAGTAGAAATGGCATGTCCTTTAACCTTAAGCACAAAAAGCTCTCAACAGACTGCAGTTTTTATATCCCTGGATGGGAGTTTGGGCCCCTGATACTTAAACTTGATGCACATACTGGGTTTCTGGCATGCTTTTGCCCATACCCATCTGCTAGGCTGGCACTGTGCCCATTCAGAAGGTGTGATGCCAGTTTCAATAGGGCATAGGTGCCAATCAAAGATGGGTTTGGAGGGGCAGCATGCAGAACTCAGCAAAAGTCAGCTCTTCTGCCAGAAGATCCTCCTGTTATCATATAATGCCAATGAAGGGCCACATGCTTCATTGCCTGAGATCACATTGCATCTGTAGATGTTTCTGGCCTTCAATAGATGTCTTTCTACGGAACCTTTTTCCTCAAGTATTACTTGATTGGAGATGTTAAAGAAAAGTCTACCTGACTAAATGAAGTCCACCTCTTTAAAAGAAACAATGGAAATCTTCAACAATTTTCTTGAAATAATTGCTGCGTTTTGTGTCTTTCCTCCTAAAATACACTTTCACATAGAATACTGCATAGCGTACTCAGTTCACATAATGGAGTTATAAGGGACAAACTTTCTGAAGGACCACTAACTGCAAAACTATGTAAGCAGTATAAGATCCACAAAACTTTGAATCATTGTTAAATGTGGATGGTGGACAAATTTTCATCATCCAAATAGCTAATTTCTAGTGAATTCTCCCATTTAGAGCTTTAGAGTTTCTTAATTTTCTTTTCATTTATTTTATAAACATAGATATTCCTGTTTCTTAAAAGAAGGACCATACTTCCTACTCTTCTTCCATATCTAAAGAAAAAAAAAAAAACCCTAAAACACTTCAGAAGCAAAAGTCTATCCTTATTTCATAAGGAAGCCAGAAGATCCCGAAAGCTGGGAGTTTTTTTATTGTGTGGCAATAGAGGTGAACTCATTTCATGAAGAAGACATTTCCCTATAGCAAACAGGTTTCAAATTTAAAAACCTTGACCATTGTACAGTTATAAGATAGTAACAGGTGCAGTGGAAGAGACATAATATATAAATCATTGAAGAACAGAGCAGTTTGTAAATCTTCCCTTAGGACAAAAGAGTTTGAGAGTAGAAATGTTGAAACTGAAGACCCACAATATAAAATATGTTAAAAAGAAGATCAGACACTTACAAAAATGAAAGAGGCAAGAAAAGGCTAAGTAAGCCTTAGAAGAACACTCTCTTTTTATACAAAGAATCCAAACTTTTGCAGATACTTAGATTTCTTAACTGATAAGTAAATGAACACTCTTTTAAAACTCAAAATTAATAGCCGATGGACAGCACATACAAAATTAAAATACAACTTCGAGGGACTTTAAGTATTCTTGTGAAAGGTATATCAAGTTTATTAAACTCACAAAATCCCAAGTGATCTCTTCTTCTGTTGAGATTATATCGCCTATTACCTCTTACACCTTCACCTGAGAACTAATTTATCTTATATACTACAGTTTCTAGTACAAGTTATCCTTATTTCATATTTATTTCCTTCTTTTCACCCACACAGTATCATCTGCAAAATTTCCTAGTAACAATTGTGGTTCCTAGTAAGCACTGTATCAGATAAGACTAATTGCTTATCTCAAAGCCTTCTCTATAAAACACTGCCAAAATAACATTTAACACAGCAATATATAATGAAGCAGTATATGTTTCAGTAACTCTACTTTGTTGCTAGCATTATCATTAGGCTCTTCTGAACACTACTCTGCATACCTTAAAAATCAATCCATTCCAGCTTACTAGAAAGTACAATAAGTAAAAACCATACATGTATAAATAATCTTTTCTATTTCTTCATAAATAGAAGTCTGTTTCTTCATCAATAAAATACGTGAGTTAAACTTTGATAATTTCTAAAACTCCTAGTCATCCTATCCTCTTCTCCCTGTCCTACCACCCCCCCCCAAAAAAAAGATTTCTTCTGTTTCTAAAGAGCAAAATTGAGCTGATCTGAGAGGATTACCCAAAAAACGCATGGCAGTCACTTGAAGTCTAAACATTTATCCATGAATAAATGATTGATCTTAATGCTTCAAGAGAGCTAATTTTAGTTATAATAACATATTATTTAGAAAAGATAATGCTATTGATTTATTGCCAATAAAGCATATAGAGATTTTTTTAGATGACATCATGAGAGTTAATTTGTCTCAGTTTTTCTTGTGACTAAGAGTACATCTCTAAGATTACAGGCTGGAGTTAAGGGTAACATCTATAATTATGGAAGAGAATAAAGCAACTGGCTTGTGTGGATTAAGCAGCCCAATCTATCTCCATCTCTCAGGCAAATAACTGTTGAACATCTAGTCTGTGCTTGACTAAACTTTAGTGCTAACTAAAACTTACACAGATAAATCATTTCTATTTGTACTAATATAAGACTTCATGAGTACTTGAAGAATTTGGCTGAAGTTTATTACCTGTAATTCTGTTTTTCTAGATTTTTGACTAATTTCTGAAACACGGTATCTTTCATATCTGAAACATAAGATAACAGCTTAAATGAGAACTTTTCACTATGTCATCATGGCTACTATTGTAAATTTTAGTGGGAAAAATAGATAGAGGTTGGTAAGTAAAATGTCATTCCACTGACATTCTCTTATGTTCTTAGTTTTACCACATTTAGTAGCTAAATCAATCACAGTCCATGGCAGGACAAATGGAAAAACTCTCCAGTAGATGTCTTTGTCACCATCCTAATCTCCTGCGGTAACAGACACTGAATTTAGAGTTCAACTATCACTGAGAATGGGAAATTCTAAATAAATAAATAAATTACATTGAATTGCTTATCGAGTTCCAAGTTCTTTAAAAACCTTATCTTATTTAATCATCACTGTTATTATTACCCCTATCATACAGAATAGAAACAAAGACTCGTGAATAGGTGAAAGTCACTCAAGTTTGCAAAAGGCTCAGTCAAATTCAACCCAAATTTGCCTAACACCAAAGCCCATGCTTTTATTCGTGCAATTCTCCCTTAGTTTGCTTGGTTCTATGTTATACCTAGCACTAAAGTAGAATTCAAACTCTTAGTTCTCTCTCCTGAAGTTTTAGAAATTTTTTTCACTTATTTGATCCCAAAATAACAGCAATTTTTTCCACCCCCTAAACCAGTTTCCATTCTCCCTTTTCCCCTCCTCTCTTTTCATATACAAAGAAAGAACTTTGTCTTGTATTCAGACCTTTCTTTTCCCTCTTATTACTATTTCTATTAATGCTACAGGCACATTATTTCTCCAAGTCAAGAGTAAATATAAAATATTTCTGCCCCTTCCCCTTTCCTTCTTTCTGACTACTGAAAAGGCCTTGGATATTGATCTCAAAGCTTGAGGACAGTTGTACACACACAATGAGTTAGACACAGCGGTTAGCTTCTTCTCAGCCTTTGGTAACAAATGCTGATGAAGTGTCTGCTGAAAGAGTATATCTGGCAAATATGATGCTTAAAAAGAAACTGGACACAAAGGTATTAAGGAAACCTGAATTTACCTACTTCTTCATTTATATACAGGAAGTGATGAGAACCATGGTAAAATGCAAAAACATGATATAATTTCATATGGATTTGCTTAGCTTTGAAAATAAGTAAAAGCTAATTTTAATGAAGTTGTTGCTGAAGGCATCTCACTGAAGAGCTGATTTTATGATTTATGAATGCCACTTTTGATAGAACAATAACAACACTTGGAACACACAGCTTTATTATATATTCTGAAGTATGGAGACTTTTCCTCAAAACAGCTAAACATTTCTTTAAAGTCCTTCCCCCAACGTGTGCACTTGCTTATATTTCCAGGATCCAGGTTCTGAAATTCAGATAGTAGGGGGTATTTCATAACATATGAAACCTTGAAAATTGTTGCAAAATAAACCTTACTGAGAAAAAAATAAGTAAAAATATATGTGCAGTACTTGGACTGAAAGAAGCAAAGATTTTTCTGTATTTAAATAGGGACAAATAAATCACATGCCTAAGCAAATAAATTCCTTTTTCACAACAGGAACCACACAAGTAGTGAGTATGTATACACATATATGTACACATACATATATGTATGTGTATAGACATATAATTTAACTTTAAACATGCACTTAAATTTAAATACATATTAACACATATAATATGTACATCTAAAAAAGAGAAAAGAAATAAGACCATCACAATCAATGCTTTTCTGTAGTTCTCTGAAATTACTCAAATAATTCAAACATTAGAAAACTGAAAGTGTAACTGATAAGCTGTGCAATCCAAGGCTATAGCTCAGCCACATCAGAAATAATTTATTCAACTCCATTTCTCTGACCTTGAGTCAAGACAATGTACTAGAGATCCTTACTCTCTGACATACGAGAGAATTCACTAATTCAGAGTCTCAACCAACACTTATTCTATAAAGAATTCTATTCTGTGTAGACCCCAAGTACTCTCAGGGTCTTTATCTGCACCATCCAATGTGGTAGCCACTACCTATACGTAGCTATTGACCACCTGAAATATGACTAGACACATCCTGGATTTTAAAGACTTTAACTAAAAAGTGAAATATTTCCTTTTTTTAATATTGATAACATGTTGGAATTATAATACTTTAGATATATTGTATTTAATAATACATATTATTTAAATAAATTTCACTTGTTTCTTTTTACTTTTTTTTTAATGTGGCTCCTAGAAAATTTTACTTTACGTACATGGCTTGTATTACATTTCTATTGAACAGTGCTGTCTATGTCACCCAATCTAGTACTTAGAATCATAGCATTTTTCAAGAAAGTTCAAATCCTTTCAATGCGAAAGCTGTTCTTTATTTAACCCATACAATAATTTTGTGTTGGTCTTATCTTTCCAACTAGATTAGACACTCAGGTGATTACTAAGTTACTTATTGACTGAATTTCATCCATTTGTTCAAAACTACAATCTTAATTTTATCAGAAGAGAAGCTTTATCCTTCATGATCCATGAAACATGTTTGTGTGAGAAGGGTGGCAGAATATGCCACCCTAAAATATGCCTCTTCGGCATAAGGATTATTTTGAACTAAAGGCATTTGAAAAATAGCAAATGTAGGGAGAGGCTTCCTCTGAACTCCCTTTATTTGCCTAAAGACAGAGCCTCCAAAAAAAAAAAAAAAAACTCCACTGTTTTAAATTCCCTCCAGGAGCGCTTCATTAACCAGGAAAGACTGACTCATCACAGAAGAGATGAGAAGTTGACACCACTCCCAAACTTTGTTATAATCCCAAACTTTGTTATAAACTATCATAGCCCCCATCTACTCTTCTAAGGGCTATTAATCTTTCCTAAAAATCATTTACTGTTCCTTAAGTGGCCTGTATCTCCCCTTCCCTTATTAAGACAGTGTGTAAGCTCTCAAATCTCACCGTGTTTTAGGGTATTTATTCACTTTTTTTCCTGATATTACTGTGCAAGTAACATTAAAAAAATTAATAAATTTGTATACCTTTTCTCCTGTTAATCTGCCTGTTGTCAGTTTATTTCATAAACCCAGGTATCAAGCTTAAGAGGGTAGAGGGAAAGTCCTTCCTTCCCTACACTTTGAAATGTTTAATGAGGAACCCAAGATTCCTCCAATGAAGGTTTTTTACCAACTTCTTAAATTCTTACAGACACACATATAATGAGTCAATATATTTAGAAGAACTGCTCCTTGAGAGCACATTTTTAATCACTAATATTTATCTTATTTTATTCATTAAATCTCATCTTGTAATGGATATTTCTTGATCATTAAACTACAGATACAAGGTAGCCCTGAATAATCCTTTTAAAGTCAGTGTAATTTTTAAATTTTTAAACGTAGTGTAAAAGTATACTCAACTCAGGTTCCTTACCTGTACCAAAGAACACAAAAACTAAATGAGTGTCTATTTTCTTAATTATCCCAAGATGGGGGCTTCCCTGGAGGCACAGTGGTTAAGAATCTGCCTGCCAATGCAGGGGACATGGGTTCAAGCCCTGGTCTGGGAAGATCCCACATGCTGCGGAGGAACTAAGCCCGTGCGCCACAACTACTGAGCCTGCACTCTAGAGCCCACGAGCCACAACTATTAGCCCGAGTGCCACAACTACTGAAGCCCGCGCTCCTAGAGCCCATGCTCCACAACGAGAAGCCACAGCAATGAGAACCCTGTGCACCGCAACGAAGAGTGGCCCCCCTTCGCCACAACTAGAGAAAGCCCGCGGACAGCAACAAAGACCCAATGCAACCAAAAATAAAAAACAGTAAATAAAAAATAAATTAATTAAAAAAAACCAATTATCCCAAGATGGCATGTAACTAGTACCATTCTAGATGTACAGAAGTTAATTCATTCCACGCAATAGATGCCTTGAGGTATGAAGGCCCAGTTCTCCAGTGAGGCCTAGTTAAGAAATGACCAGAACCCTGTAATACTTAAATATTAATGATTAAGATTCACAAATGGAAAGTGTTTGTATTCATACAGTTGCATTCTCTGAGCTGTAAAAAGCAATGTTTCCAGGAAAACACTCTCAAAAAAGAACATTAGCATTTTGTCTGGCAGACTGTGTAATTATGCTCTGAAAAGACTTCTAAGAGTCATTCAGAAAAACATGGACAACAAGGACTGGGGTCAGTCATGTCTTGAACCTAGACATTCTACTAAACATTATCTTCATACTACTTAGAAAAGTACATTTATGGATTATATCTTATTTCAAAGTTTCAATTTTCAAAATATTATTAAGAAATCACAGTTATAGTCACATATATAAGAATATTTGGTGATTTATACTTTACCTAAATATATCAAACCAAATCCTCCAGAGCCAATCATCTTGCCCAGCACCCACTGTTTTCCTTCCATATCATCCAGGACCTTGCCTTCTGGAAGTGGAACAGGAAGTCTGTATTTCTCTTTTCTTCTTGGTGGCATCACTTCTGTTGGCAGAAGGGGTGAAATAGTGATTAAAAATAAAAACAACAACAAAGAAAACTCCAGTTAAAATACATTTCTTAAAATGTCTTCTATGGGGCACTTTCCCAGGTTCCCAGAAATTAGGATTCTGAAGTCAACTGGGCTTAGGAAAGCCCACACATTTTATTCAAATTGGAGATTCACCAACATTACAATATTGAAATCTAAGAGGCATTGATGTTAAAAAACAAACAAACCTTCCTTTAAAAAAACAAACAAACAAACCTGCTGAACCTCACTTAACATTTCCGAAATTCAGTTAGGCAGTCAAAATACCTATTAACAGGGGCTTCCCTGGGGCTTCCCTGGTGGCGCAGTGGTTGAGAGTCCGCCTGCCAAAACAGGGGACACGGGTTCGTGCCCCGGTCCGGGAAGATCCCACATGCCGCGGAGCGGCTGGGCCCGTGAGCCATGGCCGCTGAGCCTGCACGTCCGGAGCCTGTGCTCCGCAACGGGAGAGGCCACAACAGGGAGAGACCCGCATACCGCAAAAAAAAAAAAAAAAAACAAAAAACAAAAGAAAAACCTATTAACAGTGCAGAATACACCTTAAGAAATGAGTTAACAATCTCCAATTACAAAAAGAAAATAAATTTCATATATATGAAAATAGTCCTTTCATTGAGAATGCTAAGTGTCAAAGATGAGGTTTTCAGTCACTAGGAAAGAAAATACAGCTTTTGACTGGGAAAACATGGACGACGGCAATGTACATCATTACCAAGCCCAGCAACTGACACAGAGTAGGTACTCAGTAAATATCTGTTAAATGAGCGAAGCACTGGGTTTTCATGGATGTATAGCTAAGCTGAGCACGAGGCCACTGTGCAGTTTTAGGGCTGGCACACTACTCTTTCAGCTTCTTTCTGTTCCTCTATATCCTGTCCCTTCCCCACCCTCACCAGTGAAAACTGCCCTGTCTTAGAGATTAATACAGTACTGCCAACAACAAAAGTATGGACTCCATAGTATAGCCATACAACTTTACCCAATTAATTTTAATTGTACACAGGTTAGTGAATTGCACCAGAGATTTTTGAGTCGGAAGAGAAAAGTTCTTCGGGAAAAACACACACACACAGCATACAGGCCTGAAACTAACTGTGAAAGTAACTGCCATCCTCTAAGTATTTCCAAAGAATTTTTTAAAACTGGTGAGTGCTTTTGAAATGAAAGTAAAGTTTTCATTGTATACGCTATCCATGTTCGGAATGAGAAGGTTTCTGTTCCTTTTAGTAGGTTTTCCCTGCTTCACTTACTTTAATCAACGCCCTATCTTTTACTCAGCAGCAACACCCCAGGTAGAGCAAAGGAACACAGCAGAAATCTTTAACAATATTCACCTGTCCTCTTCCTAACGCGAACACAAGGGAAGCCAGGAATTTAAATGAACGATGCCCAAAACAGGAAAAGTTTTAACCAGTACTTTATATATATACTGACCAGTACTTTATGTACTGGGGCCCAACATTTATTTGCTGATTTAAAACCTAAAGTCTACAGAGAACAACTTTTCAGCAGGGCATAAATTCTCAATCAGTATAAAGAAGACAAACAGTTTGGGGGCAACTCTGTGGCATCAGAACTTGAGACCTGAAAGGTGACTGACTATACAATGCGCATTCTGGGCATGGATGCGGAGTCCAAGTTCACAGGAGGAAGCGCCAGCCTCCTCTCAAGGCCAGTACCGACACAGACGTCCCTGCTGCTTTGGGGTCCCCTCCCAGAGCTGCGATGAAAAGTGCTCAACACGAGTTTCCGGGGAGAAACCGCTACCCAGAGGCCTGAACCCGAGCCAAGACTGGGCTTGGGGCGGCCATGGCGGAGGACCGTGAGAGCGGAGGCAGGGGCGGGGCAGCGCGGCCCACCGCCCGCCTGTGCCCGCTCGTCGGCCCAGGACACCCCCACGCCCGGCCTGCCCGAACCACCCGAAGCTCGCCGGCGTCTGGAGACTCACTTCCCGACTCAACCTCCCTCTAGACCGACGAAAAGAGAAACCCAATCTCCTTGCCCGCCTCACTCCTCCGCCCCACCCTCTGGGCGAACGGGAGTTGAAGGGGCGCCAGGTTCACGCACTGAGTTAGAAAAAAGTCAGGACCAACCGCGAAAGCAGGTACCGCTGCCCGTCCGGGGCTGGGGCGCGGCCTGGAGGCCCCGGCGTCTCTCTCCGACCGCAGCTCCTCCCCAGGCTGGGGCGCCACGCGGGGCGGGCAGGCGGAGAGCGGGGCGCGGAAGTGTGGGGTCCCGACGCGACCCCCAGGAACCGGGGACGAGAAGAGGTTAACCAGGCCCTCCGCGTCCCCGCCGCCAAACCGCGCGACGCCTCCCGCCGGCCTAGCAGGGCCGGGCGGGGCCGCGGGCCTCCAATCCCGCGGGGAGGCGGGCCCGGAGCCGGCGCGGTCCGCGGAAGGGGCCAAACTAACTTCTTGCACCTGGGCCCGCGGCGAAGCGCGCGCCCGACACAGCTCGCTTCTGGGCGGAGACTCCGGCCCGGGGCCCACGGAGCCTCGCCTAGGCCGCAGCCAGCGTTCTCATTCAGGAGGCCTGTCAGCGCTCGGGGACGCAGAGACGAAGAGGCGGCGGCGCGTCTACACCATCACATCAGTTTGGTGTGCATTTGTGTAGAAGGAATTTCAGGTCTCTTGTACCATGATCTCGGTACCTAGAGTTTTCAAGTCAACGGGCCGGTCCTTACTGAGCATTTACCCGGGCAGCCAGTCACACTGGCCAGGCCTCTAGAGCAAGAAGCCTGTGTGAGCAGGAAGGTCTATAACACTGTGTTTAAGTTCTCAGAGGCATATTGGCTCAAGATCCATTTACTAGTTGGATAATCTTGACTAAACGTAATTACTTTACAAAACTTAATTTTTTTTTTTTTTTTTTTGGTCTGTGAAATGGAAATAACCCTAGTTATTCAGGTTAAGAAGGTTTGTTAAAGAAAAAATTATTCCGACATTTCTTAAAATGGTAAGGAAGACTATTCAAAACTCTTGAAATAGGAGAAAGAGCTATGCTAAATTCCAAATACAGCAAAGAAAAGCGGGAATTTATAGCCGAGGACCTGGGTGGGGGTCAGTGGATGGAAAATTACTAAGAGGAAATACCAGGGGAGAGGAGAGGATTCTGGTTAGATGGTGCTAACAGAATTCCTGCTGAAGACAGGCCAAGGTGATCAGACATCACCGGGGGCGGGTGGTGGAGGATGAGGAACTGGATTAGATATGGAGAATGGACAGATTCTGGCTAAACTTAGCAGGATGTTTGCTAAAATTGGACAGTATAGAGAGAACATGGAAGTCCAAAAGTCAAGGCCTATTTGAGTAAGAGTTCAGGGGAGCCTAAGTAGAGTTTGGTCAAGAAGCCTAAGTAGAGTTTGTCAGGTTATTGGTTATAAGATTATGATGATAATTAAGTGAAAGAAATAAGTAGTTTTCTAACATATAATAAGGACTCATAGTTAGCTTATAATATTTTAGGTTAGGCAAAATAAATGCTCAGAAAGCAATTCTTAAACAATACATCAACATCTTATATGGGAAGTCAGTAATTGCTTGGGATGCAAATACTGGAAGTCAAAATGCTTTAATGGGGCTTCCCTGGTGGCGCAGTGGTTGAGAGTCCGCCTGCCGATGCAGGGGACATGGGTTCGTGCCCCGGTCCGGGAAGATCCCACATGCCGCGGAGCGGCTGGGCCCGTGAGCCATGGCTGCTGAGCCTGTGTGTCCGGAGCCTGTGCTCCTCAACGGGAGAAACCACAACAGTGAGAGGCCCGCGTACCGCAAAAAAAAAAAAAAAAAAAAAAAATCCTTTAATGACTTTGATGGAATAGGGTTTTAAGACTTCCTACGTCTATCAAACTGTCACCAAATGAAAGATGGCATGAGAAGACTCTTTTTAAAAATCTCTGATGTGGATAAAAAAGCATTTTTAAAGAAACTCAATAGTCTATACATAGAATAATCATGCCCTTTAAGATAGTCACTCACTAGTCTAACAACATCCATTCTTATTTCTATAAGATATATATGTAACAGATGCTATTGTTTGCCTGCCCAAACGTTTATATGGGCATTAAATCTGCCATTCCAAATTTGTTCAGGTTTCTACCCACTCCCCAGGTTACTATCTTTGGGAAGATGCAACAACAGCACGAGGCACAACAGATTACTCTTAAGGGGTCATACATGGCTCCTCTGTTTCATACCTATATATACCTTTCCCACTGCTATAATAGAATACCACAGACTAGGTGGTTTGTAAACAACAGAGATGTATTCCTCACAGTCCTGAGTCTGGCCAAGTTCATGACTCAGTTACCTCCCAAAGGCTCCTGCCTCCAAATACCATCACCTTGGGGATTACGTCTCAACATACAAATTTTAGGAGGACACAAACATTTAGTTCATAGCAGTTCGTAAATCCTGTTAGCTCAGCCTTCAAAATATATCCAGAATCCATCACTTCCTACCACTCCTATTTCTATCTTTCTGGTCCAAACCACCATGTCTTTCCTGGATACTGGTAGTACCCTCCTAAAAGCTATCGTATTTCTTACCCTTCTACCCCTCAGTCTATTCACAACAAACAGCCGCATGATCTTTTAAAAAGCTTTGACCATTTCTCTGCTCAAAACTCTTCAGTGACATTCTAATTCAGTCATTGTCAGCCAGTCCTCACTATGACCTAAAACAGTGTTTTTCAACCTTGGTACTACTGACATTTGGGCCAGATAATTCCTTGTTGACAAAGGGGAGGATAGTCAAAAGTGGATTCTCCTGTGCATTGTAGGTTATTTATCAACACCCTGGGCCTCTGTAGTACTACAGGTTGTGACAACCAAAAATGTCCCCCAGACATTACCAAAATTTGTAAATTTTGCCAAAATTGCTGCTGGTTGAGAATGACTTACCTACAATGATCTACATGTTTCTGTACCTCCCCCATTTCCTGTTACTTTCTGCAACCACTGTGGCCTCCTTGCTGTTCTCAGGACTATTGCACTTTTCATTCTGTCTGGATCACTCTTCAATCTGATACCTGTATGGCCTACTTTATCACCTTCTTCAGGTCTCCTATACAAAAGTCAACTCCGTGAGCCCTTTCCTAACTAACCTATCTAAACTTTCAACCTACCCACAATACTTCATAGTCCCTTTTCCTTTTTCCCTCCCAGTGCTTAATACTGTACAACATATTATACCGGTTACTTATTTATTTTGAAAATAGGCAAATAGCATTCTTCAGTAAATTGTATGCTCCATAAAAGCAGGCAACAATTTTTACTCTTCTCATCACTACTGTACTCCAAGCCCCTAGAATGCATATAGAAAACGTGCCATTTTTCTTGTTAAAAGAATAAATGGGGCCTCCCTGGTGGCGCAGTGGTTGAGAGTCCGCCTGCCGATGCAGGGGATACGGGTTCGTGCCCCGGTCTGGGAGGATCCCATATGCCGCGGAGCGGCTGGGCCCGTGAGCCATGGCTGCTGAGCCTGCGCATCCGGAGCCTGTGCTCCGCAACGGGAGAGGCCACAACAGTGAGAGGCCCGCATACCACAAAAAAAAAAAAAAAAAAAAAAAAAAAAAAAAAAGAATAAATGAGTGATGGTGGTCCCATTCCCCTTTCCACTGATTGATTTAGACAGGAAGCATGTATGAAGTGTAGGTAATAAGAGATGAATAAAAGTTTCCTGTACACTTCTATGAAGAGATGGTCTCTCCTGCATGTCATTCCAAATGTGATGCCTGGAATTTTTGCAGTCACCTGTGACCATGAGTTTAGAACAAAGTACAAATCTAACAGACTAGAAATTGCAGAACATTCAACAAATGAGGTTAGAACACTTAGAACATCTATCTATTATCTATCTATCTATTTATCTATCACATCTATTATAGAAAGAAAGAAAGAAAGAAAGAGAGGAAAAAAGAAAAGAACCTCAACCCATAATTTATACCCCACATAAAAATTAACTTGAAATTGATCATAAACCTAAATCTAAATACAAAAGTTAAAACTATAAAACTTTTGGAAGAAAACCTGGGAGAAAGATTTTATGATCTTGGATTTGGTAAATCTTTGTAATCTTTGAATTTGTGTAATTAGAATGTACCCGGGGGGGAAAAAAGCTGAAAACCTATATGAAGAAACTGATAAATTAACTTAATAAAAATTAAAAATTTTGCTCTTCACAAAGCACTAAGATACCCAGTTTTAGTAAGTATGTGGAGTAACTGGAACTCTCTTACACTGGTAGTAGGGATCCAAAATAGTACAGCTATTTTGGAAAACAGTTTGTCAGTTTTTTGTAATGTTAAACATATAATTAGCGTATGACCCAGCATTCATGTTCCTAAGTGTTTACTCAAGAGAAATGTAAACCTCTATCTACACAACGACTTGTATGTGAACATTTATAACAACTTCCTGTGTAATAGTCAACAACTGGAAACAACTCAAATTCCCATCAACTAGTGAATGGGTATACAAATTGTGGTATGCAATATATCTCCTACACAATGGACTATCACTCAGCAATAAAAAGGAACAAACTATTGATATAAGCAACAACCTGGATGGATCTCAAAAACATGATGCTTTGTGAAGGAGAGAAGATGCAAAAGAGTACATACTGTATAATTCCATTGAAATTGGCAGGGCTTAGGTTGGGAGGATGGGATTGACTGCAAAGGGGCTAACGGAACTTTTTGGAATGATAGAGGTGTTTAATTTCTTGATTGTGGTAGTGATTATATGATTATACATTTGCCAAAATTCATTTAATTGTACACTTAAAATTCATGAATTTTTTTGGTAAGTTATGCTTCAATAAAACTGACTTAAAAGAAAAGAATGACTGAAGAGAAAGATAGAAAGAACCTGAGTCCTTGAGACCATTATTACTCATTCAGCTAACCTTGAAGCCACCATACCTTTCATATTCATGCATGAGGTATCAAGTACCCTTGTTGTTTAAGCCACTTAGCATTGGTTTTTGTTTCTCATAGCCAAAATCTTCCTAACAGATAAAATAGAGTTTCAAGCGCTAATGAAATTAAAATGTTAATAAATTTGTACTAAATAAAAATGAGAACAGAAGTGCAGGTAAACCTGTATTGAGAAGATGAGGGGTTTTTTAAGTGTTGGGATTTAATGCAGAATTTTATAATTCCGAGCATATTGCTGTGTGTATGTTTCAAGATGAAAACTGACAGAATATAGAAATACAAATTTTGGAACTAGTGAAAGAACATCTTCTGAATGAACATGATGAGAAACAAGAAAGAAAAAAGAATCTAGTTATGAAAGCACTGAAGTATGAGTCATCTAAAGGAAAAAAATAGGAAAACAAGGTTTTCAGACAACGCTATTTTGATAGATCTCACAGACTATGAATGATTCACCACAAACACATACAAACAAAAGGACTTTCTTGGAGGTGTTCCAACTTGTAGGTATGGCATGGGTTCTGCTTTTCAAAGAACCAGGTGCTGTAGAAATGCTTACACTGGTTCAAAGAAAGAAGAAAAACCTAACCATTTAGAGAACATACTTTACAAGGCCAAGATCATTTCAAATCAATTAAAGTATTAAAGATGTTGCATAGACAAAACATTTAGAAAAATCCAATCTTTGTTATTTAATGTGAGAAAAGGAGATCACTTCACTGGAAACATTTTGCCTGCCAAAGAAGCTAGTTTTGTTTTATAAAAATCGGGAGGCCATTTGCACTCATAAATGTGCAATCCCTGGAGAGCTAAGCAGTTACTGACACAGAAATTTTGAAAATAATATTATTCAGATAAATGGAATCTCAAAGCTATCAGATAAACAATCAGACCAAATAGCTATGCTCTTTGCATTCTTCACATACAAGACCATTACAAAGTGTGAACTTGTTTGTCCAAAAGACATAATTCTTGATTGTCCATATAAATGAAAGACGATACAAAAAAATTTCTTTGTCATTTGTCAATATGTCAACGACTCCATAAAATATTTTCCAGAGATATTATTCAGTAGAGCCCCGCTGCTAAACAACTGGAAGTAAATATGTATTGAATTATCTCTCAAACAATTGAATGTGGTAAAACCTAAAATTGGTTAGTCAAAAGTGGTGCTAGTCCTACTGTATCCATTCCCCTAATACATGCATCATAAAAGGTTAATTAATCATAAGACTATATTCACCCTTTACATCCTCTTTCTCCCCAACTAACATGCCTGCAATAATCAAAACTATGAACTGGAAAAGGAGGAAGGAAACTTGCTGAATGATTTTTAAGCAGAAGCTGTGCTTTCAATAATAAAATTGATGATATATTCAAAGCAGAGGTAAGAACAGTATTCCCATGTGTCCTGTAGGCCATGCTTTTAGGCTTTTTTTCCCTGTGTTTGCAGCACCACTATCTTTCAGTTTTTATTCTAAGGTCCTATAGGCCTTGATCTCAGGTCATCTGAGATAAAATTATGAAGGATCTTAAATGCTTGATAAGGAGTTTGGGTTTGACATTACAGATCTGTGCTGTCCAGTACAGTAGCTACAAACCACTTGTGACCATTTACATTTCAATTAATTGAAATTAAGCCCAATTAAAAATTCAGTACCTTAGTTCCATGAGCCATGTTTCAAATGCCCAATAGCCACATGTAGCTAGTAGCTACCCTAATGGATAAAACAGGTTATAGAATATTTCCATGACCATAGAAAGTTTTGTTGGACAGAACTACTATAAACAATGGAGGATCACTGGAAGCTTGAGCAGGAGGCTGACACTAACTGCTCATGTGTGATAGCTACACAGAACATAGAGGGGTGTGTATGTGAAAGGTCTGCTCCTCAGCCAATATCATATTCTTTTGATTATAGTAATTTTATAATAGAAGTATAGAATAGAATTAAATAAATAGAATTAAATAAATAGAATTTATTTGTATATTGTCTTGGAGATTTTCACATCATATACACATATTTTGTATTAATTGTATAAAATACATATTTTGTATTATTGTATTATTTGTATAAACATAGAAAATGATGTGGAAGATAGACATCATCCTGATACTGATTACACTGGGTTCTCTCAGGATGTGGAATAGGAAAGGTGGGAGTAGATTAATATTTTATTTTAGACCTCTGAAATGTTTTACTTACTATGACAAAGAACAATGCATGAGTATTATCTCTATAAAATGAAACTAATGATATACTTATTGCCTCATCACCTTTGTTCTGGAAAAAAAAGTCCTCAGGGAAGATAATTAGGTACCCAGTTGAATGTGGATACTTTGTAGTTTAACAAGATGTATATTCTTCTTCTCAATATAAAGGGTCCAAAATAATATTATTATATCAAATAGACTCCCTTTCTTAGTGGAAAATAAAATACAATGTTGCTTATATTCCACTTTCTGTAAATGAACTATATTAGATGAAAAAAAATCATATAATTGGGGCCACTTCAGGAAACAACTGGATAAAATTAATGATATATTGTGTTGGTGTCATTTCTGGAAAGACCATGCTGTATTTAGCTGTCTCAAGCACGTAAGAGAACAATTATTCTCATTCAAGTATGTTTAAGAGGATATTTACAAGCCACTCTTATGAAGTCATTCTAATGGATTACAGCCACAACTAGTTTTACAAGTTCTTCTTTCCAAGATTATCCTCCAATAATACCGTTCAAAATAACAACTCTATTTGAGAATAATGATCTCATTTTATGTCTGAATGTTATCCACACCTTAGTGTTTCATATTCGCACATATATGTGGTTGGGTTTCATCTGATGCCACTTGATTTCACTTATAAAATGGAGGAATTCTAGCACTCTTTCATACCTCGTGGAGCTTTCTCTTTTCTCTTCTTCCAAATTATGGAGAAGGCTACAAAAATCCATTCCCTAGAAGTGAAGTTAGTAATGCTGAATTGATTTGATAGTGGTGATGAACATTCAAATGCCAATATACTGGAGTGATCCAACAGAGTGAAGTATTCATGATAGTGCTCATTCATTTCACAAGGTACTCAATCAACTATGAAATTCAAATGTTACTAGAGTCATGAAATTCTTCCTCTGAGGCTATCGGGACAATCTATTACAGGATATTTCACGCTATATGGATACTTGTGAGTTTTTAATATACATAATAATTTCCTAGAATGCAGTTCCTACCCATAACAAAAATAAACTGATAAATAGACAACAGACAAGATAGAGGGTAAGGAGATCATAGTTTGGTGAAGAAATCACTGGCAGCTTTTGGGCAAGATAATAAAAAGGGCAGACTTTTATCTCCCTGCTTTCATATTCTGATTGCAATGCCTAATAAAATATTTTTTAAATGGGAAAGAGGAAAAATTTCCACATTAGCACCAGAAAGTAAAGATGAATACTGGCCATATGCAAGAAACCTTGATGCATTTCTTTTAAAAGTATCAATAATATAGATATACATAGAATTGTTTTGAAGGAAGGCATGCAGTGCCAATGTCAAACATCCTCTTTTAAAAGGGTAATATATTCATAATGCAGTAGAGAAAACACTGGCGAATTAATACCACCACCCTCTGAAATTCAGAAGTATTAGGGTTAAACCTGAAATCCAGGCATTGTATCCTTAGGAGCATAACCTCACATATACGGACCAAAACATTTGGACCATATCAAGGGCACCACAAGGCCTCATAGAGCAATGAGCTGGCAACATTGCATCTTGTTCCCCACACCAAGGAAGAATCACTAAATGTTTAGAATAGTGCCCAGTGCAAATATTTTGAATGAATAAATGAAGTTTAAAAATTAAACCTGCGGGCTTCCCTGGTGGCGCAGTGGTTGCGAGTCCGCCTGCCGATGCAGGGGACGTGGGTTCGTGCCCCGGTCTGGGAGGATCCCACGTGCCGCAGAGCGGCTGGGCCTGTGAGCCGTGGCCGCTGAGCCTGCGCCTCCGGAGCCTGTGCTCCGCAACGGGAGAGGCCACAGCAGTGAGAAGCCCGCGTACCGCAAAAAAAAAAAAAAAAAAAAGAATTAAACCTGCAACCTGGCATGAGCCTTCATTTAGCACAGACTTGGGGACTGAAAAACAAAGATGAGAGGTGATGGTCATGCTCTGAAGCTAAGACAGATTAATGAAATAGAACAGAGGATGAAATGCAATGGCCAGAAATCACCATGGAGAAGCCAGAAACAGCAATTCAGATTCATTCACTTACTCAAATGTTACTTGAGCTTGGCTCTGGAGATAGACTGTAATGAAAGACATAGTCTTTGCCTTCTTAAAACTTATAGCTTTTTAGAGGGGACAGACATTAAATAATCACTGAGAAAATTTATAGGATTCTATTAGAAGCTGTAACAGGAGGAACTAATTTTAACTGGCAGGCAAGGTCATGGGAAACCTTTGAGGGAATGACACTTAAAATGAAATCTGAAGGATGAAGAGCTGCTAGGAGGCAGAAGGGGTGGGGAGGAAAAACATTTCATGGAGGAAAGGATTTATGCAAAGTCCTGAGGTAGGAAGAAACTTGATGTATTTAAGGCCTCAAAAGGATGATGGTGAGAGATGACAGCAGCAGATATCCTGGCGAGGTAGGCACAGGACAGATAACACTGAAGTTTGTGAGCTTAAAGATTTTTGTCTTTCCCGAAGTGAAATGAGGAACCACTGAAGAATTTAAACAAGGGAGTGACATGATACTATCTACATTTTAAGATTACTCTTGCTACTGACTAATCATTCTCTAAATGATTCATAGTGGGAAATGGCAAGTGGTTGTTAAAATTTGTAAGCACTTACTTAGACTTCAGAAATTATTTGGGAAACAACTACGTTATCTTCACTCGCATTAGATGGGAGCCTGAGTTACTTTATTTCTATGATAGAGGAAAGAGTTATTTCAAAAACCTTGAGATTTGGGAAGACATCAGAGTTACACTATTAGATTGTAACTTTTTCCATTTATCACTTTATCTAGACTGGAGAGATACTAGTGAGAAAATCATATCCATTTTGATTTAGCCATAAGACAAGACTAGGAAAGAATAGATAGCCCTCTGTGGATGACCAAACTGAGAAAAATTACCATGCTTAAGGAAAAATCCTATAACTTACACTACATTCTTTTTTTTAAAAAATCAAAAATACCTTTATAAAAAATAAAATTCCTACAATAAACAGAAAAGCATTCTAACATTTTTTGATTCATATGTGCAATAAAATTAAAGAAGACTTTTTTACTATGAAACTAATGAGAGTATGCATTAATTTTCTATTACTGTTTAATACATTACCACAAAATTATGACTTAAACCATATAAATTTATTCTCTCACAGAGCTGGAGGTTAGAAATTCTAAAATCAAGACAACAGTAGGGTGTGTTCCTCTGGACACTGTAAGGGAGAATCCATTTCCTTGACATTTTAGCTTCTACAGGCTGCCTACACACTTTGGCTTGTGGTCCCATGCTCTATCTTCAAAGCCAGCAGTATAGCATCTTCCAGTATTTCTCTCTGGCTCTTACTCTCCTGATCTCTCTTATAAGGACCCTTGATAATACATTATCTGAGCTCACCCAGATAATCCAGGATGATGCTCCCTTCTCAAGATCCTTAACATAATCACATCTGCAAAGTATCTTTTGTCACGTAAAGTAGCATTCATAGTTTCCAGGGATCAGAACATGGACATCTTTGGTGGGTGTTCAGCGGTGGTGTGTCATTATTCTGACTACCACAAAGCATTCTAGAAAAAAATTCTCTTGGATCAAAGAGAAAAAAACAAATAACATAATTATTTTCATTAAAAGATGAAAGTAACCCAATTTGTTACATCTGAAAACGCAACATTAGTTATGTAGAAGATAAACTTATAAAAATCTCTTAGAATTCAAAAGAAAGGATAATAAGCTTCAGAGATAAGGGAAAATATCCATAATATAGCAGGACAAAAATCTACTTACCAGCAAAATTAAATGGGTCTCAAAGATTCTTCTCTAAGACACTAAATAAAAGAAGAAAAGGAATCGACCACAGAGCTGTAAATAAAATGATTGTGACTTAAGAATGCTAAACATGGGCTTCCCTGGTGGCGCAGTGGTTGAGAGTCCGCCTGCCGATGCAGGGGACAGGGGTTCGTGCCCCGGTCCGGGAAGATCCCACATGCCGTGGAGCGGCTAGGCCTGTGAGCCATGGCTGCTGAGCCTGCGCGTCTGGAGCCTGTGCTCCGCAACAGGAGAGGCCACAACAGTGAGAGGCCCGCGTACCGCAAAAAAAAAAAAAAAAAAAAAAAGAATGCTAAACACAATCAAGTTATTCTTATGCATGGTGACAAAAATAGAGATATCTTCAAACATGTAAAAGTCAGAACATATACTAGCAAACCTACTTGAATAAAGTGTCTAAAATCCTGGAGGAAATAAAACATTAAAATAAGTCAAAAGTAAGAAGAGAGCTTCTTTTCTATCTATTCATAAACGTACCACCACTAATGGAAGAGAATTTCATTTGCTGGACAACTTGAAGGGAAAATTGCTCTATAGAATTTAGAAAAATGTGAAGTTCTTACTTTTCCAAGAGTAAGAGAGAAGGAAGCAAGACAGAACATAAAAACCAGAGAGATGGTATGAAGCTGGATGTTGGATGAGGTAAGAGATCACTGTGGAGACATTGGTTGTAGGATTGACAAAAGATCATTCAAGAATGATGTCTACTGTTTCACCCAAAAGTTGTTTTGGTTGCTATGGTTTCAACTCCTCTTCTACCTTCCTCCCATTTTTTCTTCAGTGTGTTTGAGTGTGTAAATTGAAGAGTCTATGTACATATCTGAGCAAATGTAACTCAAATCTGAAATGGCACATGAAGAAGCAATAGACCAGAGGTAACCATGAGAATGCAAGCCCCTAAAAATTCATAGAAATTTTAGGAAACGACCTTGAGTTCATTTTGTCTAGATCTTGAAAGACTGGAAAGCACCCATTTATCATCTGGATTGCATGTAAATTATGGAAATTACCGTTGGAAGATACTGGTGGTAAACATTGATGAACTGCAGTCTAAATAAGTATTTTAAATATCATTTTAAAATGTATTTTAAAGTTTTCTTTATTTGACCCCTTAACTTCAATGATTTTTTTTCTCCACTCCTACTGAAGTCAACTGTTGAAGTCAGTTACTCTGAAGGAAGGGACGAAACTGGCAATCATACCCTTGGTCCCATCACCAAAAAATGCATCCCTTCCAATCTCAGGTCTCTTCCAACATTCTCCCAGTGCTCTTTCTAGCCCACTGGCTATTCCTTCTAAATCTACTTTGCTTAATCTGTCTCAGCTCAGGCTCTATTCAGGGCACAGACACTGATCATCTTTCATTCCATCTAGTCCCAAAGTTTTAATGCAATGTATGTGTTGTGGACTCCAAAATTTATATTTTCAATTGTTTCAATTACCATTTGAAGTGACAAACACTCCAAACTTAGTGGCATAAAACAACGGCTATCTTACTAAGCTCACATACTCTGTGGGTCAGGAGCTTAGAGAGGTTACAGAGAGGATGGCTTGCCCCTGTTGGGATGATTTGCAGGCTGGGGGTGACTCACAGCCTGAGGGCTAGCACCATCTGAAGGTTTGATCACTCAGGTGTTTAGACTAGAAAACAAGACCAATGACTCTAGAGCTCAAATAATGTTCAAAAAGGGCAAACAACAATGATAAGTACTGTGTGGGATGTTTCTTTCACAACATCAGAAAGCATTGTTAGCAGCCAGATGGGAATGTGCCTTCTTCATCCAGATACTCAAGAAAAGTCAATCGACTATGAAAGATAAGAGTCAACAGTCAAAGATAACTGTAGACCAGAAGCTCAACAGAGCCCGGAACCAAAGTGGCCATTCTGATACAAAACCAAAAACAAACAAAAACTCCTAAGGACCTCGATATGACAAGGAAAGCAGCCTATGCATACCTTAGCCTATCAACCTGAATAATTTAATCTGGCCATGAGAAAAGATTGTGGCTAAGAAAAGAAAATAGGGGAAGATCTTGCAAACTATGCCAGCCATACTACTAGCTCTTGGTTAAGTCTACCTTTGGTTAGTATAGAAACACTTAACTTTCCCCTTAAATGTTAGTAAAAGTTTCTTTTGTAAACGTCAGCTTCTACTTGAATTGATGCAAAGCAAAAAGTTCCCATCTAAACAACATTAGAGAGGGAAATCAGACCTCTGAGAGTTTAAGTCCAATGGTGCCTGTGAGGAAATTGGTCTAAGACAAAATAATGGTGGAAGTTGGCCAAACAGGTAAAAGATATTGAAGGTGGAAGAAAATTAGAGATGCAAATTATGTAGATGACTTCATGCCCGGAGGTTTGTCTTTTATTTTTTTCCCCTCAATTTGGTTTGTAATAGAAATAGAAAACAGTTAATCAGCTTCCATAGAGCTCTTTAGGCCTTTAAAGGAATTTATAAATAGCCTTCTCAGCTAGCTTTTTTAGAGTTACTGGATGACTAAACTGCAATTAGATGTTTCATCTTCCAGAATGTCTACAGGTATTTTTCAAGAGAGATCAAATTGCTAAGTGTTTTAATGTAACTGTCAAGAGTTTCAAGAACCCAGAAACGATTCTATTGGATTACTTTTTGGAAAAAACTGCTTCCTTTTTTGTATATTCCTAACCCTTGTTATAGAGCTATAGTAAATAGGAACTATGGACAAAACCAGGAAATGATGTTACTGGTTGTCACTCTTAAAGTGTCACCTCTCTCTCGGTGTACAAAGAACTAAATTGGGATCAATAGAAGTCCCAAGATGAAAACAATTTCCTGAATCCTAAAAATAGCTGGTGAGCCCAGGTGCAGTAGTCAGACATTCTCCATCTAGATTAAAGATGTAGATTAAGAGCTTGTTTGAGCTCTATTTAACAACAGACAGTCACTGTCTTCCTTACCAGGCAATTCTTCATTTGAAGCAAGCCCCAGCCATGGTATTTCGCTCCTCCACCAGATAGAAGAATATTGCAGTGCTGTCACATTTTACTAGAACTATGTCATTTAACCAAATCAAATTCTTCTTTTAAGACTTCTGTTTTAAAATATTTAAATCATGGAAATACAAGCACATTTCTGTTCAGAGGGCAGCATTTTTTTTCTCTTTATTTATGTAACCATTCCTATTATCCTCTCTGACCTCCCATGTTGGATACTTATACTTCTATAAATTTCGTAGATGGAGCCAGTATTATTTTTCTAGTCTAAAACACTTACAAATATTCTGTCAATAATTCTATCTGTATTAGACTCAGTATTTATTTATATATATTGAATTGGATATACAAAAAGTAAAAAGTAATTTTTATTTATACAGTTGACTAACTCTACAATTGACTATTTTCTTAAACTCTGAGCCCCCATTTACACAGGCGGCTACCAAATCCACCAATCCCTTTCAGACTCTTTCCACCACTCCCTCCATCACTACCACAAACATGTGATCCAAACAAAAATCATAATTTTGTTAAGTAGGGGAAACCATGTCTCCTGTTGTTTAAGCGACTCCTTTGGATTTATATTCTGTCATCTTAGAGGTTATACTATCCATCGTAGCTGTTGTTCTCACTCTATAAAAGTTGTCTCACCACTACCCATTCCTGTTGCCTTTCCCTGGATGTAATTTGAATACTGTGGGATTTTATTTGCGTTCATGGATTTGGATGGAGAGGTGTTTTGTCTTTACATGATACCCTGGATTCTCACTGGCCTCCAGTGAGGTTTTTCTCATTCTGCTGCCTCACTGGGCATCCTGAATTGATGTCCTTAAATTTGGAATATAATGGGACAGAGGTTCTAGAAGATTAGGAAGGGAAAAGATTAAAAAGGGAAGGGCACCCTTAATTTGCATTAAATGGTACTATTATTTAACTTATTGCTACTTTTTTATATAGAAGTTTAAAACTATATAGCTGTAGGTTAGCTAAAAGTCACTAAAGGGCTTCCCTGGTGGCGCAGTGGTTGAGAGTCCGCCTGCCGATGCAGGGGACACGGGTTCGTGCCCCGGTCCGGGAGGATCCCACATGCCGCGGAGCGGCTGGGCCCGGAGCCATGGCCGCTAAGCCTGCGCGTCCGGAGCCTGTGCTCCGCAACAGGAGAGGCCACACAGTGAGAGGCCCGCGTACTGCAAAAAAAAAAAAAAAAAACCTCACTAAAATTTGCAGATTCATATTTCTTCAGCAGTCAACAAAGAAAGATTTCCCTTTTGCCACCAGCCTATAAGAAAAATTATTAAATGGTCTTTTAGTCCATTAAGGTCAATATATTCTAAAAATTATGCAGAACCATATTCACTCTTCTAAAACGCTACACATGTCAATACTGACAGGCTTAATTCATGACCTCCAAATTATTTGAAAAACTACTTTTCATGGTTTCATATTTATAGGAAGAGTGTTGTGGATCTGTTGTCTTCAGGAGTCATATCAACTTCCCTTAGCTAAATATATAAAATGTTTTCATGCTACAGAAATTAATTACATAAATTACATATTAAACTGTCCCCCTCCCTTGCTTCCCACCCTTTTCTCTTTCACACACATGCCATTGGTCTCACTGGCAACACCCACTCTTAGGTAATAGACTCTCCAATAATTCTCAGCAATGGAAAGATTTTCCATTATTCTCTCAGAAGGGAAAATGTGCTAGGCACATCTCCATGATGTAATGGAAGAAGCGAGACAGAGTACACTGGAAGAGGGAAGACTTGCAATAGTTGAAGTATTAAAATCCTCCAGCAGAGTCACATTTTATTTCATTTACACATAGTTTTACAGAACACTGTTTAATGCATGAAGAGTAGTCATCTATGCTGAAATCACAGGGAGCATTACAAACTGATGAATGTTTTGCACACCTTGTAAGTTAGATGATAAGGGACTAGAAGTACGGGAGCAAAAATTAGATAAAGGAGGCACTACTTGGAAAAGCTAATACAGAAACCAGTGATCTGCAAAGGTCAGGTGAAAGGTTTTTGAGTATCTCTAACAGAAGCTTACCTTTTCTAGAAAAGCCACCCAACTGGCATCCTTTCTCTGGTAAACAGAACCAGCCTTGAAAAACACCAGGTTAAAGCATTCCAAAATAGAAGGGCATCTTTAATCCAGCTAGAGAGATCATTCTGTCCCTGAAAAAAAAGTTCATGCCCACATTCCTGGCTGTCCCTCAGCTCTGAGACAGGTAAGAAGATAAACCATGATGTATGCATGAGCAGAATTCACTTAACAGCCCTGAGCAATGAACATAGAGGTAGATAAAAGACTTAGAAATGGTCAAGATATAGCAAACATTTTAATTAAAAAATTAGCCTATGATTTTCTTCTTTTGTCTGATTCCTCAATTTGGGCTTTCCCTAAAATTGGTTTTTGAATTCTTATTAGAAAGTCAAATGAAAGAAGGAAACTACAGTGAGAGCAACGGTAATGGCTTACCACATATTAAACTATTAATATGTCCCAAGTCCTGTTCTAATTGCTTTCTAGGTATTAACTCATTTAACAGTTAAAAAAAGAAGAAAAATGAAATATGTATATTATTGTCCCTATTTTATAGCAGATAAACCTGAGGATCTGAGCAGTTTAGTTACTTGCTTACAATCACACAGCAGGGAAGAAGCAGAGACAGAATATGAATCCAGACAGTCTAGTTGCAGAAACTGTACTCTTAACCGCTCTGTTATACTTCATACAATGTTCAGTGTAACATGGGATTAAGGACAGAATGACTCAATTAAATAGTGGCCAAATGAGGTGTCCTTTGCCCAGAAGAGAAGCCTTACCACTTAGTCCTTCTGCTTTTATTCCACAAACTAACCCTTAAGCAGATAAAACAAGGTCCATCACCCACATTTACATTTAGTTTCTAGAGAAGGTTTTTTTCCTTTATTTTTGAAGCTCTATAGATAACCTTATTTCCAAAATTATTGATCCTTCTCATGAAGTTGCTGTCACATTAAGCAACTAAATTCAGCACCCTCAGCATGCACTGTTACTCAAATATTACATAACACTTTAAGAGCTTAGTATTTTATGAGCCAGGTCTTTATGAGAGCATGAAAACCTTGAAATAAAATGTCTTTAAGGTATTTGGCCCTTATTTAGGTAATAGATTTGCTTCAACAGGATCAGTGGATAGGCTAGCTAGGAATAAATTTGGACAGGTTCAATTTTAGAAGAACAAACAATAAAATATCAAGAAGGCCATGATTCTCTTTCTGACCAAAAATAACCTTAGAACTGTTAAAGCCAATGGGAGTGTCTTCTCCATGGACCAACTGTTGAACATCATACATCCACTGAATTTATATTCCAACTAACAAGTGATATCACTATCAAGTGTTTTAATACTTCTAACAGAATGAAAAAATAAAACACGCACACACACACAAACTGCTACTAATTCCTGATTTATTCTGACTTCTAAGCCTGTTATTTCAACCTTTAAATTGGAAATATCTGTCCAGAACTCTAAAGCTATTCACAAGTGTGAATGGTGCTTTTCAAATCTGAGACCTACTCACACTGACCACACTTCCAGCCTAAATATACGTTCATTTCAGAAGCTGTTCCTGTGTCTCCCCATCTCTAGATTTTAAATATTTAAACTATTTCTTCCTAGCTAGTTATCTGTTCATCATTCAGCTGTGGGATTACAGACTTCTTTCCTTTTTCCAGAAAACCTCCATATGTCAACAGTTTGGTTGTTTACATCAACCTGAGCATGACCACTCCCCTCCAAAGCTTCCATATTGATCTTGCAATAGTGTTTAGGTGTTGTCCCCGGATGACCCACTTCAGCAGCTCTGATTGTGTTAACCCTTTCATATATATCTTAGAGCCCTAAGAACAGAAATTTTTGATTTCTAATGTTTATCTTTGGCTGTTAGGTAAAGAAACCAGAAAAATGAAAGGAACTGGTAAGCTTTAGGGAATTCCTCTGTTTCATTTTCAATAGCTAAAAGGTGGAAGTAACTCAAGTGTCCATGAACAGATGAATGGATAAACAACATGGTATGTGTATGTATGCATATATACATATAGGAATATTATTAATCCTTAAAAAAGGGGGGAAATTCTGATACATGCTATAACAGAGATGAACCGATTAAAGATATGCTAAGTGACATAGGCCAGTTACAAAAGGATAAATATTGTATGATTAAACTTATATGAAGTACCCAGAGTAGTCAAATTCATAGAAACAGAAAGTAGATTGGTAGTTACCAGGGGCCAGGAGAAGGAGGGACTGGGGACTTCTTTTTAATGGGTACAGTTTCAGTTTTGCAAGATGAAAAGTTCTGAAGATGGATGGTGGTGATGGTTGAAAAACACTGTGAATGCCCTTAATGCCACAAAGCTGTACACTTTAAAATGATAACTTTCATGTATATTTTACAATATGAAACTTTCAGTTATTTAAAAAACAACTCTTGCTCCCCATCCCCCCAAATATGTGAACTTCTAAACTCCCACATTTGTTTTGTGATATTATCACAGAATTTCTCATAGACAACATAATTTTTACATTTGCTCTTTTCTCACTCCTTTTTTTTTTTTTTTAAATCTGCCTGTTGCTTAAAATACTATTCAAAATTTATATTAGAAACATAAAGTCTAAAAAGCATCAACAGTAAGATATTCAAGTTTTCCCACTTTCAGCTCTGGCCCATCTATTCATGATTGTCAAGCACTGTAACACTCCATGCTTACTTGATTCTCAAGACTGTTTCTGGCATTTCTCAGAAGTTTTCAACTAATTACTTTTTGGGTATCAAGGGACTTATAACAACCAAAGAGCATGTTGCTCATCTCAGTCATTGTCTGGGTGCATTGACACTCATTCTAAAGGCACTGACACTTTTTGTGAGCTTGGCCTCATGATTGAGATCACATAATTGCAATAATTAAGAAACTCACCTCAGGATATTATCAAAATGACCCACCCAAACCCAACTCCATATGGTTTGCAATAGCTAATGAGTCAGTTAATGTGCTATGTCCAGGAGTAATGGGTACTCAATATGGATAGCATGAAGGTATAATTTACCAACTTTCTGACTGATTAAGGTTTTCAAGTGTCCATTTTGCAACTTAAAGAGGGTTCAAAGTATTAACAGCTTTGACTGTTGAGACAAAAGAAGAAGCAAGCATTGTTTAAAAGGCAGGGGCATTGGAATTTGAGCAATTTCTTTCAATCATATACCCGAGGCTAAAAAATACGATGCTATATAAAATCAAATGAAGATGTAGGTTTTAGTAGCAATCTGTCATGGTGTGGAGAGGTATGGGAGTTGTTACAGGCTGAGTCCTGTGCAAAAAGTAAAGAAAATGTAAAAAGCTGTAATTCACTGACTTTAGGGCTCGAGAAAAGTGAGGAAGTTTAATTACCAAAAAAAAAAAAAAGGGCTAGAATCAGTAATAACAGCTATCTACACAGAAAGGAGTCACTGGGTAACTGATTGATGTATTTTTCATTTCATAGGTTAGTATAAACTCAAAATTGTCACAATATCTCTGACTGAGTTGTTGACTGTGGTATCTTAAAAAAAATTAATATCCCAAGCATATTTATAAGAGGGAATTAAGAAAAATTCTAGTTAACATATTAGCTACTCATCTGAAACCCTCATGACAAAGATCTGTATTTTTTTTTTAATCTGAAAGAATTTAAGCCCAGAGAATTCTTATAAAGAAAATGTTCTTAATTTGGAGCCCATAGACACTCAGTGAATCCCTGGATAGACCTTAGGAGTGGCCTGTGAACTTGGAAGGGAGGGAAAAAAAATCACATCTTTATTTTCACTAATTTTAACTGGAAATTAACATATACTGTAATTATATAACAAACTATGTAGTATTAGCATTATTTATGACTTTTCCACCAAAAGAAATTGAATATGTTTTCATATCATAATAGAGCTCAAAATATCATTTATGTTCATCACTATTACAAAAATCTGACCCACTGTCAGATCTAGGTTTTAAAAATATTTTGATAACTAATTTTAATAGATTTTATTTCCTTTATGACCCTAAGTCTTTTATTTTATTTCATCCACTTAAAAAACATCAAAGATTTATGAGGAGTGAGTCTAAAATCTTTCCTGGACTGTCAAAGGGGTCTATGGTGCAGGAAAGTTTACGAACCTCTGCTACACAGTGGCTTTATTAAGGTCTAAATGGTTTATACTAGACCAGTGGCTTTTACCTCTAACTATTAGAATTACTTCAGAGATTTTACTTATTATTTTAAAAAACTTAAAAGATAATTCACGCACATCTTTCAGTTGTACAACAAATTATACAATGAAAAGCAAGTTTCTTTCTTACCCTGAATGCTACTCCCCAGAAGCAACTAATATTTCCTATGAGGCTTTTGATTCAAATTTAAGCATATATGTAATATATTTGTATTCTATTGTATATGCATATGTTTACATAGGACATTAATTTGTCTGCATTTTACCCAAATAGTAGTATACTTTACACAATAATCTATACCTTAGCTTTGTCACTTAACAGTATATCTTGGCTATTGCTCCATATCTGTACAAAGAAAAAAGAACATTTTAAATTTTTAGTGGCTAGGTAGTATTTGATTCTAAGTACTCCCACTTTATTTGACCAGATCTTTGTTGATTGCTACTTAATTAGCATTCAGTATTTTACTATTTCAAACAATGTCCCTAAGTACAGTTTAATATTTTCTGTGTATAGATCTTCCACATGTTTTGATATGTTTACTCTTGGTGATGTTACCTTGCTTTATGCTTTTTTGGTTTATTTATTTATTTTTAATATTTACTATATGTTGAGAGCTTATATGCCAGGTTCTGTGTTAACCATTTCATTCATATTCTTTCTTTTTTTTTTAAACATCTTTTTTGGTTTATTTTTAATACTTCTTTTTAATCCATCCCTAATGGCCTGGGTTTCTTTGTTTTGCATGTATATTTGTATTTTCCTTCTAAATGTTTGAATTGTTTAAAAAGTTGAAGCGTATAGTTTTTCTAGTTCCTCTAGTTATTTCTCTATAATTTTGTATAATATACTCAATTTTCTCTTTTTGAAATAATATATATTTACTCTTTAAGCATTAAACAGATTAGTATACTTCTGAGCAGTTGTTAGAAGCCCTCGTCCTCCTCAGAAATGTAGCTTTATGAACAGAATCCCAAGGTCATGTTGATGAAAAGCACTTGTTTAGAAGGAAAGACTGCACTAGAAACAGGAGGCTAAGAAGCCTGAAAGATCCTGAATTAACTGGAAGGCTACCCCCTTTTCTGTCATAATTGAAAATCAAAGCTGAATTAAATTATACACTCACCATCATTTAGGTCAAAGCTTTTGACTCCCATCACACACCCCAATTTCCTGGATAATTGTCTCATTTCTCTCTGTCACATTTGCTATGAAAACCTGGTATGAATATGAGTCATGGCTAAATTTTAGCTTATGCCAACATTACATAATGCTGTCATTTACATGATGACTGCCAAATTTTTACAAAATAAACTCAGAGATACTTATTAATTAGTCTTCAAGCATATAGTACCCCCACACTTACAGTACTAGTACTGATATTCTTAGTGCTGCCAGCTCTGTGATAGCAGTGTTCAAATTTTTTCTTTATCATTCTAATGTTAACATGGTAACATTATTTAGTAATTAGTTCCACAAATATTTTTGAGAGCGGATGCTATGCTTGGTACTGTAAATAGAAATTTGAGGAAGGCATAGTTCTTGCCTGCTAAGCTTAAGTATTTGGGAGGAAAGGCATTTAGAGTGGTATTTTCAATACTGTGTGAAAAGAACTATAATACTGATGAGCATATGCAGGTAGTATAAGCCAAGCTTGGTGGTTCAGGAAAACTCCCAGAGAAGGGGGCACATAACCCATGGTTACGCAGAGGTTATTTGGATGAGATGAGGGTGTAGACTAGGTAGTGTTGAAGCCCTGGGGCTGGAGAAGTGTTTCAGGCAGATGGAATAAAACCAGCAGAATGGAGAGAACCTGTTATTTGTACCTTCATATTTGGAAGTGGTCAGCTATACATTGATCATTTAGAGGAGAGTTAAAAAGAAAAATCAGAGTCTGGTTCTTAGTCAGACCATACCTCTACTATAAAAATAAATAAACCAGATTAGGAACCAAGATGGCGGAGTAGAAGGACGTGCTCTCACTCCCTCTTGTGAGAACATTAGAATCACAACTAGCTGCTGGACAATCATTGACACGAAGACACTGGAACTCACCAGAAAGGATACCCCACATGCAAAGACAAAGGAGAAGCCACAGTGAGATGGTAGGAGGGCCACAATCACAGTAAAATCAAATTCCATAACTGTTGGTTGGGTGACTCATAGACTGGAGAACACTTATACCGCAGAAGTCCACCCACTGGATTACAGGTTCTGAGCCCCATGTCAGGTTCCCAACCTGGGGGTCCGGCAACAGGAGGAGGAATTCCTAGAGAATCAGACTTTGAAGGCTAGTGGGATTTGATTGCAAGACTTCGACAGGACTGGGGAAAACAGAGAGTCCACTCTTGGAGGGCACACACAAAGTAATGTGTGCATCGGGACCCAGGGGAAGGAGCAGTGACCCCAGGGGAGACTGAACCAGACCTACTTGCTAGTGTTGGAGGGTCTCTTGCAGAGGCGGGCAGTGGCTGTGGCTCACCATGGGGACAAGGACACTGGCAGCAGAAGTTCTGAGAAGTCCTCCTTGGTGTGAGCCCACCCAGAGTCTGCCATTAGCCCCACCAAAGAGCCCAGGTAGGCTCCAGTGTTGGGTTGCCTCAGGCCAAACAACCAACAGGGAGGGAACCCAGCCCCACCCATCAGCAGTCAAGCTAAGTATTTGGATTAAAGTTTTACTGAGCTCTGAGCACCAGAGCAACAGTCAGCTCTACCCACCACCAGTCCCTCCCATCAGGAAACCTGTGCAACCCTCTTAGATAGACTCATCCACGAGAGGGCAGACAGCAGGAGCAAGAAAAACTACAATCCTGCAGCCTGTGGAACAAAAACTACATTCACAGAAAGGTAGACAAGATGAAAAGGCAGAGGGCTATCTACCAGATGAAGGAACAAGATGAAACCCCAGAAAAACAACTAAATGAAGTGGAGATACGCAACCTTGCAGAAGAAGAATGCAGAATAATGATAATGAAGATGATCTGGGAACTCCAGAAAAAGAATGAAGGCAAAGATCGAGAAGATGCAAGAAATGTTTAACAAAGACCTAGAAGAATTAAAGAACAAACAAACAGAGATGAACAATACAATAATTGAAATGAAAACTGCACTAGAAGGAATCAATAGCAGAATAACTGAGGCAGAAGAACGGATAAGTGACCTGGAAGACAGAATGGTGGAATTCACTGCTGCGGAACAGAATAAAGAAAAAAGAAGGAAAAGAAATGAAAACAGCCTAAGAGACCTCTGGGACATTAAACACAACAACATTCGCATTATAGGAGTGCCAGAAGGAGAAGACAGAGAAAGGACCCGAGAAAATATTTGAAGAGATTATAGTTGAAAACTTCCCTAACATTGGAAAGGAAATAGTGACCCAAGTCCAGGAAGCACAGAGAGTCCCATACAGGATAAACCCAAGGAGAAACATGCCGAGACACACAGTAATCAAATTGGCAAAAATTAAAGACAAAGAAAAATTATTGAAAGCAGCAAGGGAAAAATGACAAATAACATACAAGGGAACTCCCATAAGGTTAACAGCTGATTTCTCAGCAGAAACTCTACAAGCCCGAAGGGAGTGGCATGATATACTTAAAGCGATGAAAGGGAAGAATCTACAGCCAAGATTACTCTATCTGGCAGGATCTCATTCAGATTCCATGGAGAAATCAAAAGCTTTACAAACAAGCAAAAGCTAAGAGAATTCAGCACCACCAAACCAGCTCTACAACAAATGCTAAAAGAACTTCTCTAAGTGGGAAACACAAGACAAGAAAAGCACCTACAAAAACAAACCCAAAACAATTAAGAAAATGGTCACAGGAACATACATATCAATAATTACCTTAAACATGAATGGATTAAATGCTCCAACCAAAAGACACAGGTTTGCTGAATGGATACAAAAACAAGACCATCTATATGCTGTCTACAAGAGACCCACTTCAGACCTAGGGACACATACAGACTGAAAGTGAGGGGATGGAAAAAGATATTCCATGCAAAAAGCAATCAAAAGAAAGTTGGAGTAGCAATACTCATATCAGATAAAATAGACTTTAAAATAAAAAATGTTACCAGAGACAAGGAAGGACACTACATAATGATCAAGGGATCAATCCAAGAAGATATAACAATTATAAATACATATGCACCCAACATAGGAGCACCTCAATACATAAGGCAACTGCTCACACCTATAAAAGAGGAAATCGACAGTAACACAATAATAGTGGGGGACTTTAACACCTCACTTACACCAATGGACAGATCATCCAAAATGAAAATAAATAAGGAAGCAGAAGCTTTAAGTGATACAACAGACCAGATAGATTTAATTGATATTTATAGGACATTCCATCCAAAAACAGCAGATTACACTTTCTACTTAAGTGCGGATGGAACATTCTCCAGGATAGATCACATTTTGGGTCACAAATCAAACCTCAGTAAATTTAAGAAAATTGAAATCATATCAAGCATCTTTTCTGACCACAACGCTATGAGATTATAAATGAATTACAGGGCAAAAAAAGTCAAAAACACAAACACATGGAGGCTAAACAATATGACACTAAATAACCAAGAGATCACTGAAGAAATCAAAGAGGAAATCAAAAAATACCTAGAGACAAATGACAGTGAAAACACGACAATCCAAAACCTATGGAATGCAGCAAAAGCAGTTCTAAGAGGGAAGTTTATAGGTATAAAAGCCTACCTCAAGAAACAAGAAAAATCTCAAATAAACACTCTAACCTTACACCTAAAGGAACTAGAGAAAGAAGAACAAACAAAACCCAAAGTTAGCAGAAGGAAAGAAATCATAAAGATCAGAGCAGAAATAAATGAAATAGAAACAAAGAAACAATAGCAAAGATCAATAAAACTAAAAGCTGGTTCTTTGAGAAGATAAACAAAATTGATAAACCATTAGCCAGATTCATCAAGAAAAAGAGGGAGAGAAGTCAAATCACTAAAATTAGAAATGAAAAAGGAGAAGTAACCACAGACACCACAGAAATACAAAGCATCCAAATACACTACTACAAGCAACTCTATGCCAATAAAATGGATAACCTGGAAGAAATGAACAAATTCTTAGAAAGGTATAACCTTCCAAGACTGAAACAGGAAGAAGTAGAAAATATGAACAGACCAAACACAAGTAATGAAATTGAAACTGTGATTAAAAATTGCCCAACAAACAAAAGTCCAGGACCAGATGGCTTCACAGGTGAATTCTATCAAACATTTAGAGAAGAGCTAACACCCATCCTTCTCAAACTCTTCCCAAAAATTGCAGAGGAAGGAACACTCCCAAACTCATTCTATGAGGCCAACATCACCCTGATACTAAAACTAGACAAAGATACTACAAAAAAAAGAAAATTACAGACCAATATTACTGATGAATATAGATGCAAAAATCCTCAACAAAATACTAGCAAACAGAATCCAACAACACATTAAAAGGATCATACACCATGATCACATGGGATTTATCCCAGGGATGCAAGGATTCTTCAAAATACATAAATCAATCAATGTGATAAACCATATTAACAAACTGAAGAATAAAAACCATATGATCATTTCAATAGATGCAGAAAAAGCTACTGACAAAATTCAACACCCATTTATGATAAAAACTCTCCACAAAGTGGGCATAGAGGGAACCTACCTCAACATAATAAAGGCCATATACGACAAACCCACAGCAAACATCATTCCCAATGGTGAAAAACTGAAAGCATTTCCTCTAAGATCAGGAACAAGAAAAGGATGTCCACTCTCACCACTATTATTCAACATAGTTTTGGAAGTCCTAGCCACGGCAATCAGAGAAGAAAAAGAAATACAAATTGTAAAGGAAGAAGTAAAACTGTTACTGTTTGCAGATGACATGATACTATACATAGAGAATCCTAAAGATGCCACCAGAAAACTACTAAAGCTAATCAATTAATTTGGTGAAGTTGCAGGATACAAAATTAATGCACAGAAATCTCTTGCATTCCTATACACTAATGATGAAAAATCTGAAAGAGAAATTAAGGAAACACTCCCATTTACGACTGCAACCAGAAGAATAAAATACCTAGGAATAAACCTACCTAGGGAGACAAAAGACCTGTATGCAGAAAACTATAAGACACTGATGAAAGAAATTAAAGATGATACAAAGAGATGGAGAGATATACCATGTTCTTGGATTGGAAGAATCAATATTGTGAAAATGACTATACTACCCAAACTAATCTACAGATTCAATGCAATTCCTATCAAATTAGCAATGGCGTTTTACGGAACTAGAACAAAAAATCTTAAAATTTGTATGGAGACACAAAAGACCCTGAATAGCCCAAGCAGTCTTGAGGGAAAAAAATGGAGCTGGAGGAATCAGACTCCCTGACTTCAGACTATACTACAAAGCTACAGTAATCAAGACGATATTGTACTGGCACAAAAACAGAAACATAGATCAATGGAACAAGATAGAAAGCCCAGAGATAAACCCACACACCTATGGTCAACTAATCTATGACAAAGGAGGCAAGGATATACAATGGAGAAAAGAGAGTCTCTTCAATTATTAGTGCTGGAAAAACTGGACAACTACATGTAAAAGAATGAAATTAGAAAACTCCCTAATATTATACACAAAAATAAACTCAAAATGGATTAGAGACCTAAATGTAAGACTGGACATTATAAAACCCGTAGAGGAAAACATAGGAAGAGCACTCTTTGACATAAATCACAGCAAGATCCTTTTTGATCCACCTCCTAGAGTAATGGAAATAAAAACAAAAATAAACAAATGGGAACTAATGAAACTTAAAAGCTTTTGCACAGCAAAGGAAACCATAAACAAGATGAAAAGACAACCCTCAGAATGGGAGAAAATATTTTCAAATGAATCAATGGACAAAGCACTAATCTCCAAAATATATAAACAGCTCATGCAGCTCAATATTAAAAAAACAAACAACCCAATCCAAAAATGGGCAGAAGACCTAAATAGACATTTCTCCAAAGAAGACATACAGATGTCTAAGAAGCACATGAAAAGCTGCTCAACATCACTAATTATTAGAGAAATGCAAATCAAAACTACAATGAGGTATCACCTCACACCAGTTAGAATGGGCATCATCAGAAAATCTACAAACAACAAATGCTGGAGAGGGTGTGGAGAAAAGGGAACCCTCTTGCACTGTTGGTGGGAATGTAAATTGATACAGCCACTATGGAGAACAGTATGGAGGTTCCTTAAAAAACTAAAAATAGAATTACAATATGATCTAGCAATCCCACTACTGGGCATATACCCAGAGAAAACCATAATTCAAAAAGACACATGCGCCCCAATGTTCATTGCAGCACTATTTACAATAGCCAGGTCATGGAAGCAACCTAAATGCCCATCGACAGACGAATGGATAAAGATGTGGTAATATGTACAATGGAATATTACCCAGACATAAAAAGGAATGAAATTGGGTCATTTGTAGAGATGTGGATGGATCTAGAGACTGTCATACAGAGTGAAGTAAGTCAGAAAGAGAAAAAACCAATATCGTATATTAACGCATATAATTGGAACCTAGAAAAATGGTACAGGTGAACCGGTTTGCAGGGCAGAAATGGAGACACAGGTGTAGAGAACAAACGTATGGACACCAAGGGGGGAAAGCGGCGGGGGGTGGGTGTGTGTGTGATGAATTGGGTGATTGGGATTGACATGTATACACTGATGTGTATAAAGTTGATGACTAATAAGGACCTGCTGTAGAAAAAAATAAATTAAATAAAATTCAAAAAAAAAAAAAAGAAACTAACATACCATGGTAAAGCAATTATACTCCAATAAAGATATTAATAAATAAATAAATAAATAAATAAACCAAACATAGATTTCAATGTGGTTTCTCCACATAGATCAGTATCTTTTTTTAGACCAGTATTTTTATTCAGAGGAATTAGGGAGAAGTCAGATGTATAATTAAGTAGACTGGAGGGCATATCAGAATTTCTTCAGGGGTGCTGTAATTTGAAAAAGTATAATTCAACATTACAATATTACACTATGTTTATAAACAAAAAAATACTTTTCGAAACATAAATTTTAGGAATGTAAGACTTTAATAAATAATTGCTGCAAATGAACATGAATTTTAGAAAGGAGGAAAACACTCATGTACATGAGTCATAAAATAAAGATCTTTTAAAATTAACAGGTAAGATGAACCAAGTTAAAATTTTCTCTCATTAAAGAACTAGACTTAATTTAATGGATTTAAAGCTTTTGTTTTTAAAAATATATTTTCTAATATTCAAGGGAGATTATCTTCTACATATTTGTTGTCTCTATTATGTTGCAACATATTCTATGAATATTTTCATATAGTTATCAAGTAGCTGTTTAAAAATTCACATTATTGTGCTCATTTATTTGTTTAACAGAAATTCAACAACAAATCCAAAAAAGTGCCTTTACTATAATTAACAAGAAATAAGGTAACTGACTTTTTCAAGGAGCTGTATTACATATTTAATCCCATACTTGAAATATGGGTTTGTTATACACTAATATCAGTGCTTTGGAAAAGTAAGGATCTCCCCCCCAAAAAAAGAAAATAGGAGATTTGCATTTCAGGATAGTAATGTGTGCTCATATATTTAACACTGTTCCAAGAAATTGATCAAAGAAATATAAATAATGGGAGAAATTTTAGAAAAATTATTGTGTTGCATAACAGGAAAAAAGGCCATTAAGAGGCCCATATTAGAGGATTGTTCCTACAAAAACTATTGCAGATGGGAGCAGATGGAGAGCCATAAAAATTAGACTGTGATAAGGCACTTACAACAAAAAAAAGTCCACCTGTGAAATAAGAAAACAAGATTGCCTAACACCTCTTGTACATAATCCAATCTCTGAGCAGAGGCTGAGGATTGACTCCGCTCCAGTAGTGAATGGAGGGCAAAGAGAGGGCACCAATAGAACTACTGGCTGAGTGAGCAGTGTCACAACAGACCAACAGTGAGATTAATAATATTAGGTGGAGAAGGCAGGGGCAGGAGATCAGCTAACTTGGGGTTGTTCAACTGTGAAAGAAAACCCACTTACCAAAGCAGAGAACGTTCCGTCATGTGAGTCCTGCCCCTGGAAACTCCTGCACTGCTCACTGCCAGCACTTGCGACTCTCAGATCCAGCAAAATAAAGCTATAGAAAATGAAGATATTTTCTTTTCTCCTTTAACTGTAACTAAAGCAGAAATGAAACCTACGTAACTGCTGACTGATTCAGCAACAACTTCCCCAACTGAGCAAGTGTCTCACTCTGTAAAGCTGAACAAACACAAAAATAACCAGGCAAATGGAAAACTTAGTAGTTCAGGGAAGGAGAACTATTGTGAAGAGATAAAGCAAATGTCCTCTGGGGGAAATAAAACAGGTTCATTCCAAGAAACAGGAGCAAATTTTCAAAACTCTCTAGTTCATGTTCCCCACAAGAGTCTAGAAAAGGTGGCATCTATACAAATGCAGGAATTTAGAAGTCTTAAAAAGATTGCATTTAGATGCAAACTCTATTCAAAATTAAAACACAACTTTAATTTTGTGGAGAATCTGTAAATTAGAAGATTTATAGGAATATGATGATTAAAATACTATCAATAATAATTAATGTTTGTTAAACTCTTATTATGTGCCAGAGTTTTTTTATCCTTTACATGCAATAAGAGATGTTATCGTCACAACAACAACATTACAAGGTGAATACTAATATGCTCTCCATTTTACAGATGAGGAAACTGAGGCACAGAACATTTAAGTAACTTGCACAAAGATCGAAGATTTGTTAAGTGGTAGACCTAGGCAATGTAACTCAAGAGCCCACAGACTTGATTCTAGAAAAAGAAAAAGGAGTAAACAGAAAACCAATAATTGAAGAAAACCTCATAAAAGGAATTGAAATAGGTACTTAAATGTAGCAGAAAGGACATTGTATTAATTGGAATTATCCTTGACCATATAGTACTGATGATTTACACTGCTGTTGTCCAGTGTACATTGTATAGATTTGATGATTTATCTCTTTGGGAAGATAGAAAAGGACACTAGCTAGAGCAAATTACAACATAGTACATTCCCAAGTTTGTGCATAAATTTTTTAGTACATGTATCAATTGAAAAACTGATGAAATGAACCAATTAGCAAAGAATTATCTCTGCTAAGAATAGCTGTTATTAAATCCCTGCTATGAGAAAGTAGAAACATTGTGATATCATTATTGTCTAGGTGATATTTCTTCCGAAAGTATTATTAAAGGATTAACCTATGACGTGCAAAATTTGAGTAAATTGAGAAAATACTGCAGTTCAATATAAAAATAATATGAGAAATTTAATCAGTTTGTATTAAGCAAGTTACTATACCTGTCTCTTTTTACAAAACTCTTTAGCAACTATTACTTATTTTAAAAATATAGGAAGGGAATTACATATTCAAAAGTTTTTAGATAATTGAAATTAAATTCTTTACAAGGTTACCACTGGAAGAACATTTTAATTTATTTATTTCTTTCAGCATCACATAGTGTATTAGCAACCAGAATATGTAAATATATTATCTAGAGCAAATATTCTGCCACTGCTCTCTCAGTATGCATTTTTGATGGCCTTAGTAAATGTGTAAAGAACAGATACAAGTAAATGTGGCTGGAAGTTACATAAATGCCTTCCGCAAGTACACTTATACAGGTTATCTTTTTGGTGATGATCAAACTTTGATAATATTTAAAGATGTTTTTATACTATGTCTATTTTCATATTTCACCATTAAAATGTGTTGGCATTTAAAGAACAGAGACTCTAATTTTATTTTTTTGCTTCTTGATTTTTTTTGGTTTAATTTTATTCATCTAAAACTGGAATTAAAATCATTTATTTTTAAAAATACAAAATGGAATACATTTAAAGTTAAAATTTTGCTTTTTTTTTTGAAATATTATTCTTCTCCATAAGCCTACTTCCTCTTAGTAATGATTTAAAAACCTTGCATAGTTTGAATTTTCAGATACCGGAATGTTTAACAAAGTTTTTGCCACTTTAAAACACACCGGAAGATTTACATCTTATTTTTTTCACTCAAAAAAAATTCAAAGTACCTGGTTACATAATAGCAGTTAAAATATTTAGTATTATTTAGATATAATATGCAAAATATCTTTGTCAGTAAATATGATTTACCCAGTGCTGTATAATGAAAAAAAATTGGTTTTTATTTGTGGTTCCTGGCACAGAGCTCCTAAAACCCTTGGAATTTCCTGACTGTAGTGTCTTTTGTTATTCATAATAATGAGCTTTTTTTCACTATGAGTTTATGCTAATGAAGTGACTCAAGGTGGCCCCTTAGATAGTTTGAAGGGAGAGACTGGCCACACTCATTGGAGGGAAGAGTGGCTGGAAATAGAGTTTAATCGCCAGTGACCAATGATTTAATCACACGGGTCTAAAGAATAAGACCTTAAAAAACCACAAACAAGATTCAGGGAGCTTTGTGTTGGTAAATGCATCAACGTGCTGGGAGTGTGGTACTCCTAGAGAAGGCATGAAAGCTCTGCTTCTTCCTCCTAAGACCATGCCCTGAGCATCTTATCCATTTGGCTGATTTGTACCCTTTATAATAAGCTAGTAATCCAAGTACAGTGATTTCCTGAGTTCTAATAATGAATCGTTCTAATAATTATTGAAGCTGAGGGTGAGGGTGGGTTGTGGGAGCTCCTGACTTTTAGTCAAGTCTGACAGAGTGCAGGACCCAGGAATTGTGACTGGTGTCTGAAGTGAGTGCAGTCTTATGTGACTGAGCCCTTCAATCTATGAAGTCTGATGCTAGCTCTGGGTAGTTAGTGTCAGAATATAAATGAATTGTAGGACACCCAGCTGGTATCAGAGAATTAGAGAATTGTTGGAAAATGACCTATGCAGATATTGCTCTGCATAGAGTAAGTGATATTTAGTTCAGATAATAGCATTTATGTAATAGCAAATGACATTATGAATTTGAGTCTGTGGCGTAACAATGAGAACCCCAGAATTTCAACTATTACAATTTCATTTTGTTGAACTGGTTTTAATCTCCCAGTATATTAACAGGACCCAAAAATGAAATGTCAGTAGGAGTAAATGCCATGATTACATCTCTTAACCATCTTAGCAATTTAAGGTCTATTATTTGGAAGAAAAAAATCCATCAAGAGGAAAAGCACACCAGACAGAACTTGTGTATTTCTTCCATGATTTAATATGACTTATTAGATAAAGGACACTAAATCAGTGTTTACAATACTTATTAATAGAAATTCCAGTTCAAGTATCTTCTCAGCTAGCAGCTTTGGATAGAAGCTTTTTGACTGGCAGTTGGAATCATCATAAATAGAGGCAGAACTTTAGAACTGAAAAGAATTGGAAGAAACCCAAAAAAGGAATGCCATGAGTATTACTAACCAAAACCAATTTCATTGGATGATATATGTAGAACAGTGCCTGTGACCAATCAGGTGTTTCATCCCTGTCTAGCCAACAGTGCTGAAGGTTTGCCCTTGCCCTAAGGCAGCTATTGTTTGAGGGAAAGTTGCTGCTCTTAATGCAAATTCAGTGACTTCAATTGTCTTCTCTGACATTACCAAAGAAAAGATGCCCTGGGCTGTTAAATATATATTTTTAAAAAACTGATATGCATTGGAGAAAGTCCAGATGATTGGCTCTTAAAATAATGCACTTGACTTCCAAGTTATGGTGGTCAGCTAAGCTTTGCTGATAGAGTTTCCCACTGAAAAGCCTCTGAAAACACAGGAACACTTGTAGAGTTACAATTGTACTATAAGGTAAAGTGAATAATGTGCTAAATATTATTTGAGGGCCTATTCTGGGCCAGGCACTGTTTTAGGTAAACATACAGAGACAATTCCCTGTCTTTTTAGAGATATCATTCTAGGTAGGGTAGAGGCAGACAGTATACACATAATACATTAGAAGATAAGGAGTTCTGGAGTGGGAGGGATACACGGAATTGCCAAACTCTGAAAGTATTAATTTTGTAAAAGTATCACATTGAGAAAGGATGCCACTCATGTCTGGGTCTCTGAGAGTATTGCACGGACAGGCAGGTAGGAGATGGGAGAGAGTCCCTGCGTACCTCTATTCCCTATCCCTATAGCAGAAATGGAGGCCAGTGTTCAACCAAAGAGCGGTGATTATTCCCCTGTTGGGGCAAGCAAAATTGACCAACACACTAAATTCCTTTATCCATTGAGTGTCCAAAAGTCACAGTATATAAACTAACCAGAGGTGAATAGGGACAGGTGGACCCCATAATGCCTGGATATTAAATCAGCTGTAAGTGAGAAAAGAAATAGGAAAAACATAGGGAATTAGTACTGTCTAGAGATTTTTGTTTTCATCTGGCATTTTTAGCAAAAAGTAGATCCAAACATAAGTTAATAAGCAGTCACACTATTTGCCATAGAATTATAACAACACTGTGAGGTAAAGATTATCATCTCTATTTTAGAGATACGCTAACTAAGGTAGAGACAAGTTAAGTGATTTACCCAAGATCACACCTCTAATAGGTTGTAGAGCTGGGTTTGAACCCACGCAATATGATTTGAGATAGTATGCTTTTAGACAATATACCAGACTGCCTCTCATTGTAAAGGAACCAGGTAGTGGAGTTAAATAAAATAGCCCTGTCTCAGTTGCACCAAATAAGCATTTGCTAGAAACCACAAATTTGGGAGTACACATCTATTGTTCTCCAGATTCAGGTATGAGAGGAGAATTTTGGTAGCATCCTGGTGGACACTGAGTAGGAGAAAGTTTGGAATCTGTGTTCACATTGTCAACTTACAATGTGTAGGCCTGGATATACTGGTTGCTCCTCATTAAAGAATGAGTAATCCAGAAAAAAAATCAACATGAGGAATCAATGAAAATATTATCTCATATAGTATAAGTCAACATGGACCTAAACACAACGGGCAAAGCATATCTAAATACTACTCAACTTAGGAAAAAAAAAGTTAGTACGTACCTGGGCTTCCCTGGTGGCGCAGTGGTTGAGAGTCCGCCTGCCGATGCAGGGGACACGGGTTCGTGCCCCGGTCTGGGAAGATCCCACATGCCGCGGAGCGGCTGGGCCCGTGAGCCATGGCCACTGAGCCTGTGCTCCGGAGCCTGTGCTCCGCAAGGGGAGAGGCCACAACAGTGAGAGGCCCGCCTAACCGCAAAAAAAAAAAAAAATAAATAAATAAAAAAAAAAAAGTTAGTACGTACCTATGTTGCCATTACTGAGGAATAATAAAGGAATAAAATGTCCTTTTATTAATAAACTCCAAAACAAATGACACATAGCTATCCAAGGATATATTTCTCTGGTTGTTTGTGAAGCTCATGTTCAAACTTCCTTATTTCAAATGTCACTCACTATTTCAGATTTGTTTCACAGGCTAAAATCTTTATAATTGCAAGTTAGAAAATAGTCAATTGCCATTCAAATAAAAAAGTCCTTGGTAAAGGGTTCATTTGCAAATCTTAAAAGAAATAGATTAACTCATTTTTCCATTGATCCACTGAGTAATAAAAAACATTTTAAATCATACAATTTATAAAAATCATATCACATCTTCAGATAATATACAGAGAAACTGAATACTTCTATGGTTTCAAACACTATCACAGGTGAAATAATTTCAAGTTTATTATAATCCCATAGGTATGTGGTGGGTCAGGAGATGTGTGTGTGTGTGTGTGTGTGTGTGTGTGTGTGTGTGTGTGTGTGTGTGTGAAAGAAAAAGAGAGAGAGAGAGAGACAAAGAGAAAGAAAGAGAGATTGAAAATGAACAGGAAGAAAAGAGAGACTTGATTCTATGACTATTAAACATACACTTCTGACTAAATTACAAAAGCTTTTAATCTTTAAAGTAATATGGAGAAAAAATGTCTTTTCACATGAGTAAAAGATGGCAGTATAGAATTAGGAATGTTGTATATCTGGTCTATATAGGGCAAAGATAAAGGTAGCTTTAAAAATCTAATCTACAAGAAGGCCTTAGTAATATGATCTAACAAGTTAAAGTGAACAATTTATTATGTAGCATAACTTTGAGCAAATAGAAATGTATAAATCTCACTTGCATTGATTTAGCCTAGATTAGAATTATAGCTGAAATCATAGACCACAAGACAACATTTGATGAGAAGAAAAAAAGGTTGCTGAAACAATCGATTTTGATAATGTGAGGCACTGGTTTTTTTGTTTGTTTGTTTTGGTTTTTCTGGATGTGCCGTGCAGCATGTAGGATCTTAGTTCCCTGACCAAGGATTGAACCCATTCCCCCCAACCCCCCCACCCCCCCACCCCCCACCCCACCCCACCCCCGGCATTGGGAGTGCAGAGTCTTAACCACTGGACCGCCAGGGAAGTCCCCGTGATGCACTGTTTTAGACTAGCATCACTAGGTAAAATACACGCCATTCTGCTAAATTTGAATTTCAGACCACCAACAAATAATTTTTAGCAAAACAATGTCCCACGCAATATTTGGGACATACTTACACTATAAAATTGTTGTTGTACTTACACCAAATTGTAGTTATGTTAAAAATTATTTGTTGTTTATCTGATATTCAAATTCAAGTGGGCATCCTATATTTTTATTTGCTAAATCTCAAAATCCTATATTAGGCATTAACTAATATTATAAAGAATAATAGAGTATATTGAAAGATATGTATGAATTTTAAAAAAATAAAAAGGTGGTATAAAGGCCAGATAAGAAAAAATGTTGAAATATAGTTTCTAATCAGTAATTATTAAGACCCAAGATATAAATAGTATTAGACAGTCAGGTTTTATAACTAGTATTTATACACAGTCTGTATTTTGTCATAATAAAGTTGAATTTCTGTGTAGATTTTGTTTTTTACTGAGCTTTTCTGTGATCTACTGCTTTTTATTGTAAAACAATTATATTATCTCTTACAGGAAGTAACATTTACTCAAGGCTTTAATTATTGTAAAACTCATTTTACATATATTTGTTATGTAAAATTGTAAAAATGTTATGAGAACTATTAGTCTTGGAGAATATACTTGTTGGAATTTGAGTTCATTTACCTAAATTGTATTGTACATACTAATACCATGATTATTAACTCATTATCTATATTCTAATTTACTTAATCTCTAGTGCGGTTGTATTTAAGTGGCATGAGTTTACTTGCATCATCTTAGACTTGGCTTCCTTCCTACAGGTCTGCTTGAAAAACACCTATTTTGTGATTCTACTAGATTTATTTCAGGGTACAAAGTAAATCATGTTTCAACAACTGAAACAACATTACAGTAGAACCCCTTATCCACAGGGGGTACATTCCAAGAACCCCTGTGGATGCCTGAAACCACAGATAGTACTGAACCCAAAATATACTATATTTTTTCTATACATACATACCTATGATAAAGTTTAATTTATAAATTAGGCACAGTAAGAGATTAACACAATAACTAACAATAAAATAGAACAATTATGACAATATACTGTGATAAGAGTTATGTGAATGTGGTCTCTCTCTCTCTCAAAATATCTTCTTTTACAAATTCAATGCCTTTGACATTTATCATACACTGTGGCTATAACTTTTGCATTTTGAGATGCTATAGCAAAACTAACACAAATTTCTTTTTCCTTCTTACAATTTCATTGACAGAAGATTCGTTTTTTTGTGTTTTTTTGGGTTTTTTTTTAACATCTTTATTGGAGTATAGTTGCTTTATATCGTTGTGTTAGTTTATGCTGTATAATAAAGTGAATCAGCTATACGTATACATTTATCCCCATGTCGCCTCCCTCTTGCGTCTCCCTCCCACCCTCCCTAGAAGATTCATTTTTAACTGTAGTTCTTAGCCATCTCAGCATACAATTTCTTCTTTCCTTATTAAGTCAAGAATCTTCACCTTTTCACTTAAAGGAAGCACTTTCTGGCTTCTCTTTGGCATATCCAAATTGCCAGTATTACTACTCTTGCACTTTGTGGCCATTATCTAGTAAAATACGGGTGACTTGAACACAAACACTGCAATACTTTGACAGTTGATCTGATATTCCAGGCAGCTACTAAGTGACTAACTGGTGGAATACGCTGGGCTGAACAAAGGTATGATTCACAGCCTGGGCTGGATGGAGTGGGACAGTGTGAGATTTCATCACGCTACTCAGAATGGCATGCAATTTAAGACTTATGAATTGTTTATTTTGAAATTTTCCATTTAATATTTTCAGACCATGGTTGACAACAGGTAACTAATATTGTGGAAAGCAAAACCTTGAATAAGGGGGACCACTGTATTCTGATGTCTGAAAATAGGTAGTGTATATGTGAAAATATCTTACTTACAAACTTTAAATATATTGTAAAATAGCTATTGAAGACATCATCAATATTTTGTATACTCATTTTTACCTCTAAACTTAGGCCAGTTCTTTTCCCTGCCTAAAATATTTGCTTCCCAGCTTCCACCTATCCAAATTCAGCTCCTCCTTCAGAGCTTGGAAGATATAACCAATTAACAAAAAAATTCCCCTGCAATATCAACTTATGTTGATTTCTCATTTTTCTGTATTCTCAAAGTAGGTGTGGTCTCCATTACCCATTCTCACACCTTATAAATTACTGATTTATTTTACTTTAAAATTATCTCTTAAGACTCACTTTTCCACCAGAATTATAGGCAATTAAGGGACAGATATTGTTGTCCTCTGTTATATTTCTCACAGTATTCATTTATTAATTCATTCAACAAATATTATTGGGTTCCCACCATGTCCTATGCTTACGCCATGTGGTAGGAATTCAATCACTATTGAGATTCTTTGGAGTTTATAATCTGATGGAAATGGCAAAGCGTTGTTAAATACTAGTTGCAAAAAGTATGAATATCATGGCCTCATAACCCCTGGGATACTGTGAATACCTAGAAACTGGTTGTGAAACGGAACAGAATAAGGTCTCTCGTGAGTCATATATTTTAGGAATTGGTTAATGTAGCTTTTTCTTTATTTTCTATGGAAATATAGCAGAAGTTAACAATTGAATTTCTTACCTGAAGCAAAGCACTTTAGATTTCCCTAAAACATTTCTGGTAAGCAGGAGCAGTCATTTCATTTTGAATTTGCGTGTTGCATTTAGGTGATTTAGGTGACATGAATCTAAACAAAAGAATAACATTTGAAAGTCTCTTCTTTTATTATATGCAGTGACATGTAGCAATAGCCACAAGGAGTTCAAGTAAACAAACATAATTGAATATCAGAAGAAATGATTAGGTACATTTTGAAATCTGAGTCCTCCCCATGGATTAAGGCATAAATGTATGAAAAATATGAAATGTATGAAAACAAATTTAGTCTATCTTGAGGTTAAAAAAAGACCTCAGACTTGTTTTTTATTCAATATGGTTATTTAGATGAACATTTCATTTCATCTGTGTAGTAGGAAGTGCTTTATTATTTTGGAAATTATGCCACTCATTAAAATATTGCATTGTGTGTATAGAATATTGTTGTGGACAGAAAAACAGAGAATTCAGTATTTGAAAACCTTGATTATCTGCTGTGTATATTTATCTTTTTCTAGCCTAGATGATTTCAGAGGCCTTTTCCTGTACAGAGTCATCAGAGAGGCAAATAGAAGTCTAGCTCCTGAGTGTCTATTTGTATTATTACTATCTAATGAATTCTATTGTACAGCAGGTGTCAAATCATATTGGGTGTTTTGCAATCGAGTATGAATAGAAGATGTATTGCTATTGCAAATGAATCTAATATGAAACTAATGAGCAGTAATGAGCAACTGTTTTGTCATTATTGAGGCAACCACTGAGATGCTAATAAACTCTCATTTTTGCTCTTTAGAAAAAGCAGTGACCAGGATTTATAACATGGCCTTAATGTCCCAAAAGCCTGAGGCAAAAATAAATAAATAAATAAATAAACAGTGAAACCCTAAACTGAGAATAATTTAGTCATTTTCTGTATGATTATCCTCTCTCTTATTAAAATGAACCTGTTATAATGCCTTTTATGTATTTCTATAACTGAAGAGAAAAGATGAAGAATGGGTGTCCATTAAATGAATATAAAGTTAAGAAGATAGGCATCTTGACTAATTTTCCTTAATGTAAATATAATAATTCTAGAGTTTTCCACTTGCCAGTTCTTTTATAGTATAATGAAGCCTAATGTAGGCAACTTTCTATTTTTAAACCCAGTTACTCTGGAAGTAACATTTTTGAGGGACTTTTTGTAATTAACTTATTTGTTCTCATGAGTGGCCTAACTTGGTATATAACCCAGTGCACTTATCACACAGTATTATGGCTGTATGCTTTATGCCTCTGCCTTTCTTACAGTAGTGCAAGAGCTGGGAGCTCAATAAATATTTATGAGATGAATGATGAATAAATAATTGAATGAATGAGGAAGAAGCTGGTGCATTAAATTTGCTTTCTTAGGTAGAAATAATGTGCTTTCAAACAGTTTTTAATACACGTTCATTTATTATGTCCTAAGACCCTTAAGAACTCTGCTTCAAATACTTTATACTACAGGACAAAAACGCTTTAGTACATACAACATATGTAACCTTGTTGCTTTAGCTGATAAACGTATACTAACTCTAAGACTAATTTTGGTATCTTCCTACAGATGTTTGCTAGAACTCATGGTTTTAACATATGACACAAGACTTAATCAGTACTTTAAAGAACATACAGGCCTCTAGTAATATTCTTTCAGACTTTTTATATATTTATATACTTTATTTATTTATGTATACATGATTTCTATAGCCTCAAAAGTCCACCTATTTGATTAAAGATAACCAAAGCTTTGAATTATTTTTTTTTTTTTTTGCGGTATGCGGGCCTCCCACTGTTGTGGCCTCTCCCGTTGCGGAGCACAGGCTCTGGACGCGCAGGCTCAGCGGCCATGGCTCACGGGCCCAGCCGCTCCGCGGCATATGGGATCCTCCCAGACCGGGGCACGAACCCGTATCCCCTGCATCGGCAGGCGGACTCTCAACCACTGCGCCACCAGGGAGGCCCCAAGCTTTGAATTATTAACTTTCTACTTTGTTGTTGATTAGGCTGTTGCAGACTTACGTGTACAGGCAGAAAGCTATTCGATTTGAATAATTCAATATTGCTCACTATAATAAGACTTCATTTCCATTTCTAATAGTTGTATTATGTGCCTACATGTAGAAATTCCACTCTTTTTTGATATGTATTACTAAACTATGTATAAATATTATATTTATATTGCATCCAACCTATAAAAATTAATAAACATAAGTAAAGAAGGAACTACAACTTGAATGGTGAAACATACAAAAGAAGAATGCCATGTGGCCTGAAATGCTATTTTATTTGACCCTGGAGAGCCAAAATACTACACAAAGAAACTATTATATAACACAGTGAGGAAGCTGACTCAAGATGGAGGTGTTGGTTTAAATGGACTGTAACTTCAAATCTGTTCTGTGTCAAGTCCTCCTCCAAATGAACCCAAGCGTTCTGGTACCTTGACTTGCTACTTCCCATACCTCTATACTCTCTAAAGTAACAACTATCCAACAATATAAACAATTTTTTCATATCTATAAATGTACACAAAAGTTTACAAAATTCTAGGTTTTGAAACATGTATGAAAGTCGCAAGTAAGTTTTATGTTTTGATAACTGTTGCTAATATAATTTCCTTTACTGACTTCATATACATTCAGAATGAATTAGTCCAACATGCAAATAATTCTTAGCACAGGCTCTATGTTATTTGCGAGACTATTTTTCGTGGACTTATTTCTTGTAGCCAACAATATCTGTGACTAATTGTACTACTCATAAATTAAAGTAAAGCAATGTCCTCGAAATACATCTTCTAGTAATTATTGTAGGCCTCCTGTTCTCTGTGGTTATCTAAAGAACAGAAAGGATAGTTAACTGTGCCATATAGATATAAGTTATGGGTCTTTGGGGCCTATTCATTAAAGTAAAATAAAATCTCCAACATCATCTTTAATTTTGGTAAGGAGAATCTCCTACTATTTAAAAGCATTGATAACTTTTAAAGGAATGTTCCCTAGAGATAAGCTATATGCTTTAGGATACTTTCCATTGCTTCCCTGTCATCATGAGAAAGAAATAAAATTATGAATTATCTCCTAAATTAAAACTTGAAGTAATTCCATTATATATCCTTGAGAATATATATGAGGACACATTAAAAGGTCTGCTACTAAACCAAGGAAATATTTACCAAAGAAATATTTTATTAAATTTATTTCTACTGGACATCAATTGCTTATAGACTTTAAAGAGAATGATAGCACAATATTTAAATAGTCCTAACAACTAATAGGATGAAAAATCCCTTTTATATATTAATATTATTTCTCTTCAAAGTAATACATACATATAGTAAACATTAAAATAACACAGAAAGGCTTTTAATAAAAAGCAATAGTTTCTTACCTCAGCCCTGACTACCTTTTGGCCTGCTCTTATCTTTATTTCTTGTAGTTGTTACATCCCTAATTCTGTTTTAAAAACAGAGTTGATATATAGCCAGTGTGTCCCAGTGTCTCCCAGAGGTTGACTGAGACACCTCCATTCTGAATATATAGACTTCTGGTCTGATCATTATGTGTCAGTGCCATAATAGTTATCAAATATTTTTAATATTAAGGCTGTCTAAATAATATAATTTATATCCTACTTTTTGGATTTATCATAGTTAAACATTATCTCTTGAGTCAGCACTGTCAAAGAAAATTTAGTTCATTTACAAAACCTATCTCTCCTACTTTTCCCTATTTGCGATAGTTGTAGGTTTTCTAAATCTCTTAGCTTTAACTTTATAATGTTGAATAATACTTTCTTATTCTGTCAACTGTCAATTGCATCCCTTGACTCTCCATTACTGAGGATATTCTTAGGGCTTCTACCATTCCCTCTACATCTCTTCTGCCCTCCATCTATAATACTGATAACATTTACATGTTCTACAACCATACTGAAATCTGTAATTTGTCTTTTGGTTATATATATAACTAAATATATATGTAAATGACATATATATTTAACTGAAATATATATAGTTAACCTAAAATTGTATATAGTTATATATAGAGAGAGTAAATAGTATTTATATTATTATAAGCTATGCAAATATTTCCTTCTCTACCAATCCAAAGTCAAAATCTCTGAGCAACTCAAAAGAAAATTTTCCTGGTATCAATAAAAAGGATTCTCTCATCTTTCCTTCCATCAATTGCTCAAATCGTACCATACTTTGTTTGCATCTTATTTGGATCAAGCTTTCTTGTATAGTTTTTGGTTTTCTTTTAGACCTGGAGTCATCTTTCTTATTGAGACAGGGAACATGTTAGCCATCTTTATCATATCACTAGCCTGTTCCTCATTCTGTCTGTTGCTTAGCATTTCTCTTTTTTGGAAGACATTCTTCCTAGAGTTCAGAGATTTCCTATTCTAATTTGGGCTGAAATTCTTCCTAGGCCTTGTGGATACAGTTATATCCAATCAACTGTAGCCAGTTCTCCTTCCCACTCAAGACATATGTTTTGAAAAAGGTTAGTTGTGCATGTTTGCCTTCTTTCAGGATATGACGAACACCTATTGTCCCCCAAATTCCCTCCCTAATTGATCAGTATAAAAATCAAAAAGTCAGGAGCTTTTCCCTCTGCTCTTATTACAGCCTCTCATAGTACTTGTTTATTCCTTGGGCTTTAGCCAACTTTTCTCTATTTCATCAGTTTTCAAAGTATGATTTATAGACCTTTGAGAGTCCACAAGACATTTTAGGTGGTTTGTGAGATAATAGCCAAGACATGGAAAAAACCTAAGTGTCCATCTGTACACACACACACACACACACACACACAAATACTACTCAGCCATAAAAAATAATGAAATCTTTCATTTGGGACAACATACATGGACCTTGATGGTCATTATGCTAAGTGAAATGAGTCAGCAGAGAATGACAAATATCTTATGATTTCACCCATATGTGGCATCTAAAAAACCAACCAAACAAGCAAATAAAACAAAAACAAACTCATAGATACACAGAACAAGTTTAATGGTTGCCAGAGAGGAGGGGGTCAGGGGGGTGGACAAGATTCGTGAAGGGGGTCAGCTGTAAGGTGATGGATGGCAACTAGACTTGTGCTGGTGATCATTGTGTAGTGTATACGGATATCGAATTACAATGCTCTATACCTGAAACTTCTATAATGAAAGAAAATATTTTATGATAACATTAAGACATTGTTTCTCTGTATTGGCATTTGCACTGCTGATGCAAAAGCAAAGGTGGTGGATAAAACTGCTGGTGCCTTGGCATGAATCCAGTCAGTAGTACCAAACTGGACTCACAGTTTTTTAAAAAAGCTAATTTCACAGATAATGTTCTTGATGAAAAATAAAACTTATAACTGTATTAAATCTTGACCCTTGAGTACATGTCTTTTTAATACTGTGTGACAAGGCAGGAAGTATGCATAAAACATTTTTGCTGCATACTGGAACACAGTAACTGTCTTGGGCAAAAGAACTTATGTGATTATCTGAGAAGTGAGCTGAACTAGACACTTTTTTTCCATGAAACATTTTTATTTGAAAGGATGGCTGACAGAAGAACTATGATTATGTAGATTGATAATATTTTCTTGATAATGAATGGAGTGAAACAATCACTTTAAGGAAACCACTTACAGTATTTATCACCAAGAATAAAATTTAAGCTTTCAGGCAAAAACTAAGTTTTTGTAAAATCCCTATCCACTACCGTGAGCTTGAGAGCTTCTCAATAGTTAAAATGTTTTTCTTGCTGAGATTAGTGATGTTATTAATGAATGTGAATTTTTTTTTTAAAGAAGATGTTGGGGATAGGAGTTTATTAATTTATTAATTTATTTTTTTGCTGTGTTGGGTCTTCGTTTCTGTGCGAGGGCTTTCTGTAGTTGTGGCAAGCGGGGGCCACTCTTCATCGCGGTGCGTGGGCCTCTCACTATTGCGTCCTCTCTTGTTGAGGAGCGCAGGCTCCAGATGCGCAGGCTCAGTAGTTGTGGGGGCCTAGTTGCTCCACGGCATGTGGGATCCTCCCAGACCAGGGCTCGAACCCATGTCTCCTGCATTAGCAGGCAGATTCTCAACCACTGTGCCACCAGGGAAGCCCAATGAATGTGATTTTTAAAATATATTTTGTAATAGAACATCTATGTAACTCAGCAAACTATTATTTTTTGCAAATGACAAATGCATAATGTTACAAATCATGCATAGATGAAAGATCAATTCAAGATATCCTATTGACCAATGCATTTCACTGTAACAGAGTATGGAAAGACCATTGGTGTGGTTTCAGATTCTATACTGCAACTAACCTTTGAGAAGCTATCACTTGTCAGATATTAGTGTAGTATCAGAGAAGAGTACCCAAATTTATCTGAAAAGGCTGTTAAAATGTTTCTTATGGGTCTTCCCTGGTGGCGCAGTGGTTGAGAGTCCGCCTGCCGATGCAGGCAACACGGGTTCGTGCCCCGGTCTGGGAAGATCCCACATGCCGCGGAGCGGCTGGGCCCGTGAGCCATGGCCGCTGAGCCTGCGCGTCCGGAGCCTGTGCCCCGCAATGGGAGAGGCCACGGCAGTGAGAGGGCCGCGTACCGCAAAAAAAAAAAAAAAAAAAAAAAAAAAGTTTCTTCCTTTTCCTGCTATGTTTCTGTGCGAGACCAGATTTTCTTGATATTTTTAATTAAAATTAAGACTTCACAACAGATGGAATACAGAAGCAGAGAAAATTCAGCTGTCTTTACTAAGCCAGATATTAAAAGAGATTTGCAAAAGTGTAAGATAATGTCACTCTTCTCAATAATTTTCTTTGTTTGGGAAAACAGAGATTTTTGGTAAAAATACATTTTATTTATGTTAACAGAGAATAGCTTTATTGTTATTATTTTAAAATGAATATATAAACCTTTTTCAGGTTTAATTTCTAAAAGAGCAAATATTGAAATATGTAATCCATATACAAATGGTCTTCGGGGGGGTCTTTGAAAGGGGTCCTGAGCCAAAAGCCACTACTCTTGACTTCTTGCCTGCAAAGAACTGAAGTATTTGCCATACATAGTCTTTCTGCTGAGTTTTTGTTTCTGGTTCCTTTTGAGTATTGCTGTCCTTCTATCACTCATCCTAGTGGGACAGTAGTAGAAAACTGGCCAGTTATTTTATTGCTTCAAACAGCCCACCCACTCCAATCTATACTTTGGGAAAATAATTACCTAGTTTACTTATAGATTATTAAATTTACCATATTATTGACACTGACTCATGTCCCTATGTCTTTGAACTGATGCAGTTTATGTTATGTTATGTCAGCTTAACCATTTCCCCCTCAATTAATAAAGGCTGTTCTCCTGGGAAAGTTAGATTTTATTTTCTTCCCAGAAAGCTAACCATGACCTTAACACCTTTCTGATTTAAAGAGGTGGGATCTCTTTAAATTTCAATGCCTGTAAAGTTTTCTTTAAGAAACTCAAATAGAATCATCTACCGACATTTCTGATAATTTTCTGAAGCAATAAGAAGAGGACAAAGATGGACACATCCTTTAAAAAGGAGAGCCTTTATCGTGGTAGCATTGCTTCATCTCTTTCTATAGAACTTGAAAGCCTGTGCTCAGTAATTTATGTTAATGCTTTATTTTCGAAGTTTTCTTTCTTCCATAAGCTCTTCATACTTTGACCAAGAACTGACCTTTCCCCTCTTTGAAATTTACCCTCCAACCTACCCCCACTCTCCAGGCTAGCTTTTCATTAGGGAACATGGGAGACAAACCCTCACGTTGCTATGCATTGCGCTCTAGTGGCAGGCCTCCCTGACAAAAATCAAAGAGCTGCTAGTGCCAGAAGGATGAACTCTGTGATCTCAGCCCCCGTAAAGAGAAGCATCCCCAGAGAGAGGTTCAATTCATGTCAGAGTTAAATCTTAATTCATCTGAGAGCTGAGAAGCAGTCAGGCTTTTGAATATTTTTATTGAGAGACATTTTCCAAATCACAGATCAGATTAATATTTCAGTAACTTCTTTGAATGAGTCTGGTGCAGAGCAACAAACAAAACCAATGGCTCATGTGCAGTGTGATTTAGAAAGAAGTTTTTAGAGTGTTTAAACAGTTTCTGCTACATTTTTTTCTAGGCTGAGTAGGGACAAAGTGTAAACTCCTCCTCTTTCTTTTTGTTTTCTTCTTCCTCATCCACCCTTCCTTGCATCCCCCCCTCCCTCCCTCCCTTCCTTCCTTCTAATTTTTTCTAGGGATTTATTGCTTTCAAGAATAACCCACTGATTAACACAATCTCATTCTAATGCAACTGTATTTGGGATTTTTGAATGCCATCAGTGAGAATGAATGGGGTGTTCTCAGAGGAATTAGTCTCCTTTGACCTTCATGATGTTAAGTAACATGCTACCCTAAATAGGATTGTGTTGTTAGTACTGGAACCTGTCTTAAAGTGGCAGTGAGTCACTATAATTCCGAGTTAGAAAAGACTGAGTTTAATTATTCTAAATGTTGAAAGACGTATATCTAACCTTCATGGGAATGTCTGGTGTCTTAAATTAAATGATAATATTTATTGAGCATTTAAATGTGCTAGTCACTTAGTGACTTGCATGTATTAAATTATTTAACCACTAGAACCACTTTGTGAGGGCAGTACTTTTATTGTATTGAAGCCTTTTTATAGATGAGTAAATCGAGGAACTGAGAGTCTTAAAACTTTGTCCAAGAGTATTTATGTGTCAGAAATGAGATCAGAAAGCAGGCAGACTGGCTTCAGAGAACATGAATTTAACTCTCACGCTATGATTCCTCTCCAGGTAGTCAAAATATAGTGTGATCGAAAATAAACAGTAGTGAATTCTGTTAGCAGCTTATGGAATTTTCATTATTTCTTGTATTTAACTTTACTGATTCATTTCCCTTTCACTGTAAGACACTGAAATATTCCTGCCTTGGTACATGTTATTCCCTAATATGGAATGCCCTTTCTCTTTTTACTAGTCAAATGCAACACATTCTTTAAAGCTCATTTCAAATTTCATTTTCTCCATAAAACTACATCTGTTAAAAACCAGAGGCTCCCAAAATTTAAGAGTTGCAATGGAATATAGGGGATTTCTAGTACAATTTCTATCCAAACCTAGAAATTACTGAACAACTCTAAGACCATTAGCTTTTGATTAAAAACATGCTTTTACAGGACACCCAGTATCTTCTCTTCATAAACTTCTATTTAGCTAGTAATTCTTACCGTCTTAAGCTAGACTAATTAATATCTTATTCTTTGAATGAAATTTAGCATTGTTCAGCTGTTTTCATTAACCCTATCATTCGTATATTTGCACTTTGAATCAATATTTATTGGAGTTTTTTAATGTAAACTCTCATAGATGCTAGAAGATAAAATAAAAAAGACACAGACCTTGTTTTAAAAAAACAGATGCTTTTAAGATGTCTAATGTAGACTAGAAGACCAGGGAATGACAGTAAACCCTGAGATGAGATTTAAAGAGAGAGTAGGATTTAGGTATTTTGAAAAGAGGAGGAAAAACATTAAAAGCTGAGGAATGATCCCTATTTTACAGTTGGAGTACCTGAGGCATAGAAAAGTAAGTAATTTTTCAAGATTGTAAGGCTAGTTATTGGAAGAATTGAAATTCGAGTTGGCATTTTCACTCCATAGTTGATGCTTTTAAATTAGAGTAATGAAAGAGTAGCATCATATTCAAGGAGTTGTAAGTAATTACTTAAGGCTGAAGTGTGGGCTGTGCTAAGTGAAGGGTTGAGATGGTGACAAAATGAAGAGTCAGGCAGAGGCCAGCTGGTAATGAATTTTGGAAGCTACGCCAATGCATTTGGATTGTATTCTCATTATCCATTTCTTCTAACGCTAGGAGAACCTTTTGAGTTTGTCCTCATTTTACTGGTTTGGTTTTCTCTAATGACAATTTTGGGTTCTCCAGGTGCAATTATTAATTTTTATTCTGTTGTTACTTTTAAAAGTTACTTGTTTCTTTGACTATTTTGTAGCCAGCTTCATTTCTTTGTCCTGTTCCCTCTCATAATATGGCCCTCTCATGACTCCCTGCTTCTGCTTCATAGAACTTATCTTTTAGATATTTTTGCTACACCAAATAAATGTTTAACATGGTATTTTTATGTTTTGCATAGGAAGCAGTTTCAGCAATATGCTTTTATTCCAAGTTTTTTTCTTAACTTTCAGAATTTTTTACATATTTATATTACATATTTATGTGTTTTAATGTAACATGTATTTATGTATTTGTTTATCTATCCTTGCACTCAGGGACATCTAGACAGGTGCTACATGCCTACACACAGCTATATCTTTAGTCCTCTTAACTGTATATTTTAGCTCTGAGAAAATTTGCACCTAGATATGTCTATGATTCGAAAGTCAGTATTTTATGGTCTCCAGACCAGTCTGTGCTGCACAGCAGTTTTAATTTCAGGGCCTTAACCATTCTGGAGGATCAGATTAATCTCTGGTTGCCATTAGATTGCCAGAAAATTTCATATTATGTGTTAGGAGAAAAGTGTTCAACGGTCAAATAAATTTGGGAAATACAATGTGCTACTTCCCACTTTTGGAAATGCACTATGAAGCACCTGGAGAAGTCCTGTACCAAAGAAGCTTGTTAAAAACTACAACGAGGTACCACCTCACACCGGTCAGAATGGCCATCATTAAAAACTCTACAAATAACAAAAAGGTTGGGGAGGGTGTGGAGAAAAGGGAACCTTCCTACACTGTTGGTGGGAATGTGAGTTGATACAGCTACTATGGAAAACAGTATGAAGGTTCCTCAGAAAACTCAAAAATAGAACCATATGATCCAGCAATCCCATTCCTGGGCATATATCCAACAACACTATAATTCAAAAAGTTACATGCACCCCTATGTTCATAGCAACACTATTCACAATAGCCAAGACATGGAAACAACCTAAATGTCCATCGACAGATGAACAGATAAAGAAGATGTGGTACATATATACAATGGAATACTACTCAGCCATAAAAAAGAATGACATAATGGCATTTGCAGCAACATGGATGCAACTACAGATTACCATACTAAATGAAGTAAGTCAGAAAGAGAAAGACAAATAGCATATGATATCACTTATGTGTGGAATTTAAAATATGACACAAATGAACTTATCTATGAATCAGAAACAGACTCACAGACATAGAGAACAGACTTGTGGTTGCCAAGGGGGAGGGGATTGAGGAAGGGATGGAGTGGGAGGTTGGGGTTAGCAGATGTAAGCTATTATATATAGAATGGATAAACAACAAGGTCCTACTGTATAGCACAGGGAACTATATTCAATATCCTATGATAAACCATAATAGAAAAGAATATTAAAAAAAGAATGTATGTATGTATAACCGAATCACTTTGCTGTACAGCAGAAATTAACACAACATTGTAAATCAACTATACTTCAATTTAAAAGAAGAAGCTCGTTAATCATTCTTTTAAAAAATTTGTTAAAGTTATTTTCAAGGAAAATGTTATATTTATGTCTATTCACCATCTCTGGACGCTACTTTGGTAAATGCTATGGAATAAATAAAGTCTGCTTCCTGTAGACTTTGTGGGCCTGCTAGCCTCAATCCAGCATGACACTTACTTGCAATGCTTCCTTCTTCTTAGGTAAGTATATCCAAGTTCTACAAAACAGCGCCCCAACCTCCCATCATTTTGTATCATATTGTACCTATTTTAACTTTTTTTTTTTTTTGCTGAGATATAATTTACATAGATTAAAATTCACCCTTTTTAAAAAGAGTAGTTCTATGTTTGGCAAATGCATATAGTCATGTAATTACCGCTACAATCAAAATACAGAACCATGGTGAGTATTTAAAAACTTTAGTACCTAAATGTGTGTGTAAACAGAGGCACGGGTGAAATTTGTCGAACTCAGAAGGTATGCTTCTTGCAGTTGACAAATGCTCACCAGTTTACTGGTAAATACAGACTCTGAATCTATATGTTAGAGCCTGAGAATAGGAGTAGATTAACGTCTTTTTGGAAGTGATCTGTGTCATTCTGTTTAAGGGAGTGGATTTAGGGATATTCAAGCATGTATTTTTTTCCGTCCATCCCTATGGACAGGAAAATTCATAAAATTCCTCTTTCCAACTCTCCCCTCTTCATACACTTAACATATGGTTTGTGTTCTCAACTTCTCTTTTGTTTAATTTGTTGTGTGTGTGTGTGCGTGTGTGTTTGTGTATTTGTTATAATCAGAAAATGAGAGGAATGTATTAGATATTGTGACCCTTTTCCCATGCTAACAGCAAAGTATTTTATAAATAACAAAGTGGTATTGAAATGTAAGCTATTCTTAGACATCTCTTATCTTCACAATAGTGCTCAGTAAAATATGGATAAAAGTTTATATGTAATGAGTGTTTTTCTTTGATTGAGTGGTTGGTTGATGTGTGAGCAACACTGGACAGTGATATTGGAGTGAAGTTTAATTTTAGACTTAGAGCTGTCTTCTAATGAAGTTTTTGATGATGAGTATATAAAAATCGCTGTGCCATTTTGAGAGGTAAATCTGAATGCACTTCTGCCTGTGATCTGGTCCTATCATCTGGACCACGTTTACCTGTCTAATTCTCTTCTTTCAGCTCAGTATGACATACTCATTTTTAGTACAAGATAGGTCGTGTTTATCTGTTGCACTGTCTATGGTCCAGTGATCTCTTTTGTAGTCTAAAGGGAACTGTATGAAAACTGAACTGGGTCAAGGAGTCTGAGAGTGTTAAAGTTCACCAAGAAATCAAGATGAGGCTTTGGCAGAAACAAGAGGAAGTTAAAATTAGTATGAATTGATTTCCCTACCCCCTTTTCAGAAATTGTTCTCACATGTTGTGAGCCCCTTGGCCATTTATGTGATGCTCTGTGTTATGACTGTGACATGACTATGCCAGAGGATGGCCAAGGTCAACAATGTGACCTATTTTTATTTTTTCTTAATAGGAAAAAGTTGCCATTCTTTTCCCACACTGGCAGAGTCTTTCTGTGTGTGTGGCTTTGCAGACTCCTTTTTGTGAACATTTCACATCTTTTCCTTTGATTAAGCTTGTTAGATTTCAGACCTCCTTGAACTTTAAACTTCTCATTTCCAGCTTTTCCAGTTAGATGTTCTAAATCTAGTGATCCATTACACAGTATTATTAACTTATCTATCCTTTGGCAGCTTTATAAATTATTTCAGAAATATATTTTTCTTAAAACAGAAAAACAAACAGGATAGAACTACTCTTTTAAACTACTATCTATTTAAAATTGGATAATTTTATTTACAAATCTGAATTCTCTGAAAGAAATAAGAATGTATTCATTATGTGGATACTTCATACATCTCAACTTTCAGGTTTTCTTGAACTCTGAGGTTGTGTTACAAGGAAGTCTGAGTTGTTTGTTGATTAAATCAGTGCCGCCTAATTGGTTTAATCATGAATCTACCTAAATGAATTACTAATATATTAAAGATAATATACGCTCACTATGTAAACAACAACAAAACTTTTACTAAAACATGAAATATTTAGTAGAAAATTCAGGTCATATAACAGGTAGTTAAAATATAAAATATCTAAAATCAAGGTGAACATTTCTTTTCCAAAATGCACAATTAACTTAATGTTCCAACTCACTTTTTGTGTATATAAAAAAAAAAACAAGTGATGTCAGAATTGTAAGTTAGGGAATATTGCTGAGAGACTTTCAGTCAAGATGGCAGCCTTAAGTGATGCAAAATTCCACCCAATCACTTTCTGGATCCAAGCACAGAGTATGTTAGGGGAAAAAAAATAATTTAAAAGCATATTTGAATGTGAATCCAAGAAATGGAAAACTTAGCTGCCAGAAACAAAGACTGAAATTAGGTAGCATAGTGAGCTGTTACTGAAGTTGAATGTCTCGTGGGGGAATCTCAGGACCTTGATGCCTGGGTTTTAATATCTATGTGGACATGTGATAAGAAATTAAATCTGTGCAAATCGGGATGCTGAAACTGAGCTAGAGAGAGTTGCTATGTTCAGGAAACTGAGAATAGGAACAAACTATCTGCTGGCTTGGAAGCAATAAGAAACCAGCATTTTCTAGTGCCATAGGTAGGAAAAGTCAAGAGCTAGAATATACAATCCCAATCTGTGCTTTGAATAACTCTGGGGTCCAAATTCACATTGACTACATTAGGAGGTAGAACCACAGGTTAAATTATTAAGAAAAATGTTGAGCCATTGCTGAAATAAAATATCTCGAGGTAGAAATCATAAACAACATGAAGAGATTTTAATATAAATATGTCAAAAATGTAAAAGACACAACAGAAAGAAGAAAAACATAAAGCTTGGGTAAGACAGTATGAAAGAAGAGTGAGCATTTTTGTTTTGGCAAACATGTGCATATGTGCAACCAGCACCACTATAAACAAGACATAAAACAGCTCCTTTGCCTCCAAATATTTTCCATGCCCTCCTTTATAGCCAATCCTCCCTCCCAACCCCAGGCTCTGATAACAACTGATCCATTTTCTGTCCCACGGGCCCAGCCACTCCACGGCATGTGGGATCTTCCCGGACCAGGGCACGAACCCGCGTCCCCTGCATCGGCAGGCGGACTCTCAACCACTGCACCACCAGGGAAGCCCTATATAGCCTTTTGAATGTAGCCTCTTTCACCTAACATGATGAATCTGAGATTCATCCATGTTGTTGCATATATCAGAACAGGAGTTCATTCCTTTTTATTACTAAATATTATTCTTTTTTATAGAGATGCCACATTATTTTTGTCCATTCTCTAGTTGAGGGACATAGGAATTGTTCCCAGGTTTAGCAATTATGAATAAAGATGTTATAAATATTTATGTATAGGTTTTGGTGTGAACATAAATTGCCATTTCACGTAGATAAATACCTAGGCATTGGGCTGTTGGGTCACATGATAAGCGTATGCTTAACTTCATAAGAAACTTCCAAACATCTTCCAAAGAGGCTGTAATAATTTGCATTCCCACCAGCAACATAAAAGGGATTCTACTTATTCTGCATCCTCATCAGTAATTTGTAATGTCAGCTCTGATCATCTATATGGTTTTGAATAGGAGGGATGAAAGTAGAATATCCTCACTTTATTTCTGATCTTAGGGGGAAGTCATTCATTGTTTCACTAGTACATATGACATTTGCGTAGATTTTTTGTAGATATCCTTTATCAGATTAAGGAAATAAGGAAATTCTCTTCAATTCTGAGTTTGGCAAGAGTTTATTGTTGTTGCTGTGCCGAATCACTTTGGTGGTTGAATTTTAATGATTTCTTTTTCCGCATCTATTGAGATGTTAATATCTTTTAAAAATTTGTAGTCTATTGATATGGTGAATTACAATGATTGATTTACAATGTTTAACCAGATTTGCACTCCTGGGATGTCTCATTTGGTCATGATATTTTGTCCTTTTTGTTCATTGCTAGATTTAATTTGCTAGTATTTTGTTGAGGATATTTGTATCTAGGTTCATGAAGAACATTAGTTTGCATTTTTTTTTCTAATCTATTTATATGACTTGGCTGGCCTCATAAGTCAGTATATCTTCTCTCCTTTTCCATATAATGGAAGAGTTTGTGTAGAACTGATATTATTTATTTCTTACTTGTTTGGTAGAATTTGTCAGTGGAGGCATCTGAGCATGGAGTTTTCTTGATTAGAAGATTTGTAACTATAAATTTAATACCTTTAATAGATATAATAATCTTTAGTTTTTCCATTTCTTCTTGAGTGAGCTTTGGCAATTTGTGTCTTTAAAATAATCTCTCCATTTGATCTATGTTGTAAAATTTATAGGAAGAGTTGTTCATAATATTTCCTTATTATCTTTTAATATTTGTAGTTATGACCCTTTATTTGAAATAGGTAATCTTAACAATCAGCCAAGTAGAAATTCTGGAAACTAAAAATATAGTAATTGAAATTAAAAGGTTAAACAGCAAGTTAAATACAGGTAAAAAAAAGCTTAGTGAATAAGAAGATAGGAGATAGGAGAAAAATCACCGAGAATATAACAAATGTAAGTCAAATATGGGAAGTATGAAATAGAAGTTGAAACATAGTGGACAGAAGGTTAAACTTGCATATATGTCTAGTAAGAATTACAAAAAAGGAGAATAGATAGAATAGCAATATCCAAATAGCTAATATTCAGTAATTCTCTAGAGGTGATAAAAAATGAGTCTTTGGGGGCTTTGAAGCCCAATGAGTCCTGAGCAGGAAAAATAAAAACAAAATATATACCTAGACCAATTAATGCAAAATGTTAGCACATCAAGGTACTAAGAAAAATAAAACAACTTTTTCATCTTAGAATTTGTAACTCTGATAAATTGTCATCCAGGATTAAGTATGAAATAAATACATTTTCACATAGAATCAATATGTGTAATACACACTTTCTTGCAGAAAGAACAATTACAAGATGGAAATTGTATCTAGAACAAAAACATGTCATGTATGAAGAAATTATAATCAAAGAAATTTGTAAACATATTAATTTGTAATAATTAAAGATTAATTTGAGAAATTATTTTAAAAGGAGAAAATAGCAATCACATGGACAATGGGAGGAAGTATATGGAGCTAAAATAGTCTAAGTTTCTTGTATAATTTAAGAGATGGATAGACCTATGTACTACTTAGGTCTCTAGTAGGCTTAGAATAAGTATATATTTTAGAAGAGGGGAAGATGAGCACTAAAATAATAGAAATAGAAGGTAAACTTTTCAGACAAGGAAGGGAAATTTAAAGAATAAATAGAATTTGATAAATCTAATAGGAGGCAGGAAGAAAAATATAAGTTGGATTTAATAAAAGATATGGTAAATAAAAAGACAGAAAGTAAAGTTAAAAATTATTGAACATATATCAGCAATAACATTAAATGTTAATAAAACAAACTTCCCTACTAAAAGAGAAATGTATTTGGATGGTATAAAAAGAAATTCTTAAACAAAGATAAAGGTATATCTGGCAAGTATTAAAAGAAAGATGTTGTTATAATTTTAAATTGGGAAATCCAGATTTGAAGGAAAGCATTAATGGGTTTATCAAGTACTGTATTTGCCTATTGTCTCTTAATTCCAAATCTGCTCTTGTACACTTTGCTCTGTGATGCTAGTACTGGGATTCAGCAAACTACATTTCCCAGATGTTTTCCCAGTTGGTTTCCATTAAGTTCTGTCAATAGGTGGCACTAGAGAGAGTGAAAAGGATAAGGAACTTGCTATTCTTTCCTCTCATTGTTGCTCCATCAGGGTCAGCTTCAGTTTCCAGCTCCTTTGGGAACTCCCAGAACCAGTCTTGTCCTGCCTCTTTATTAGCAGTCTGAGCAACATTTCCACAGGGCAGCTTCTCTGAGCTTATAGGTTCTAGGAAGTCCACTCCTTCCCTTTCGCATCCTCAGTTCTAGAGATAGTAACTGCTTCTCACAGTTATTATCTCTGAGTGACCTCAAATTCTTTCAACCCTCCAACATTGGTGCAAAAAATTTTCTGTATAGTGTGATTTTTCCTTCCTGATGGCATCCTGACTATATAGATCAGAATAGAATAAAAATAAACAGACTTATGCAGTGATTATCCACCTGAAAGATATGTCAATATTCTGTATTTAGTTAACAATACTATCTGAAGATACATAAAGAAAAGCCCTAAATAGTCATGAGGTAAGAAGCAAAAATCCATAATTGTAGTGAAAAGATTGTAAACTTTTTATGTTGAAGTAATTCTAGATTTTAATTTAAAAAAGTTGCAAAAATATTTCACAGAGTTCCCACATACTCTGTTTTCGTCAAATGTTTACACATTACCTAACCATAGTACGATGATCAAACTGGTAATTAGCAATGATAAATACTATTAATTAATATATAGATCTTATCAAATTTTTTCAGTTATCCCACTAATGTCCATTTTCTGGTCCAGGATCCAATCAAAGATCCCATGGTATGTTCAGTTTTCTGTCTTGGTCTCCTCCAGTCTAAGATAGTTCTTCAGTCTTTCTTTGTCTTTCATTAGCTTGACATTTTTGAAGAATACTGATATGTAGAATATCTCTCAATTTGGGTTCGTCTGATGTTTTCTCATGATTAGATTGAGGTTATACATTTTTGGCAAGAACACCACAGAAATGATCTTGTGTTCTTCTCAGTGCATCATATCAGGAGATACATGATATGTTTAGTCACAAATGATGTTGACTTTGAGAAATCTGCTAAGATTCTTCACTATTACAGAGGATATTTTTGACACTCCTATCTAAGAAACTGTTAGATAACAGAAATCTAAAAAAATTTAAGTATAGAAGAATTTTAAAATATTAAAATTTCAAGCTGGTAGACGTATATAGATACTGCCCCCTAAAAGAAGGTACACTCTATTCAAATGCACATTAAAAAGTACAAATATTAGGGGCTTCCCTGGTGGCGCAGTGGTTGAGAGTCCGCCTGCCGATGCAGGGGACACGGGTTCGTGCCCCGGTACGGGAAGATCCCACATGCCGCAGTGCAGCTGGGCCCGTGAGCCATGGCCGCTGAGCCTGCACGTCCGGAGCCTGTGTTCTGCAACAGGAGAGGCCACGGCAGTGAGAGGCCCACGTACCGCAAAAAAAAAAAAAAAAAAAAGTACAAATATTGGCAATATATTAGGCTACTAAAAAGCCTCAGTAACTTCCACAGACATGATACCATATGAATCACATGGCCTAATCTTTTTTGTTTGTTTGTTTGTTTTTTTGCGGTACGCGGGCCTCTCACTGTTGTGGCTTCTCCCGCTGCGGAGCGCAGGCTCCAGACGCGCAGGCTCAGCGGCCACAGCTCATGGGCCTAGCCGCTCCGCTGCATGTGCGATCTTCCCGGCCCGGGGCACGAACCCGCGTCCCCTGCATCGGCAGGCGGGCTCTCAACCACTGCGCCACCAGGGAAGCCCTGGCCTAATCTTAATGCAATGTAATTACAAGTCAAATATAAAGAGATATCCAAAAGCTTATGATTGAAAACAAACCAAAAAATATACATCTAAATAATCCATAAGCTAAACATCTTATTATAATTTGCCTTATAAATATTTAGAAGCAAACAACAATAAAATCACCCTGTGTTATACTTGCGTGGTGTACCTGGAGGGTAATTTATCATGTTAAATAGATATTTTAGAAAATAAGGAAGATTGAGTTGTGTTTATTTCAAGAAGCTAGACTACAATTACATTTCCCTTCTTTCCAAATAAAAAGTGGAAATAATAGAAACAACCAGAAATTAATTATGCAAAAAACAAACAACATAAATTAGCAATAAAAACAAATCACTGGTTTCTTAAAACAATAATAAAATAGAAAAATAGTGACAAAATTGATCAAAAAAAGAGAGAAGGTACAAATAAATTGCACAGAATGAAAAAGCAGCATAAGCAGGTTTTATAGAATTGAAGAAAAGCATACGGAGATACTAGAACAACTTTACACCCAATAAATTTTAAAATCTAAAATAAATAGAGAATGTTTTAGAAAAAAATATAAATTCCAATTTTTCTTAAGGAACAACAGAAAACAAGAAATTGAATTGGTAAAAAAAAGTCCTCACCTCCTACCACCTAGGTCCAAAGGAACCAAGCTGAAATTGTTCTATGAATTTTGTTAAACTTTCAAGGAACCTGTAATGCTTATCTCATAGAGTTTCAGAAAACAAATTAAAAGAGACAAAGCTATCCAACCTAGTTTGATATTAGTATTAGCTTGACACCAAAACCAGATATGGGCAATACACAAAAATAAAATTAAAGATTAATACAAAATGGAGGCTAAATCATAAACAAAATGCTTGCAAATCAAATCGAGGAATATTTTTAAATAATTCACTTTGGCTAAGTATGGTGTATTATAGGAATGCAAGTAATAATTAACATTATATTTATTAATGAAATATTCCACATTAGCAAGTTGTAGAAAATGTGCTATCTCAACAGATACAGCAGAGCATTTACTCATGATAAGAAGACTAAAATAACTAGTTGTAGGAGATAATGTCTTCAAACATAATTAAGAAGGTAAAATATTAGAAGCAGTCTCTTTGAAACCCACAGAACAAGGATGCTTCCAATATCTGTTCTCTCCTTCTGCAGTAATATAACACTGATTTTTAAAGTGGGCCCATAGCTGCCTATACGGCCCAGCCTCTCTGATAATTGGATATAACTTTGCCATTTTGGAAGTGTTTTGGAAGCAATGTGTATAAATTTTAGGATGCATCTTTAAAGGAAGGGAGCACATCCCATTTTTAACACCTCGGCTTTCTTGCCTACTCAGCTGGACACACAGCTATGAATCATCCTGGAACATGTGGATGAGGACAACATCCTAAAAATGGCAGAGCAACCAGATACAGCCACTTTGGTCTCTGACACCATGAAGTCACTTTACCAGTCCTGGGAAGTATTCTATTTTATTCAAGCCACTGATTTAAAAAAAAAAAATCACTGTAATAGCTGTTGAACTTAAATTCTCACTAATGTACCTATTTTTACCTCTTCTAGTCACTGTTTTACTGGAGGTTTTGAGCAGTGAAATAGAAGAAAAAGAAATGTGGTATAACTTCTAGTAAGACAAAATCTAAGAGGATCTACAGACAAACCAGTTAAACTAGTGAGAAAGATCAGCCAGGTAACTGTTTACAAGACCAATTATGAAAACATTAAAATTATACCATGAACCAGTAACAAGGCAACTGGAAAATGTTACTAAGAAAAAGCAGTTTCATAATAAGAGGAAACCCAAAAGTGACCTAACACTAAATGTAATAAAAATATCTATTATTATTATGGTGAAAATTATAAAAGAATACCAAATTATTTTAAAGTACATAAAAGGAGACAGATTAATGAATAAGTAGAACATGTCTATGAATGGAAAGATTAAAAATGGAAAAATGCTAGCTTTTCTCCAAGTAAGTAATAAATTCAACATAATTTAAATAAGACCTCTAAAACCCTATTTTGTGGAACTTAATTAGCCAAATCTAAAAATCTTTTCAAAGTTCATGGTTATATGATATACTAGATATATAGGAAAGTATCACAACATGTTTGGAAAGAAAACAACATCAGGATAGTAGTTGACTCTGGGGAGGGGGAACGAAATTGAAGAATATTATGGGATTCCAACTGTGCCTATAATATTTTCTTTTAAAAATATCAGTAGAAAATGTGTCAAAATATGTTTATTCATTCCAGGTGCTGAGTTTATATGTTTGTAATATTACTCTCTCTCCTTTTCTGGATATTTGAAATATATCATAAAGAAAGAAATTCTGGCTGCAATGTATGGCTATCTTAATAAAAATTCCATTAACCCCAAACCTTCTGGGTTACATAATTGAATTGCAGAAATCCAACTTTTTAAATACAAATCAAAATTTAACTCTTAAATGTGACAATTTGGGGGTCTGTCACGCATCAATTAAATTTCTCTTTCCACCAGTTCTTCCAGGATTAAGATGGGGAATACAAGAGTAATTAAGTCCCCCTTTTTTATTTGCTATGTCTATTTGCTATCACTGCAGCATAAATCACTGTCATTACATGCTTCTTTACTACACTGGAATTTAGATAAGAGGCAACACTGTGTTTTGATACATAATTTCAACTTTTTTTTTCTTTTTAAAAATCAGGCCTACATTTCAAGTCCTGCCAGATTGTCTGGTACTGTGATTTTAGTTGATATTTGGGCTCCTTCTAGTGTTTTGTAACTAACTCTGAAATAAACATATATTTTTTTTATGTGTTTTCTGCATTCAGGAGTACTGCCTCAGCTACGTCTCAAAAGTGGATTTATTGGCTCTAAGGTTTGAATAGCCTTAAAACTCTGTATTTGTACATCCAAATAGCTTTCTAACTGAAAATATCTAATTTATGTGTCTTTCTCAAATGATTGATATTATGAACTTCATTATACAATTGCTGACACAGTATATTAGTATTTGAGAACTATCTTTTATAATTTAATAAACTATATTTTTACTATTTAAATTTTCATTTGCTTAATTGAAAATGAGTTGATCATTTTCATATATTTATTAGTTGACTCAATTTTTGTGAATTTTCTACTTGTTGCCTTTAATAAAGGATTAAGCAGGATTAATCAGTTAATTAATTAATCCTTTAATAAAGGGTTAAGCAGTTAATTAATTACACAGTTAATTAACAATTGTATAATTTCTTTATATAACAAAGTCATTAATCCTTTGTTATGTGTACTGCATGGTTTTTCCAGTTTTTATTTTTGTTATGTTATAGTTAAAATATTTTACATAGTCAAATTTGTTCTTTCTTTTTCTGTGATTATTTTGTCATCTTCAAGCTTATACAGTCCTTTCCTTTCTGATAAGTATTTACATATTTTCAAAACTTTCATTATAGTTTCACTCCCTAGATTTTATAACTTGTTGAATATACAATTTATCTTAAAGTGAGATATAAAGTGAAATTTTTAAATTGACTTTTTGAAAATAGTCAAGCAATTGATCCAATACTACTGGCTGACTAAATCACCTTTTTTTCATTAACACATTTTCTAATGAAAATTTATTGGGGTTTTTTCCTGATTATATAAGTAATAAAGGAGATATTACTATATTTTCCCATACTATTTCTATGTTATTAAGTGTTCTATAGAGGTATAGTTTTGCCCAGTCTTTGCCTAGCTAGCTAGCTATACAGCAAGAGATTTTTTAATGATGTGCTTCAAATGTAGAGAAAATTAGAACATAAGATAACAAACAGACATATGACTTGATGACTTTTTAATGACTTTTTGATTAATTTTGTGAAATATTTAATGTTTTAATTTTCTTTATGTATGTTCCATATATTTTTATCTTTTAAAAATGTTTGTTCCTAAATGCTATGTCGTTTTGCTGCTTTTAAAATGCAAACTTTTGGGGCTTCCCTGGTGGCGCAGTGGTTAAGAATACACCTGCCAATGCAGGAGACACGGGTTCGAGCCCTGGTCCAGGAAGATCCCACATGCGGCAGAGCAACTAAGCCCGTGCGCCACAATGACTGAGCCTGCACTCTAGAGCCCTGAAGCCACAACTACTAAAGCCCGTGCGCCTAGAGCCCGTGCTCTGCAACAAGAGAAGCCACCACAATGGGAAGCCCGCGCACCGCAACCAGAGAAAGCCTACACACCGCACAGAAGAGTAGCCACTGCTCACCACACCAGAGAAAGCCCGTGCACAGCAACAAAGACCCAACACAACCAAAAATAAATAAAATAAATAAATTTTTTTATAAAATGCAATCTTTCAAATATATCTTCCAGCTTGCTTTTGTTGATAGGTAAAAAAGCTATTGAATTTTAGATGTTTATTTTATAATGATCCCTTTTACTAATATTAATACTTTTTAATTGCTTTTCTTGGGGTTTTTATGACAAATAGTTATATTAACTAAAAAAATAAAATTATTTCCTTCTTTTCAAAATGTATGTGTCATTATTGTCCTCCTCTAGTTGGATTGATTGTAACTTCAGGGACAGTGTTAAATATTGTCCTGAGCCATCTGTTTTCTCCCTGACATTAAAGGGATTTAATTCAGTGTGTCTCTCATGGGGTATATTGGGTCAAGATAGTTTTATTATGTTAAACAAGGATCCTTTCCTTCCTTTTCTAGTTTAGTAAGAAGGTTTTACCAAACTTTAAAAAATGCTTGGCATAGTTAACTATTAACATAATGCCTTTTAGCGCTTAACAACAAAATTATATGATTCTCATCCTCTTAGCAGAGATAAATTATATTGCCATATTTCCCATTCTTGTATTCTAGAAATGACCTACTTGGTCACTGAGTATTTTTCTCATAATACACTTAAAACACTTTGTTAGCGTTTTATTTAGGAAAGCTTTGTTTTGTTTTGCATTTACAGTGATATATAGGCTGTACTGTAGATTTGTTTAATTTTCTTTTTGTTAGGTTGTGATATCAAGTTGTTCTTGCTTTTATGTATATAGGTATGTAGCCTAGAGAGTCCTCCCTACTCTTCAGCTGTACATATGGAACAATTACGTTCATTTGCACTTTTAGCATTGTTAGGGGAACCACTGACCGAAATCTCTCACCCTGGCCAGGCCCGATAGTAACTACCTGCATGAGTTAAAACTTACAACAGGAGGTCTTGGTAAGGAACGCAGAACTAACAGGCTACCACCAACCGGAAGAATTTGGGAAAGGTCAAAAGGAGAGAGGAGATGCCAGTCCATATGTCCTAACGACCTCCCAGAATCATTCTTGCTGAAATCCATCTTGGCTGAGCGATGCGTATGCCACCAGGAAGGACCTTGAGTCAGAATGATTGGCCAGAGAAACCCAGAAACTAACCCCATTACCACAAAACCTAAGACTGTGAGCCATGAGGCAGAGTAGTTCTTCTGGGTTCCCTTACCCTCCTGCTCTCTACCCAGGTGCCCCTTCCCAATAAGGTCTCTTGTTTTGTCAGCACGTGTGTCTCCTCAGACAATTCATTTCTGAGTTTTAAACAAGAGCCCACTTTGGGCCCTGGAAGGGGTCCCCCTTCCTGCAACAGTATTAGGGTCTGAAAAACACATTTAGATAATACACTGGCACCTGGTCTCTAGTTGCTTTAGTGCTACAGCAACAGAATGAATAGTTGTGCCCGAGACAGTATGGACAGTGTGGATAATATTTACAACCTGGCCCTTTAAAGAAAGTTTGCCAGCTCCTACCTTAGAGGACCATCCAAGCAGGAGTCCCGTGGCCACCCCAGCGATCTCTTCTGATGTTCCCTGTTAAATTAATTAAACAAGGAGGCTATTAGACTGAGGTGGCTCTAATCCTATGGAGGCCTTTGTAAGCAAACCAAAATCTAAGGCTGTAAATGCCTCAAGGTTCCAGAAGAAATCTAAACGCTAAGGACGACCAATCACAAACAGCCACTTAGGCTTTAAGCCGCAGTCAATCAAATAATTTCCTCTGTCTGCTTCCACACCTTCTCTATACTCTTTCCCCTATAGCTCCTGTCAGCGGAATGCTCCAAACCAACTTCCCACTTGGTGCTGCCCCATTTGAATAGAGTTTTGCTCCAATAAACTCTTAAAGTTTTAAATAGACTTCAGTTTATTTTTAACACCCTTCAGTTCCCCATCTCCTAATTAATCCAGCTCCATCCATGCTGTTATATTAGATGACTTTATCTTTGCTTGGCTGATTTAATATTACCTTATGATCAGAGAAGTAAGGGGCTAATGATTATTACCTCGACTACCATCTAGTGGAGGAAGATAGGATTTAACATATTCCAGACAACCAGAACTTTAGAACACTAACTTTTTCTACAAATTTTTTCTTCTTTAATATTATTATCACAGTTAGTGTCACTGTGTTTAAGCTTCCAAATTTTCATTATGATGGTTATTATCATAATAATTATTAGTTCAGTCAAGACTTTTTTGAATGACCAACATGTTTTCGTATAGCATTGCATATACCCTCCTTTCCAGGTTCTACTTCCCTCTTTTTTATTTAATTTAATTTTTATTGAAGTATAACTGAATTACAATGTTGTGTTAATTACTGATGTACAGAAAAGTGACTCAGTTATACATATATACATTCTTTTTCATATTCTTTTCTATTATGGTTTATCACAGGATATTGAATATAGTTCCCTGTGCTACACGGTAGGACCTTGTTGTTTCTACTTCCCTCTTGACAGTAAACTTTTCAGTAGCAGCAAGAAATGCCAAGACAGAAAGTATTAAAAGGAGACAAATACCGTCAATTTAGAATCCTATGTTATTAATAGTTTTCTTCTATTTTTTTAATTTTCTTTATACTTATATGATAGTTTGGCAACATGTGTGGTGGTCAGCATAATGGCTTTCCAAAGATGTCAATGTCCCAATCCCTGAAATTTATGAATATATTATGTGGAAAAACGGACTTTGCAGATGTGATTAAGGCTCAAGATCTTGAGATAGGAAAAGTGTCCTGGATTATCCAGGTGGACTCAATCTAATCAAACGAGTCCTTACAATGTGGTTAAACGAAGAAGTAACTATGAAAGAAAGGTTAAAGAGGTGCAATATTGCTGGCTTTAAAGATGCAGGAAGGGCATCACGAGCCAAAATAATAAATCTGTATTGGTTTAAGACTCAAAGTTTGTGGCAACTTGTTGTGGCAACGTGTTATGGCAACAATAGAAAACTAGTATACAGAGTATATAAAAACCTAACTTGACCTTTTTTTTTTTTTTAATCTTAGCACAAAAGGCACTACTTCATTATCTTCCTGCACTTACAATTGCTCCTAAGAAGTTTACTGTCACTCTGATTTTGTTTACCACTTTTATGTGTTTGGAGCATGGTTAATTTTGGGAATGAGTCAAAGATTCAGCTCAGCTACTGATCTTATGTAGAATGCCTTGGTTTAAAAATATATAACTTTGTTATTAATTTCTTGGTAGCAGTGTACTTTTCTTATTGTGATTAGAGAATATTGCTTGTACAAATTCTACTTTTCAAATTGTTAGAGGTTGTTTGGGCTTAAAATATGATAGCATAGTTTGCAAATAATTTGAGGAATATAATATACAAATAACATATATTCTCTATAGTTTATGACATTTTGTGTAACCCATAAATAACATTATTAAAGATATCTTTATCAGTGTCTTAGTCCTAATCTCTCAAATGTAATGGATGTTCAGTTCCTTCACTGTAAGTATTTAGTTTTTTAGTTTCTTCATGTATGTGTAGTACCTTTTGCTTTGTATATTTTGATGCCATTGTTTATCAAGTAAGAGTTGACTGTTATATCTTCAGAGTGGATTTCAATTCATTATTTTCTGCCTTTATCTTTATTAAGTCCTTTAACTACCTACTTTTTAGTTCATTTTGTTATTGTTTTCTAGTTTCATAGATGACTGTTTACTTAAAAACTTTCATTATTATTATTTAATAATAAAGAATATAGAGCCATGAATTTTCTCTAAGGTGATTTTGCCTTTATCCCACATAATTTAATATGATATGCTCATTTTTCCTTGAATTCTACAGAGTCTGTGCTTTTAGCTGATTTTTATAAGAAATTCTTTTCTATTTCTAAGAGATTTGATTTGTACTTTTAATTAAATTCCTTGTCCTTTGAAATGTAGTAAGAAAATATGACGCATCTGTTTTTTCAATTTAATGGGATTTTGTTTTTGTTTTTGTTTTGCAGTACGCGGGCCTCCCACTGTTTTGGCCTCTCCCGTTGCGGAGCACAGGCTCCAGACGTGCAGGCTCAGTGGCCATGGCTCACGGGCCCAGCTGCTCCGCGGCATGTGGGATCTTCCCGGACCAGGGAACGAACCCGTGTTCCCCTGCATCGGCAGGCGGACTCTCAACAACTGTGCCACCAGGGAAGCCCCAATTTAATGGGATTTTGCTATAGGTCTTAATTTATAGAAAGTTGATTAAAAATATCCCATGGAAATTTGAGAAGCACATGTATTCTATGTTAGTTGCTTACAGAATTATCAATATATTAATCAAGGTAGTCATTTATGATTAATTAAATTTATATATCTATTTGATCTGATAATTTCTGAGAGAAAGGTATTATAAAATATTTCTTCATGATTAAAGCTCTATCAGTCCTTTCTCTGATCACATTTTCTTCAGAGCAGAAAATATAGTTTAAATAAATATAATATCCTTCTATGTCTTTTTATCAGACTTAGAATAAACTTGTTGCTGTTACCTTACCCAGTGTTCTTTTAGTCTATAGAACACACTTAGTTACTTCTTTCCTCAGAGCCTTTGCATATGATACTTTGATTTTCTGAAATACTTCCACCTCCTCACCTCCCACCCATATGCCTTGTTCTGGCATCTTTGCTCCTGTGCCTCCCTTTCATCCTATAGTTTCAGGTACTTAAATGTTTCTTCATCATAAATCCCTCCCAAAACTAAGATGGGTTCTTCCTTGAAGAAGAATGGTTTTCATAGTAAAATTCTTTTTTTTTTCTTTTCCTCCGCTACCTGTTGATGGCAGCTATTCTGAACATAGAGGTTCCTCTGTGACTTTTAGGAATATATATTTGCCAAGAAATGAGAAACTATCTGGGAGTTATCCTTTCTATATCTTTAATTTTCAGCACTTAGGACCAGTATACATACTCCTTTGCAATTTTAATCACATCTGCATGATGTCTTCCAGAAAATCCTAAAATTTATTATTTCTTTGATTCCCATTCATAGTTTTACAGTGCTACAAGACAATTATTATTTCATATTTCTCTTCCTTTTATTTTATTAAGAGATGAAAAGAGAAGTAAATATGTGAACATAATTCATTATATAGAAATTCAAATTTTAAAACCTAAAAAAAACCCTTAAGAAACGGGTATTGAATGATATATGGGCAAATGCTTTTCAGCCTATTTTGAGTAAATATATTTAAATTTGATACACTTGTATTACATATTATATTGATGTGTTTCTTATTTATCAACACTTGTTTATTTAAAATACATTTACTTGTTAATAGGAGATCATACATTTTATATATTTTTGACTTATATTTGCTGGCCCTTAAAGATATGAAAAAGATGTTCAAATTTATTCATAATAAGAGAAATGCCAATTAAAATTACACTGAGTTACTATTTCTCCTCTATCGGTTGGCAAAAATCCAAAAGTTTGACAACAGTTGGCAAGGCTGTGAGAAAATAGGCACTCTTATATATTGCTCATGATAATAAAAAATGATAAAATCCCCATGGAATAAAATTTGGCAACATCTAACAAAACTACATAAGCATTTACCCTTTGACCCAGAAATCTCATTTCTAGGAATCTATCCCAAAGATACTCTGGAAAAATATGAAAGATATATGCATAAGGCTATTTACTGGAGTTATTTATAGCAGCAAAAATTAGAAAGAACCCAAATACTCATCAATTGGTGTTTGATTGAATATGGACTATTGTACATTCATACAGTGGAAATATGTAGCTGTAAAAAGAAATGAGGAACATTTTTAGATACACATATGGAATAATTCACAGTGTATGTTTTTAAATGAAAAAGAAAAATAAGTTGGAGAAAACTGTGTATGCTTATCTATAGTACAGGAAAAAGGAATAAGATCATAGATATTGAAGATTAAAAAGTTATATACCTTGTTTTATAGATTTGACTTTGTAATTATGAACATATTTTATGTAAATATAAAAAATAAAATCAAAATGAAAAAATGTAAACAGTTAAAAACAAAAATTAAAATGAAATAAATGAATCTAACTCTGTAGTAAATTGGTGGCATAACCACCCAGAAAAGAATTAATGCAAGAGAGTGAAATATAGTGAATCAACTGAACTTTCTTAGTGGGTTACATCATGAAAACCAAAATAACAGAAAAAAATTAAACTGTTTTTGGTAATCTACTCTTGGTGTTGTTATTCTATAACTATTACATATGTGTAGTAGGATAAAATACATTAATGTCACTAGGAACTAAAAGTTTTGGTATAAGAGAGAAGAGAAATAGATATAAGATTAAGGGAATTAAAGGCTCAAATTCTACATTTGAGTTAGAAATATTGATATGATGTCATATGTATTTTATCTTAAAACAAAACAAAAATGCAAACAAACATATTTCCTAGATTTGTCTACTGAATAGCCTAGAAACAATGACTAACCCAATAGTAATGAGCACCCACATGCCCAAAGTATGGTCTCTAAGTATCATTTCCCAGTAAACAAGCCAAGGCTCCTTGAAGAAATGTCTGAATCCAAGTCTGAGGCAGGAAAAATACAAGATAATCCTGGAACACCATGTCCAACCAGAAAGCAAGGTAATTATTAAAAAACTACAGGACTCAAGAGCCAACCCAAAGAATCTCTTATTGACCAAAGACAATTCAATTTAAGCAGTAATAAGAATAACTGTAAGGAGGTGGAACATATGCAATATGTTTAAACACATGAGTATATCATAATAATTAAACAAAAAAATCTCACTGGTTGCCTTTGAGATTGCTAAGGAATCAATATAAGCATTCTTTTGCCTTTTCTATGTGAAACAAACTCTCTGCCTTTATTTTAGGAAAAGGCTTCTCTTAATATAATTGTTCCAGCTAATAAATGAGAAAATAAATGATAGAATTAGAATATCATAATTTTTAAATCCCAAATGAAATAATGGATTTAAGTATTGATTATAAATGGATGCTAACATAAAAAATGAACAGAAGCAGGAATTATGAGCTTTCTGGAGGAAGAGTCTACTTATAAAGCAAGCAAACAAACAAAAAACTCAAAAGATACAATCATATCAAGACTGCATAGATAATAGTTAACATAGGAGGCCCAAACCTTCTATCCTCAGAAAGTCCTGCTTATAAGGTTGGTCCTTGACTGGTATCTGGAAGCTTGTATTTCAAGAGAGTTACCACCATTCCCTGGTAAGAATGTCTTACTGTGCCCTGACTGTTTGAACAATGTGGTTTATGCTTAACGCCCTTTCTTTCTGGGAGTCTCAAATTGTGGTATGTGCCAGGCAGAAGGTGCCTGCATGACCAGCACCCAATAAAAACCTTGAACACTGAGTTTCTAGTGGGCTTCCCTAGTGTATGGCATTTTATGTGTGCTGTCACTTGTTGCTAAGTAAGTACTATGTGACTGCACTGGGAGAGGGCTCTTGCAAGCTTGCCCCCGGAGTCCCCATGAGTATTTACCCTTTGTTGACTTTTCTTTGTATCCTTTTTCTGTAATAAATCATACCATGAGTATTACTATATGCTGAATGCTGTGAATTTGTCTAGTGAATCATTGAACCTGAAGGTCATCTTGGAGACCCCAACACAAAGACTCTATATGTTACCACCAGTCTACAGAAAATACATGGAATAAAGGAACATGTAAATGATACCACAGGGATGCATTCAGCAGAGTACAGAATGTGGAAAGATCTATAGTCTCTTTAACAAATAAATTGCAAGAGAAACAAAGAGGAAGAAAAAAATCTATTAATTAAAAGAGACTTACAAAACATTTAGAGATGAAATAACCCAATGCCTGGGATTGGTTTTAAAGTAATTCAATAATGGTAGTGGAAGAGAGCACAGAGTAAAAAATTATATTAATTAAACTTATATTTCAGGAATTTAGAAAAAGCACTTTGAGGAGTCCTAAAAAAAATCAAGAGAAAGGAAATAACATATATCAAAACAAAATAAATAAAATGTAAAACAGGAGAACTGAGGAAGGTATAAAAACAAAAGCCTTGAGTTGATTACTTTTGTTGGGGTCAGCTGGGGCTATGCTTAAGCAGTTTAAGAAATCTCTCCTCTTATTCTGCACTCAGAACACTCTCACTTTAGCTTGGTAGCCCCATTGTCCACCTTACAGCTTCAAAAATGTTTTCTGTCCATGTGCTGAGGTCTTTCTGCTTCACTGTAAAAGAATCCCATTGACCCCTTGGTATGAACATGTTTCAATTTCAGTTTTCCCCTTACCTTTTTTTTTTTTTTTAAATATAATCCTATAGTCTACATGCTGTGGCGAAGGCCAGAGTACTAGGTTTATGTGGGAGGGAAGATAGAACAATTACATATGATAAAAGAACGTAAGATGTATATATACACATACATATGCATATATATTTATATGTCTATATGTATGTGTGTATACATATACACACTTATACCAAAATATGTTGATCATATGACTATATTGTGTATTTCTCTAAAATCAGAATTTTTGAAATGAATTTTCTGTTAAAATAGAAAACATTACATAGTTGCAAAAGAAATATCAATGTAAAACAAAAATAAACAATGAAAATATATATACAGATATTAAAGAATTATTTAATTAAACAGGACCCTGGATGTTTATTGAAAACGACCATGGCTCAAATCCTTTATGGATTGATGCTTTAATCTTCAAGGAACAGATTTTTCTTCTAATATAGATTTTTCTTTGAGCATATAGAAAATATAATGCAGATATAAATTTAATATTAAAAGCAGTTAAAATGATAAAAAAAGGAAAATGAAAATCTCATATAAACATATATGCAAAGATACTTGAAATAGTAGCAATATCAAATCTTTATTTAGTTTCTACTCTTTCTTTAACAAAGGTTGTATATAAGATGTGAATTTACTTTTGATGCAGTCCTAGCTTCATCCCAAAAGTTTGGATATATAAATAATATTCAGTCTCATGATTTCCTAAATCATTATTTTTAAAATTAATAATGTGAATGAAATAGTACTGAACTTATAATTTATGTCCTCCTTGATCTGTAATTAGGCAAATTTAAATTTTCAAGTGTTTGATTTTCAAAACTATTGTTAAACATACATTTATTTGTAACTCAGAAATAAAATAATTTGATTTCATCAAATAAAAGATGAAGACTGTGTGTGTTGCTCTCTCTACTTTGTTAGTTTCCTAACCATGATTCCTACTATTCTTTGTCATCCTGAGTTTTGTCATATTGCTCCCTTTTCCTTTATAGTAGGCATCTCTTTGTAAATTTTGTCCTTTTATGTTTTATCCTTAGGTACATTTATCAAATTATTTAGGATAATATTTTCCAATTTGTGAGCTCCAAAACACTTTGTTTTATAATACGTTAATAAGTATTCTGCAAAAAGGACTCTTCCACGGTAAGGCTAGCTTGACAATGCAGAGGTAAACACAATTACACTGATATCCTTAGTTAAAGGCATCTTAAGGGAGACTAACCTAATCATAAGCATTGTGAATTTTCTCTAGGAAGTTGTATTATGTAACATTTCCCCCAAATTTTCAACTATAGAACCCATTTTAAAGACTAGAACACTTTTAGCATTCCATAAATTCAGTGTTTTTCCAATAGGACAATGTTGTTTTGGACTATCTCTAGATTTTTAACCCATAGCAATACTCACTGGCTGTCAAACTTGCCATTTCTTCCTTATTATTCACTTTTAAATTTTAGTGGTAAAATTTTTACCACTGGTAAAATTTTTACCTGGTAAAAATTTAAAAGTGAGTAATAACCTGGAGCAAATTTTTAATTTTTTCTTTGGTGAAAAGGTACAAAATGGTATATTCTTCTGATACATTGCTTATCTTAAGATGACATTCACATGATAACAACAGCTTGATTGGGTATAAAATCTTGAATCATAACTGTTTCCTCTCAAAGCATCACAAAAGTTTATTTTTTTCTGGCAGTTTAGCTGTGCTCCTCTTCAGTGAATCTAGCTTTATGCCTAAGAATCAAGCATTTCACCAGAATACGTCTAGGTAACTATCTCTTTCATTTATTTTTCTTGATTCATGGTGAGCCTCCTCAGTTTCTAGATTCGAAAGTTTTTAGATGAGAAGTGTTTTCTTCTCCTACACCTTTATTACTTAACTCAACTTATTTGGATTTCTTCCCTCCTATTTCTGTCTTTTATAGTTTACATTTATTCTTTTTCCTTAATTTCTTTTCTCTCATGATTTACATTGTCTTATCCATTTCTTCAGCATAGTAAGAGTACTTTTCATGTCTGCTCTATACACCGATGATTCAAATTTTCTGCAGTTCCAAGTAGGCTGCTTTGGTGTCTCTGAGATTTGGGAGTAATTATTCAACCTTGATTGCTTTGCCTTATTTTCTCTGAAAATTTTTTGTACATTTACATTCTATAGTTATTCAATTTGATAACGAACAAAGCAACTTAGAGAATTCCAAGGGAGCTGCTACCATGAATCATAGAGAATAATATTGTCTAGAGGGGAAAATTTTAATTTTGGAACTGGACATATGCCAAGTGAACCAAACCAGAAGGCAGTCTTTAGGGGGTGAGACTTTCTCCTCCATACAATTTATTATTTGTATACTTCCTTCCTTCTTCTGTCTCGTGATACTGAGCAAATTCCACAGATGGTTGTGTAGGGTAACTAAGTTGGTCAAGGTGATTACAATGTGACTATTAGCTTGTTTGCTGCTTGCTACAAAAGATGCTGAGCCCCTGACCTTATTTTCCTCAGCTGCAACACAATCCACTGTGTTAGAGCATTCATATGGCCCAGTGATGCCCATGGGATTTGAGAGACAAGGGGAACCGGTGATACCATGATGACACACCCTCTGTTCACTGAGTACTAAACTGTCTTATTCTGCTGTAGTAAGCTTCATTGTCTACTTTTGGTATCTATGGAGTAGTAACAGGTTTACTCCTTGCCATCTTTTGTGAGGCTAGGGTTGTTCTCTGTCAGAGATTTTAATGCTGCTGAATGTATGTCCATTGTCTTAACTCAAAATAACTTGGAAATAGTAAAAAAGAAGTGGAAAACAGAAGGCCTCTATAAGGATAAAAGTTTTGTATCTATTTGAGCATATATTGAAATGTACTTTACACTAATTAAATTAATGAATCCATTCGTGTCTGCTAGTAGGAGTGTGGCCAGGTGAAAGCTGGCTGGCTGGTCACAGTTCTGACAGGCCTCTATGTTGAATCACCTCAGTCCAGAGTCTAGATCTCAGCCTTAGAATCTCATGAAATGGATGTTGTCATATACTGAGGGTGGGGTAGTCTCTCACAGATGAGCTTAGAATAATAAAGGTCATGTCTAAATCAGAGATACGCTTCATTAATTTATTATCAGAGATCCCCTTTCTGGAGAAGGTAATGCTAGTATTTGCTAAAGAGGGAAGGCCCCTGCCCCTCATCAGAAAGCCAATTTGAAATCAAAGGACTGCTCTGTAAGGTTGGAATCAGAGCAAAGGTGGATGGTAGTGAGTGAGGCTTGAGGAATCACCCTGTTTTACTCCTCTGGTGCCCAAATTGCTCTGGTTCCTATGCATTCCTGACTGGCACATTACCAACTTTAAAATTTCTGGCTCCTATCCTTCTGTATTTCTACTGCCTTCTATTCCTGTTTTCTTAATATACCATTTTTCTTGGATGTGTTATTATAAAAGATTTAGCTATTTCCCCATTAAATATTTTTTGGAATGAGCCTGGGCAAATAAATATCTCCAGGTCTCACCCTTAGCTATGGAGACCTTCAGTCTCTCTAACATGACTTTGCAAATATCCAATCTCATCTTTATGTGTTTATTATTTTGGTATAATTATCAGCCTTAGAGATATTTTAATGTTAAAAAATATACTATGGGTATATGCCTAATGTATCAATTTAATGTTATGTATACATGTTTACAAACACATACAAATGGTCCAAAGTTTAGTTATTTATTCAACAAATATGTACTTTGTATCTTCCACGTGCTCAACACTTTTGTAGGTGCTGGAGGTACAGTGATGAGAGTCAAGCTTTCCACATTCAGGGAACTGACATTCTAGTGACAGTATGGATATATATTTATATCATAATTTCAGAGAGTAATAAGCTTATGAAGAAATATGAAGCCAGGTAAAAACTGAAGAAAGATATGGGTGGCTATTTTAGATGGTACCATGATACTTTAAATAGTTCTTAGAGCACAAAAGCTATACTGGGAATGTCATTAAACAAACAGATGTATTTGCTAATTCTGTTATTTCCACTTTGATCATAAAAACATTGTAATAACTGTAATGTGAATATGCAGCATCTGTCAATAAATCTGACATTCTCTCATCTTTGTGATTCAGACATATTAGCATTGATTGGTTGTAAAAAGAAAATATAAAAAAATCTTGTTCAAATGCAGTCAACATATAAATACTTTGAGGACCCTGTTAACGTACTGACATTTGAATGTGTGATGAAATGGAGTAGATGCCATAGAAATTCAGATAATGTTGAGAAATTCTTAAACTTCAGTTAGTATATTAGTCTTCTGTTCTTTCATAATCCATAAAAAGCATGCAGCATACGGTAATGTGTCAAGAATTTTTTTAAATCCTATTTATGTGTATAAGTTCACATAAAATGCATCTTCCTTTGTGTATTATATAATGATGCTAAAATGTGAGGTCATTTAAGGATTTGCCAAACATGGAAAAAGAAATATATTTGCAGTTTTTACATTAGGATACAATTATGCTTTGGAAAAGCACTATTGCCTAAATACATCTTAGAAATATGCTTTTGAGAGGGACTGAATAGCACACAAATTCTGATCTCTTTTAAGTCATCTTGAAAAACGGACTACAGAAACATGAGCTGAGCTTTAATAAAGTGCTAATTAGGCGTGCATGCCACAATTTGAATGGTGATTGTATGAAATGTACAGAAATCTCAGCAGCAGAGGAATGGTATGTGGCTTTGGGGGACAAGTTGTGACAGTGAGGTGCTAGTCCTTTGATGGCATGAATTTAAAACCTTTAATGCTGACAGAGACTTTGAGATTATCTATTCAAGCTCTCAATTTGCACAAGAGGAATCTAGGGCTTAGCATCCATAAGTGACTTGATCAAAATCACATAACACGGCAAACAGGTCACCTGATGGGTGAGTTTGTGCTACGCCTCCAGCCCTTACTGCCTCAGCTCCCCCCTCCCATTCACTTTTCAGCCATTTTATTGAACTTCACAGCACAAGGGCTTAGAAAGAAAGTGAAATTCACATGTGTACATTGTCCTTTTGTTTTCTAGCTGCTTCAGTGAAATATTTTGAAGGACAGTAAAATGAAAACGAGGTTTAGAGATTTCATTTATTCTCTTTTTCTTATATCCTGCCATAAGAAATTTTAAAAATTCATAATGTGACCAAGATGATATCAGAAATGGGAGTTGGAGGAGAGGATTGAGGCAGAGTTAGTCAGAAAGGGAAGAGAGAGTGAAAAGGGGCTGTGCCAGACACTGAGGTAGAAAATCACAGTTCCTAGATCAGTGATCATCTCCCTGGTGGTTTACTTTTCTGAATTTGAAAAGGAAACTATTAACCACTCTAGGCCTTTTTTTCCTTGACTATGGGATGAAAAGCATTCCCTGGTTAATCTCTGAGGTCCTTTTCAGTGTCACTAGTCAAGGACTGGGTCTGTATTCAGCCTTTTGGAAGTCTTATGGAAGACATATATGTAATTCTTGATTAAGACTGTCAACTGCTCCTTATACACAACTAGAAAGCACTGATGTTTATTTTCAGGTGGAGATATTATTGTTGATCTGTTAATAAGTCTGCTAATTTAGAATTAAAGTCAACTCTTAATTAACCAGAATAAGGGGATGGGTACAGAAGGGAGATAGCATAGATGACTGCAAATCATGTGTAAAACAAAACTCCAGTTTGAGGGGATCAGTACAGTATGGTGGTTAGAAACAGACAGTTATTCTTGTGTTCAAATCCCAACTCTACATTTACTAGCTATGTGATCCTTGGAAAGATCCATCAGGCCTTACATGATGTGGCCCCTGACTATATCTGTGACTTAAAAGTCCTACTTTTTTCTCCCATGAACAATTTGCTTCAACTACAAAACCCTCCTTGCTCATCTGTGGTCAGGACAAGCATGCTCAAACCTCAGGGCCTTTGCACATGCTACCTTTGTCTAGACAACACTTCCTCCAGATATCTACATGGAACTCTACTCTCTTTTTTTTCAAAATTTCCTCAAATGTTACCTTTTTGAGAAAACTTACCTGACTGTGCTAGAAGGAATGATAATGAAAGAAACTCACCTTTTAATATTCTTATATTCCTGCTCAATGTTTCTTTATAGTCACTCCCTGAAATATTATATATGTGTTTTTGGTTGTCTTTAGTCTACTCACATTACTAAGTAAACTCTTTGATGTAAGTCCCTGTTTTGTCCTTCCTTTCTCTCTTTTGTCTTTCTTTCTTTCAGTTGCCTTTTCACCTGGGTCTAAAAGGTACCTGGCACATAGTAACGGTTCAGTATGCATTTGTTGAATAAATGCATGCTGGTGCTAAAAGAAGAGCTAGTAACAGAAGTGGTTACATGCTACAGCTCTGGGAGATAGACTGGTGATGGGTGAAGAGTACAGGACCCTCATCGTCCTCGAAGATGATTGTTCTTACTCTGTGTTACATTTGTTATAAATTATTTTAAAGAGATCATGGTTGGATCCTGGTCTAAAAATATACCACCATCCTATCCACATTTAATCTGTATTTAATTTTATTTCTTCCACTTCAATCCACTTGGCTTCTGATCATAAATGGAAATGAGCCAGCAGAAAGGAGATGGCATCTATCCGTGCTGTATCCTTGCAGGAGTTCACTGTTCTGGAACCTGAATGCCACGAACTCTTACTAATGACCGTAGATATGAACCTAGGAAAATACTTTTATATCAATTAATTGGAATGATACAAAATTTTAAAATGTAGCTAATGTGAATGTGAATGCGAATACAAGTAGATACAATCAATTTAAAAGAACACACCAGACCATACGTGTGGCCACAATTCCTCAAGCCCCACTAACTTTAAATATTTTCTGTATCTGGCTAACTTCATTTATCTCTCCTCGGCCACTTGCCTTAGCATGGAAGAACTGTACTAGGAGAAAAGACCCATGGCACGGTGGACAACTCTGGAGGTGAGGGTTTGAGTATAATATAATGATAAATTAACTTTTCCTGTTACCCCAGTAGGTGTTTTGTCTTCCCAAATAAAATATTTGGGGGGGGGATGTAAAATATTTTCAGATCTGTTTTTTTCTTAGTTATATGATATTATAGACATGAAAAATAGATGATGAACAAGAGGATATCTTTAAATAAGGTCACAGAAGCATTTCCATCAGTGAAAAAGTGAAAAATGTTTTTGCTCCCCCGCACACAGATCATACACACACACACATACACTCCTCACACATCTAATTTACACACACATCTAATTCTCTCTCACACACACATATAACACACACACACCCACATGCACACATACATGCACACACGCCCCACTGCCTCACCCCAGGACTCAGATGATCAATGCCCAGGCCCAGCCTCGCTCCTGCTGAAGTCTCATGTGAGTTCTAACAAACCCCCCTCTAAAGCGGCCTCCTATCACATGCTCTTCAGGACAGGATGAACACATCTACCGAAAATCATGTTTTCTTTGCATCCTAACTGAAACAGCATTAAAGGGGGAAATGGGAATTCAGCACTGCCAGCTACAGTATCTCTCCTATCAGTTCACCAATAAGGCCTGGTAGGGACCTGCCGAGCCTCTGGATAAATTGTATTTTCCAAGGGTTAATTAAGCTGTCTTGAGCTTCTGCATGAAGAGGAACAAACTGGCACTTGCAGCGCTTTCTGAAACCTGCTGTCGACATTACGGTCCCTGCTGCTTTTAGCTGTATCGATCCGATGCCTGACCTGTGAGATCCTTGATGGCTGCTAACACTAGAAGCTTACTGGAGCTTTCCAAGGGAGCTTCGGGACAGCTTGTGTAGTCAGGTACAATTACCTATCCCTCCAGGAGAGCCAATTAGTTCACAAAGAGCTGGAGCAGAACAAATGTTTTGTATGTGATTTAGAATCCTAAAAAAGAAAGGAGAAAAAAGAAAAAAAAAAGGCTTTGCTTCGTCTGATTCTTTTGTTCCTAATTTTATGATTATTGTTCGATTCACAGTGGTCCTCACATTTCCTCACATGTTTCTGAAAGAAGTAGAAGAACATGATAAACCAGATTTACTGTCTTCTCTCTTTAAACTATGAAAATTGCTTTGTGCCATTTAAGATCCGGTTTCTGGACTAATTGTATGAACTCAAAGGTAGGAAACCCAAGTTTGTTCTACTTTCTGCATTTCAGAAACTTTTTCTCTAAATGGTACAATAAAATTTAATCATAATGAAATGCTCCTTTAAAAAAGAATGGATGGCAACTATTTCTGAAACTTGGCTTTGCAGATAGAATGTAAGAATAAGAGATTTCTAGGTAGAAGTATGCTACACATATCCAGATATATATCAACATTAATATGATTGATTCCGAAACTACAGCTAAAGTTTGCAGATTGTCAAATAATAAAGTGTGGTGTCCTTTGAATAAAAAGGTGGTATAACTGATCTATCATCTGTATGCCCTGAGCCTAAGACTCCTTTCCCAATCATAAGTATTAGTATTACTAAAACTTTTATATTCCCTGCTTCATTTTCCTTTGTGACCAGTGATATTCACTTCTGAGCTAGCTGTAGGATGTGGTTTGTCCATTAACTACATTTTTTTATTTATTTTTGTCTCTGAATACTATCTTAATCATGCAGGATCAATACTTAGCCCTCAAAACATAGTATACCAATAGAATTAACTGCAAATGGAATTTAATGCATTTGCATTAAATTCCAAAAAGCAACAAAATGAGGGGAAAGGGAAATCAGTTATTACTTTTAGTAATGGAGACAAATTTTTTAAAAATCTGCCTTCCAATATTCTTTCAATATAATATAATTATGTATATATGTGTGGTAGCTATGAAATGAACTGGGAACAGAAGTTCAATGTAAAAAATGGTATTAGGTATTTATCACAGAAACCTTTGGTCCCAGCTTAGACGAAGATAATATAAACATTTGATTCCTGTTTCTGAAAGGCAGTAAAATTAAACTGACAAAAAGATTTCATCATATTTTAGAAATAAGTCATCTAAAGTAAAATCAGTCTCTGGACCTAAACTAGAGCTCAGAGTGCAAAGACAGTAAAAAGAAAATTAAAAAATCAGTCAACTGGGTTTACCTTAGCTGCTTTTAGTAAAACATGGTTTTATTAATTTGTAATAAAGTAATAACTGCACAGAGTCAAGTAAGGGCCTAACATGCACCTGAGGTAGGTGGAATTATAAGCCTGCTTACACGGAAGTAGAGGACAGATGTTTGTCAATGTCTCTGTGCCTGGGAACTTTCTGGGTTCTGAGCAGGCCTGATGTTTGTCCCACTGATGCAGGCAATGTCAATGAAAGTAGATTCATGCTGCCACAACTTCTCCATCTGAAGACATAATTGCATGAAGGGGGAGATGAAAGAGCTCAGTCTTTTGTTGGTCTGTCTGTAAAATGGACTGGGAACTTGACATTGATGGCTTTCTGCTGCTTCAGATGTTCTCCTCTCTCTTTTATTAATATCAAGTAGTGTTGAGACCATTTCATTTGGATGTTGGAAAGGAGTTGATAACAGTTTCTAGTACTGGAGAGTCCTAGCATACACAATTTTGTAACTGGAAAAAAATGACCCTGCATGATTCAGAGCTAAATTCACTATTTCAGTTGGTAAGAGGCAAGCAGATGGTCCATTCCATTGGAGGTCAATATTTTGGTTTTGGAATAAATGTGAAAATGAGATCAAAACCATTTATTTAATTCCTCCAGAGTTCTCTCTTTTGCTGCATGGTCACTAATCATAGCTTTTTCCTATCCAGGTGATTTGCATGTGTTGTAAGTTATGCTCTGAGAAAGCATTGGGTGGGGCATGCAAATCCTTCACTTTCACTGGAAAAGCAAATCAAAAGCTGGTGTCTGTAGTGTAATCCTGAAATATGATGAGTACTTATTTATGAATGTGTGGTACCCACACCTTATTTATTCTTCAAATATATCTTTTACAAGAGAAAAAGAATTTTCAAAGTACCAGTGAAAATTCTAATGACAATTTTTCTTTGCAATCATTCTTTGAAAGAGATAGTAAGAGTTCAGTAAACTCCTTCTCACTGTATAGCCTTCTGAATAGAATATGACTTTAGTTTTCCTTCAGTTATAAGGGGCTATCATCAAACGTTAACCTGGAACCTGCAGATATGAATTAAAGACCATCAATAGCGCTGACAGTTTTCCTATTCTTTTTTTTACCTCCTTTTACTAAGTTGTCTATTAAGAGGAGAATAACTTCCTAAGGATTCAACTTGAAAGCTTTCAAACTATTTAGCAGCATAAAGTACATGATGATCTTGTTTTTCTAAAACATAACAAGCCTTAGAGCTACATGCTGAAGACACAATGTACAAAGAAGATACCAAATGACATTTTAATGTTTGAAATATCAGTGTTCATAATCTATAACACAATAGCAAAGATTTTAAAACTGTTTTTGTAAAGGAGTAGCAAGTTGGTGAAACCTGGAGAATTTGTTAAAGCTCCATTTCTAAGGTATCAAGAATATTCTTCTCATTGGAAAATTGCTGCTGATATTCATGAAGTGCCTGCTTCCTTTTCCAACCAGAGCATAAAGAGTCCACGTTTTTCCCTCTGAGATGTGGCTCTAAGTAGAACTAAGTGTGATTCTTCATATGAAGGTCTCGAGGAAGAGAAAGAATGGATTTCCCAAACTTGATAGATGGAGGTGTTCAAATGAGAAAGCGAATAAAGTGTCAGACTCAAACATGGAAAAGGATAAAGGAATTAAAGAGTCAGAGAGAGGAGAGTGCTTATTCAAGTCTAAATGTTTACTGCTTCATGGTCCATTAGGGCATCCTGGAAGGAGGCTTAGTGCAAAATAAATGAATACGATTCTTGACAAATAATGCCATTAATGCTACAGGATGTTCATTTCTTTTTAAAACTATTGTTAGATGCTGAATGATATATTTATTATTAACGGTGAAAACATGACACTCTTAGTCTTAAGCTTATTTCTACATCAATCCAAATTCAACTCTGTAGAAAAATTTCCCTTGTTTATAACCCTTATTTAGAACAACTAATAAAAACTTCTCAAAGGTAAGAAACTTGCCAAAAGGATATTTGTCCTTGTATCCAAATGACATTTTAACTTTTGCCTTCTAAATATTCTGTCTTTGATTATTTCATTATAGACATAGAGGCCAAAATCATCTATAAAAGCTAGTAAACACCATAGCATTCCCATTGCAGCTCAACTGCTCTTTCATTAATCAATTATTTAGTACAGGCTTACTATTTACTAGGCACTATGCTAGGCACTGCATTGATAATGATTAACAAAAGAGACACATTCATTATCTCCTTATGCTCACAGGTTAGTGGGAGAGATTATTAAACTCAAATTGTAGTAAGTGATTAGGAAGGAAAATTACACAGGTGTGTGAGAGCATGTAATGGGGTACCAAGTATGAGAATATACCCAGGAAGAATTCTCTAAGGAAATCATGTTTGGGCTGTGATCTGAAGGCTGTATGGCTATTAACTGGGGGATTATTAGAGGGATAGGGTGGCAACTAGAGCCTTCTAGGAATAATATTATGTGAAAAGGAGAAAATATCTGGTAAGCTGAAAGGAGCCAGTAAGTTTGAGCACACTGGACCAGAAGGAGAGAGGTCAGAGACAAGGCTGGGTCAGTAGGCAGAGTGCAAGTCATGAAAACCATGTGGTACATTAAGATTTTGGTCTTTGTTCCTACAGTAGTAGGAAGCCATTGCATCGTTATAAATACTAGTGACTTCATGAAATTTGAGTTTTCAAAATATCACTCCATTAAGCTGTGGAGAATGAATAGGAATGACATGTCAGGCAGGTTAACTAGTTAAAAGGTTATTGCAGTGGCCCTTCCATCCTGTATTCTCTGTACTAATTGTAAACTCATGTCTGTTATTGCCTGGAGATAAACATGTCTATCTAAAGACCCAGAACTACCAGGTTTCCAACTATTCCCACTTCTCCTAGTATATTAGAAAATGTGGCTGCATGGGTCTGACTTCCTACATGGTGACAATGCCTACATGATGACAATTGGCTGGAACCCTGAAGTGGCTGCCCTTCCCCTCCAAGATGACACGCCTGCCCTCCAGTTTTCCAGAGTCCTTACCACCTGCATCACTCACCTGTCTTGTCCTGTAGGCATTTATATTTTCGGCCTTGTCATTTCATTTTTGACGTAGCCTGAGTGATGAACTTAGATTTTAAAGTAAAATTTATAAGTTAGAAAATAATATGATGATAATAATTACCTCGCATTCTGTGTTTTCTGAATACAGTAAAACTAATTGACTAGTAAAATAATGAAAACATATCTAAATATAAAAGCTAATGGACTTGTTAATTGATTTCCCCTAAATAAGAGTAATACATTAATAAATAATTTTTTAAAACCCTTACACTGACTAAACTTGAGTCATCCCCAAATATTCAAAATAGAAAAATTACAATGAAAATATGCAAATATATGGAACTGGCATGTCAATCTCTTGTCAATCTTTTTGACTGACAAACTGAAGTTAAGACATGTCATAAAAGCATAATGCATCCTTTAACAATATTGCCAGCTTCCATTTCTTTGGGAATGGGAAGTTACTGAAATTTCTTTAATATTGTGTCTTTTTTTCCTTTTTTGTCATTTTGCCTTTCCTAAAAGAAAACTTGTTAAGTTTATACATTTTCCTGAGTATTATTACAATATATTACATATATCCACTCAGACACACACATATCAAGCATGTTGATTATGTCGTCCAGATCCTCTGTATTATTACTCGTTGTGTGTCTTTGAGCTGTCAGCTTCTGTTTCATTTTAGTTATGTCGAATTCTACTTGTTTTGCCTCCTATAGTTTGATTATTTGCTGAATGGTGTATTAAATATCATAACTTTTATAGATTCTTGGTAGATGTTTATCTCTCATCAATGTGAATCATCTTGATTCCCTTTAGTTCATTCTGCTACACATTCGAATTTGTCTAATGTCAAATAGTACCACTCCTGCTTCCTTCCTTTTCCTCCTCCCCTTCCTTTTCCTTCTTCTTTTCTCTCGCTCTATCTTAGCACACTTCTATTATTTTTCACTTGTTATTTTCAAGTTTTGGGGTTATTTTACCTGGACCTCTCATGAGGAAAATTCCACTGACTTTTATTTAATTAGTTAATAACCAATTTGAGTATTATTGTCTTTTGTTGGGGGCATATCTCTCATTCACATTAGTATAATCGTTGATATGTTTGGTGTTATTTCTGACAACATACCATATATTTTCCAATTTTTGTTGTTGTTTCCCTTTTTCTTTCTACATTTTTACCAAATTAATCACATTTTATTTCACTTATTGTATTTCTTATAGAGCTTTGGAGGTTCTACCTTTAATTTCTAGTCTGTGATTGTGGGAAATGTCAGCAGTGGTCTCCGACATTTCCTTCCTGTAAATAGGGGACATTATACCCCCTTGCCCTTTTGAAGGTGAGCATGATGCTGTGACTTGATTGTTACATAGGGGCTGTAGTATTTGGGAGCCAGTATGTGGTTTCCCATGGTGTCCTTCTCTCTCTTTTTCCTTCCATGCCCTCGGCATCTGCTTCAGTGAACCCTGATGTCTCATCTTGACGTGATGGCTTCAGGGATGATGTCAGCCTGGGTTCCTGGGCGACTATTATTATGCTTATGCCCCTGAGATTTGGGCCCACTTTTTTAAAAAATTAATTTATTATTTATTTATTTATTTTTGGCTGCGTTGGGTCTTTGTTGCTGCATGCGGGTTTTCTCTAGTCACGGCGAGCGGGGGCTACTCTTCATTTCGGTGCACGGGCTTCTCATTGCGGTGGCTTCTCTTGTTGCGGAGCACGGGCTCTAGGCGTGCGGGCTTCAGTAGTTGTGGCATGCAGGCTCAGTTGTTGTGGATCACGGGCTTAGTTGCTCCATGGCATGTGGGATCTTCCCGGACCTGGGCTCGAACCCGTGTCCCCTGCATTGGCAGGTGGATTCTTAACCACTGCACCACCAGGGAAGTCCCTTGGTCCTGCTTTTTACCACTACATTGCCTAGCCTCTCCCAACTGATACAAGTGACTGCATTCAAAATGTTAACAAACATTGACACATATTTTCCATAAGGGTTCAGAAAATAATCAGCATTAGTAGCCTTTCCTTTCAGCCAGATAGGGCCTTGATTGTAATTTAATGTTTTCCTCTCACGTTTTCCATCATCAAACAATTGTGTTAAAATCAGACTGAATTTTCTCCCAGTGGCTTTTCTTAATATTATACCTAATCTGGTCTCTGAATCTTTATCTAATAAATTATATTCACCACCATATTATCAACACTTAGTTTCACAGTGTCTTTGTTCATCACAAGTTTTTATATCTTCGATTTCTACTTCCTAGAATTTAATTTTCACTTAGCTGGAGAACGTTCTTGAGAACTGTAGAGGGTGTATAGATAGTAAAATATCTGAAGCTTATTTATCCGTAAAACATATTCTTTGCCCTTATATTTGAATGGTAGTTTTTTTTTAATGCAGATATTTGGGTTTGGCAATTTTCCCCTCAGGAGTTCTGGGCAAGTGCTCTGCTATTTTCTGTATGTAACTGAGAAGACACCTGAAAGTCTGGTTTTTTTTTTTTTTTCTTAATTCTTTGCACATAACTTCCTTTTTTCTACTGAATTTGTGATATTTTTTGTTTACCAATGATGTTGATAGATTTTTAATGACTTCATCTTTATTCTTCCAGAGCAATCAACAGGCTCTTTTCTATTTGACAAACTGCCTTTTTTAAATTCAGGGAAATGTGCTTCTATCTTTTCCTTGACTATTTCTTTACTTCCTTATGTCCCTGCTTCTAAAAAATTTTTTGATAAGTATTTTCTCTTACTTGTCTCTCATAAGTTTATCTTTGTGTTTTTGCCCTGCATTTTGGGAATATCCAACTTGATATTCCAGACCCTTTTTCTTTAGCATAACTAGTAAAAAATTCAGCCCCTCTATTTTTTGTTTATAAATCATGATACTAATATTTCTATTTTTTAAAAATAGATCTTTATTGGAGTATATTTGCTTCACAATACTGTGTTAGTTTCTGTTGTACATCAAAGTGAATCAGCCATATGCATACGCATGTCCCCATATCCCCTCCCTCTTGAGCCTCCCTCCCACCCTCCCTATCCCACCCCTCTAGGTCATCGCAAAGCACTGAGGTGATCTCCCTGTGCTATGCGGCTGCTTCCCACTAGCTACCTATTTTACATTTGGCAGTGTATATATGTTGATGCTACTCTCACTTTGCCCCAGCTTCCCCCTCCCACACCATGTCCTCAAGTCCATTCTCTATGTCTATGTCTTTATTCCTGCCCTGCAACTAACTAGGTTCCTCAATACCATATTTTTTTTTAGATTCCATATATATGCGTTAGCATACGGTATTTGTTTTTCTCTTTCTGACTTACTTCATTCTGTATGACAGACTCTAGGTCCATCCACCTCACTACAAATAACTCAATTTCATTTCCTTTTATGGCTGAGTAATATTCCATTGTATGTATGTGCCACATCTTCTTTATCCATTCATCTGTCAATGGACACTTAGGTTCCTTCCATGTCCTGGCTATTGTAAATAGTGTTGCAATGAACATCGTGGTACATGTCTCTTTTTGAATTATGGTTTTCTCAGGGTATATGCCCAGTAGTGGGATTGCTGGGTCACATGGTAGCTCTATTTTTAGTATTTTAAGGCGCCTCCATACTGTTTTCCATAGTGGTTGTATCAATTTACATGCTCACCAAGAGTGCAGGAGGGTTCCTTTTTCACCACACCGTTTCCAGCATTTATTGTTTCTAGATTTTTTGATAATGGCCATTCTGACTAGTGTGAGATGATACCTCACTGTAGTTTTGATTTGCATTTCTTTAATAATTGGTAATGTTGAGCATCTTTTCATGTGCCTCTCAGTCATATGTATATCTTCCTTGGTGAAACGTCTATTTAGGTCTTCTGCCCATTTTTTAATTGGATTGTTTGTTTTTTTGATATTGAGCTCCATGAGCTCTTTGTGTATTTTGGAGATTAATCCTTTGTCCATTGTTTCATTAGCAAATATTTTTTCCCATTCTGAGGGTTGTATTTTTTCTTATTTGTAGTTTCCTTTGCTGTGCAAAAACTTTTAAATTTAATTAAGTCCCACTTGTTTCTTTTTCTTTTTCTTTCGATTACTCTAGGAGGTGGGTCAAAAAAGATCTTGCTGTGGTTTATGACAAAGAGTGTTTTTCCTATGTTTTCCTCTAAGAGTTTTATAGTGTCTGGTCTTACATTTAGGACTTTAAACCATTTTGAGTTTATTTTTGTGTATGGTGTTAGGGATTGTTCTAATTTCATTCTTTTACATGTAGCTGTCCAATTTTCCCAGCACCACTTATTTGAAGAGGCTGTCTTTTCTCCATTGTATGTTCTTGCCTCCTTTGTTGTAAATTAGGTGACCATATGTGCATGGGTTTATCTCTGGGCATTCTATCCTGTACCATTGATCTATATTTCTGTTTTTGTGCCAGTACCATACTGTCTTCATTACTGTAGCTTTGTGGTATAGTTTGAAGTCAGGGGGCCTGATTACTCTAACTCCATTTTTCTTTCTCAAGATTGCTTTGGCTTTTTGGGGTCTTTTGTGTTTCCATATGAATTGTAAATTTTTTTATTCTAATTCTGTGAAGAATACCATTGGTAGTTTGATAGGGATTGCATTGAATCTGTAGATTGCCTTGGGTAGTATAGTCATTTTCACAATATTGATTCTTCCAATCCAAGAACATGGTATATTTCTCCATCTGTTTATGTCATCTTTGATTTCTTTCATCAGTGTTTTATAGTTTTCTGAGTACAAGTCTTTTGCCTCCTTAGGCAGGTTTATTCCTAGGTATTTTATTTTTTTTGTTGCGATAGTAAATGGGATTGTTTCCTTAATTTCTCTTTCTGATTTTTAGTTGTTGGTGTATACAAATGCCAGAAATTTCTGTGTATTAATTTTGTATCCTACAACTTTACCAAATACATTGATTAGTTCTAGTAGTTTTCTGGTGGCATCTTTAGCATTTTCTATGTACAGTATCGTGTCATCTGCAAACAGTGACAGTTTTACTTCTTCTTCTCCAATTTGTATTCCTTTTATTTCTTTTTCTTCTCTGATTACCGTGACTAGGACTTCAAAAACTATGTTAAATAATAGTGGTGAGAGTGGACATCCTTGTCTTGTTCCTGATCTTAGAGGAAATGCTTTCAGTTTTTCACCATTGAGAATGATGTTTGCTGTGGGTTTGTCATATATGGTCTTTATTATGTTGAGGTAGGTTCCCTCTGTGCCCATTTTCTGGAGAGTTTTTATCATAAATGGGTGTTGAATTTTGTCAAAAGCTTTTTCTGCATCTATTGAGAAGATCATATGGTTTTTATTCTTTAACTTGTTAATGTGGTATATCACACTGATTGATTTGTGTGTATTGAAGATTCCTTGCATCCCTGGGATAAATCCCACTTGATCATGGTGTATGAGTCTTTTAATGTGTTGTTGGATTCTGTTCATTAGTATTTTGTTCAGGATTTTTGCATCTATGTTCATCCGTGATATTGGCCTGTAATTTTCTTTTTTGGGGGATGTCTTTTTCTGGTTTTGGTATTAGGGTGATGGTGGCTTCATAGGATGAATTTGGGAGTGTTTCTCCCTCTGCAATTTTTTGGAAGAGTTTGAGAAGGATTGGTGTTAGCTCACCTCCAAATGTTTGATAGAATTCCCCTGTGAAGCCATCTGGTCCTGGACTTTTGTTTGTTGGAAGATTTTTAATTATAGTTTCAATTTCATTACTTGTGATAGGTCTGTTTATATTTTCTAATTCTTCCTGGTTCAGTCTTGGAAAATTGGACCTTTCTAAGAATTTATCCATTTCTTCGTGGTTTTCCATTTTATTGGCATATGGTTCTTTGTAGTAGTCTCTTATAATCCTTTGTATTTCTGCAGTGTCTGTTGTGATTTCTCCTTTTCATTTCTAATTTTACTGATTTGCATCCTCTCCCTTTTTTTCTTGATGAGTCTGGCTATGGGTTCATCAATTTTGTTTATCTTGTCAAAGAACCAGCTTTTAGTTTTATTGATCTTTGCTACTGTTTTCTTCATTTTTATTTCATTTATTTCTGCTCTGATCTTTATGATTTCTTTCCTTCTACTGACTCTGGGTTTTCTTTGTTCTTCTTTCTCTGGTTGTTTTAAGTGTAGGGTTAGATTGTTTATTTGAGATTTTTCTTGTTTCTTGAGGTGAGATTGAATTGCTGTAAACTTTTCTCTTAGAACTGCTTTTGCTGTGTCCCATAGGTTTTGGGTCATTGTGTTTTCGTTGTCATTTGTTTCTATGTATTTTTTTTTATTGCTTCTTTGATTTCTTCAGTGATTCTTGGTCATTTAGTAGCGCACTGTTTAGCCTCCATGTATTTGTGGCTTTTACCGTTTTTTTTTTTCCTGCAATTGATTTCCAATCTCATAGCATTGTGGTCAGAAAAGATGCTTGATACGATTTCAATTTTCTTAAATTTTCCAAGGCTTGATTTGTGACCCAAATGTGATCTATCCTGGAGAATGTTCAATGTCCACTTGAGAAGAAAGTGTATTATTCTGCTTTCGGGTGGAATGTTCTATAAATATCATTTAAATCTATCTGGTCTATTGTGTCATTTAAAGCTTGTGTTTCCTTATTTTCTCTTTGGATGATCTGTCCATTGGTGTAAGTGATGTGTTAAAGTTCCCTACTATTATTGTGGTACTGTCAATTTCTCCTTTCATGTTTGGTAGCATTTGCCTTATGTACTGAGGTGCTCCTCTGTTGGGTGCATAAACATTTATAATTGTTATATCTTCTTCTTGGATTGAATCCTTGATCATTATGTAGTGTCCCTCCTTATCTCTTGTAACAGTCTTTATTTTAAAGTGTATTTTATCTGATATTAGTATTGCTACTGCAGCTTTCTTTAGATGTCCATTTGCATGGAATGTCTTTTTCCATCCCTTCACTTTCAGTCTGTATGTGTCCCTAGGTCTGAAGTGGGTCTCTTGTAGACAGCATATATATGGGTCTTGTTTTTGTATCCTGGACAGTGTGTGTCTTTTGGTTGAGTCATTAAAGGAATTTACATTCAAGATTATTATCGATATGTATGTTCCTATTACCATTTTCTTAATTGCTTCAGGTTTGTATTTGTGGGTCTTTTTCTCCTCTTGTGTTTCCTGCCTAGAGAAGTTTCTTTAGCATTTGTTGTAAAACTGGTTTGGTGGTGCTGAATTTTCTTATCTTTTGCTTGTCTGAAAATCTTTTGATTTCTCTGTCGAATCTGAATGAGATCCTTGCTGGGTAGAGTAGTCTTGGTTGCAGGTTTTTCTCTTTCATCACTTTAAGTATATCCTGCCACTCCCTTCTGGCCTGCAGAGCTTCTGCTGAAAAATCAGCTGATAACCTTATGGGGATTCATTTGTATGTTATTTTTTGCTTTTCCCTTGCTGTTTTTAATATTTTTTCTTTGAATTTAATTTTTGTTAGTTTGATTAATATGTGTCTTGGTGTGTTTTTCCTAGGGTTTATCCTGTATGGGACTCTCTATGCTTCCTGGACTTGGGTGACTATTTCCTTTCCCACGTTAGGGAAGTTTTCCACTATAATCTCTTCAAATATTTTCTCAGACCCTTTCTTTTTCTCTTCTTCTTCTGGGACCCCTATAATTCGAATGTTGGGGCATTTAGTGTTGTCCCAGAGGTCTCTGAGATTGTCTTCAATTCTATTCATTCTTTTTTCTTTATTCTGATCCTCAGGAGTCATTTCCACCATTTTGTCTTCCAGTTCACTTATTCGTTCTTCTGCCTCAGTTATTGTTATTGATTCCTTCTAGTGTAGTTTTCATTTCAATTATTGTGTTGTTCATATCTGTTTGTTTGTTCTTTAGTTCTTCTAGATCTTTGTTAAACATTTCTTGTATTTTCTCAATCCATGCCTCCATTCTATTTCCCAGATTCTGGATCATCTTTACTATCATTACTCTGAATTCTTTTTCAGGTAGACTGCCTATATCCTCTTCATTTATTTGGTCTTGTAGGTTTTTACCTTGCTCCTTCATCTATGACATATTTTTTTGCCATCTTATTTTTTTTTTTATGAGGTGGATTGTGTTTCTGTCTCACTGGTTGTTTGGCCTGAGCCTTCCAACACTGGAGCTTGTAGACTGTTGGGTAGAGCTAGGTCTTAGTGCTGAGATGAGGACGTCCGTGAGACCTCACTCCAATGAATATTCCCTGGGGTCTGAGTTTCTCTGTTAGTCCAGTGGTTCGGACTCAGATCTCCCACCACAGGAGCTTTGGCCTGACCCCTGGTTCATGAACCAAAATCCTGCAAGCCGCATGGAGTTGCAAAAAAAAAAAAAAAGAACAATAACGAAGTAAAAAATAAAATTAGACTAGGAAACTAACAGACATGTTAGATAAAATATAAAAATAAAAATATAGATGAAACAACAACCGGAAGGTACAACAGTACCACAGTAGTAAGAAAGAGGAGGAGGGAAAAGAAAAAAAAAAGGGGGGGAGGCCTTGGCTGTGGAGGGAGGGGCCTAAGGAAGAATGAGGTTTGGGCAGTGGGTGGGGCCAATGCTCAGAACCCACAGGGCTGGAAAAGGCCATGGGGGCTGTGGGCGGTGGGGCTTAGGCTCAAGGAACAGAAGGGGCCCAGGCCTGTCCCCCACCCCTGGTCTCAGAGGTCATGGGACCTTACCTGGGAGTCCAGCAGGCTTTCTGGGCTCGAGTGGGCGTGGCAATCGCCCTCCACTCCTCTCCTGCTCCTCCCAGAGGGCCCCTCCCACCTGCCTCTCCTGATCTCCCCAGCCTCAGGAGCACTGATCTTGTCTGACCTCCACTTCTCCTCCCCCTTCAGTCCCCCCACATCCTACCGGTTCACTTGGGGGTTCCTCTCATGTCCTTGGGCATCAGGGTCCCCCACCAGCGGCCAGCAGGTGCCCTAATTGTGGGGAGATGATAACTCAGCGTATTCCCACACCACCATCTTCTCTAACATGTATTTTTAAAAAATGATACTAATATTTCTAATGTCCAAGAAGTCTGATTGCTTCTTTCTCATAGTAACCTTTAAATTTTTCCTTTTAGCAGAGGAGATATTCCTTTATGGTTTGGAGTCTTGAGTTATGTGGGGAAATTAACTTTTTATTCTATGTGTATCTCTTCTTTTTCAGCACTGTTAGTTTTCACTATCAATTAGATTCCATCTACATTATATCTTCCAGAAGTTCATCAAATATGATGATAGTATTTTTTTCTATCAAGTTGTCTTGAATGATTACTGATTCATTCCTATTTTTACATTTTGCTATCATTTCAATGGCTACTGGGAGTTGGTAGGGATAAATTCATGTGTCTTCAGGTATTTTGACCCAATGTAGAAACTTCGTATTATAATATCTTCATATTCTAAAATTATTTGGATATACAGGCCTCTTATAATATGCCTCATTTTTACACATGCTGTCAAAAATTATATTATTAGGTACTTAATGCTACAAGATGGTTCTGAGATATAATCTTCTTCAGCTAATATTAGTGAAGTTTACTCTGTGTAGGGGACAGAGTTGAGACAAGAATTTTCATTTCTACTCCTAATATTTTCTGTCCCATTTTAGACCATGAGATGTTCTTCTTCAATCCTTATAGATTATATTCCTTACCTCATGACCCAGTCTTGGTAGATATGTTCTAAAACACATTTTTGATAGTCTGCTCTCTCCATGCTTTATAATTAGGTGGAGGGAAGGGTCAGGTTAATTTAACATTTCTAATAATCTATGTAAGTTCTAAACACAGACAGTGCATGATTTCTTTTCTCTGTGAGATTCAGTCTTTACATATGCTGAACTTTGTGCCAAAAATTAATTGCACTTTCAGCAGGCAGTGTCTTGTCTTTTCTTCCCCACTAGTGATGATGAACTCACACTTATATCTTGAGAATCACATGTCAAGTTCCATCAAGTCCATGATTCTAATATGTATAAGTTGACCTAGAGATACTCAGACTGTGACCAGGAAATTGAACCTATAATCATCATCATCATCGTATTGTTATTCTGAATTCAATAGCACTACCGAAAAGACAATAGATAGACCTCATACATTTAATGTGTTTACTTTTTTTTTTTTTTTTTTTTTGCGGTACGCCGGCCTCTCACTGCTGTGGTCTCTCCTGCCACGGAGCACAGGCTCCAGACGTGCAGGCTCAGCAGCCATGGCCCACAGGCCCAGCCGCTCCGCGGCATGTGGGATCCTCCTGGACTGGGGCACGAACCCGCGTCCCCTGCACCGGCAGGCGGACTCTCAACCACCACGCCACCAGGGAAGCCCTAATGTGTTTACTTTTGAAAGTTTAAAAAACTTTCCTTAAAAATGTAACTTAGCTCAAGAAAAAAGAATTATGACATATTAAAGATTCTGTTTAATAGAATGGAAAAAAAAACACTAGACTGGTAGAAGTCAAGAAACAATTTCTTTTTCTTTTTTTTTTTTTTTTGCGGTACGCGGGCCTCTCACTGCTGTGGCCTCTCCTGTTGTGGAGCACAGGCTCCGGACGCACAGGCCCAGCGGCCATGGCTCACAGGCCCAGCTGCTCCGCGGCATGTGGGATCCTCCTGGACCGGGGCACGAACCGGCGTCCCCTGCATCGGCAGGCGGACTCTCAACCACTGCGCCACAAGGAAAGCCCAAGAAACAATTTCTTGAATTAATTCTGTTACTAACTGAATGACTTTGATGAGAAAGAAGGAGATCCTGCCATTTGCAACAACATGAATGGACTTCGAGGGCATTATGGTAAGTGAGATAAGTCAGACAGAGAAAGACAAAGATACTGTATGATATCACTTATATGTGGACTGTAAAAAAAGCTGAACTTGTAGAAACAGAGAGTAGAATCATGGTTGCCCGGGGCTGGTGGTTGGGGGAACTGGGGAGATGTTGGTCATAGGATATAAACTTGCAGTTGGAAGATGAATAAGCTCTGGAGATCTAAGGCACTTAGATCACAATCTAAGCATTGTGATTATAGTTAACAATACCGTATCATATACTTCAAAATTTCTAAAAGACTAGATCATAAATCTCCCCACAAAAAAGAAATGATAATTATGTGACATAATGAAGATGCTAGCTAAAGCTATGGTGGTAATCATATTGTAATATATACATATAACAAATCAACATATTGTACACCTTAAAGTTACACAGTATTATATGTCAATTACATCTTTAAAAAATGATATGCACTCATATCATTAAAAGAAATTCCATTAAAAATTGAATAGCCTTGACTAGGTCATTTAACCTATCTAGACTTTCATTCCTTCATCTTTAAACTGAAGGGGTTGGATTAAGTTACATTTACCTTTCTATCCATGCTAAAGACTCTCTCCACTATTTAGAACTCATTGGGAATATAGTGAATGACTAAAGACATTTTATTAGTTACTTTCTTCAATGGTTCAAGATTTCTAGTAGATGTGGGTAAAAATATGTATTGCATAATTACTTCCACTCTAGTGTTGAAAATCCCAATAATGTCTGGCCAAGAGAATGGAAATCCATGACCTGAAGCTCTTATATTAGTAAGGAGTAAACAGAATATGGCAGGAATACAAATATAGTCAGACAGGTGAATTTCGCTGAGGAACCACTGTGTTCTGAACACTGAAACAAGTGTTGGAGTGATGGAATGGCATGAAGATAGGATGGGGGAAGTATGTGAGAATATAAAATGAAGGGTCCTGAAAGGAAAGAGCTGAATTCACATTATCTTATGTAGTGTTACCTTCTATTATTGTCCTCATGATAACAGATTTCCATCCAGTCTCTCTGAAGAATGCTTTTACTTATAAACAAATTCAGATTATGGCAGTGATACTAGTCCACTGTATTTTTTTGTAATGCACAAGTAGTAGAATTTACATTCAGAAGACATCTTTTCCTCTACTTTTTTTTTCCCCTTCTGCTCACTCTGGGTCTCTTGGAAATGTCTTCATCTGTTAGTGTGGCTGTCAGCAAGTCACTCCTCATATACCATTTTCTTTACCTATAAATGAGGATCACATTCAACCTTCCTACATCACACAAAGTGTGAAAATAAACAAATGACTATGTATGAAAGATGAACTACAGGAACTATAGTAACTTCCTTAAGATGCAAGAAAATATTTTTTAATATTATATAACAGCAATTCTAATATTTCCTTCAAATGTGATAATCATTGTCATATTTCTTGGGATAGATTCAAAACAATTTCTCTTTCTTCATTACTAGAACTATCCAGTTCATTCCTAGACTAATGAATCAAAAAGAAAATGTCTTATCAATTGTTAGAGTTCATATGCAGGCATGGAACAATGAGCAAAGGGGAGGCAAATCCATCATAAACAATGTTGTGACAAACTCTTAAAATGAGCCTATATGTAAATAGTTATTTACAACCAAGACAAAAGTAAGCAACAGCAATTTCAACAAATCACCTAAGAGATAAAGCAAATTCTCTTTTCTTCCTTATAAACAGGGCAAAACTGGCAATAGAGGTGGTGAAATAAATATGCAATACTTTCAGTTTCTGGATCATCCTCCTCATAAGTTAAAAAAATATATATTGTGCTCACTCCTTCCCCATACTTTTTGAACGTAAGGTTTCTAAAGTCTGGGCTTCCCTGGTGACGCAGTGGTTAAGAATCCACCTGCCATTGTAGGGGACATGGGTTCAAGCCCTGGTCTGGGGAGATCCCACATGCTGCAGAGCAACTAAGCCCGTGCGCCACAACTACTGAGCCTGTGCTCTACAGCCCACATGCCATAACTACTGAGCCCGTGCGCCTAGAGCCTGTGCTCCGCAACAAGAGCAGCCACTGCAATGAGAAGCCCGCGCACCACAACGAAGAGTAGCCCCCGCTCCCAGCAACTAGAGAAAGCCCACGCACAGCAACAAAGACCCAAAGCAGACAAAAAAAAACAAAGGGGTTTCTAAAGTCTGAGGAGCTTGAATATAATTTGCATGAAGCTGTCATGGTCACACATCCCTCTGTCGGGAAGGTAACAGACCACAGCGCAGCATCCAACCACATCTGATAAGTTCAGAAAAGGAAGTTGGTGAAGGTACTGTTAAATTCTAAGTCAAGGTCCAAGTGGTCAGAGAACAAGTGAGGAAAACACGTCCACAGACAAATCCACTGCAGGCTTTTTACGTTTCAGGGGAGATGGCCCTAGCTCCCACCCGGAAGTCTTAGGTCTGGGTCTTAATTAACTCTGCAATATTAAAGTCACATATTTCTTTGATTTTCAATTTCCTCATCTGTAGAACAGATTAACATCTACCTTATCTCTTAAGGTTATTTTGAGATGCAAATGAAGTCATATACATGGAATACTCACATAAAAGTTATGTTAATTTCCGTGTGTGTGTGTGTGTGTGTGTGTGTGTGTGTGTTGCTTTGTAAACAATGTTTCTCCCAGGTAAGGATATGTATGTAGCAAAATGTCTGGCACTTGGTGTTTGTGAAATGTTTGTTGAATGTTTGTTGAATCAGAATGAAACTTAACTTTGAAAAATCATAGTTTAACATAATAATAAATAATTTAAACTATATCAAAATGCACATTTCCTCTTTCACTGTTGCCATCTCCTTTCTTTCACTTCCTTCATCTCTACTGCTGTCACGAGACTGCTGAAAACTGTCACTTTTGTTATCCTTTTTTCCTCCCTTCTGAGTGGGGAGCCAAAGCTTTTCCCTTCCCTTTCTGCCATTCAGCAATTTCTCCGTCCCTTTATATTTCTCTCTCTCTAGCTGTTTAAGCTTTAGCACAGCTTTTCTATTTCTGTAGGAAACCGTTCACCACAATGCTTCCAGTTATCATTTAATCTTTTTTCCTCCCTAAGAAAGCTCAACTTGTTGATTTGATTTGTGTCATTTAAAACAAATACTTCTATGTCTTCTCCACTAACTCCTTCTTAGCACTTTGCAATTTCACTTCCGTCATTACACTCTACCACGACTGTCCTCAGTAAGGCCACCAGTGAATTCCTTCTGGACAAATTCACAGCCCCCCTTTCCAGCCTCATTCTACTGGCTCTTTCTATTGCGTTTTATTTCATCAACCTCCCTTTCTGCGTGTTGCTCTTTTTTAAGTTAACTTCGATGACATTGTAATTTCTTTCTCCTCATACCTTTCACAGTACTTATTTTGTGTCTCTTGCTCAGGTTCTACCTACCCTCTTTTCCCATTAACAGCTATCCCTTTGGGCTCAACTGGGTTTTCTCCTATTCTGGTCTGACCCTCCCCTCACACAAAAAGACTGATATGGTCTTCATTATTACCAGTACACATACTGATGCTATCCAAACCTCCCTTCCTTCTAAGAATGTTTCCTATTCTGATCAATGTGTCACTTAAAAATCTTACTAGCATGAAGCAGAAACAACACACCACTGTAAAGTAATTATACTCCAATAAAGATGTTTAAAAAAATCTTACTAGCATGTAAAATCCAACAAATTAGAATAATTCAAGAACAAGTAAAACAAACAATGGTGATACTAGGTAGAATAGTGGGAATATTGCCTGGGAAGGGACACAGCCTTCTGGGATGCTGGAAATGTTCTATAGCTTGATCCAGGTGATGGTTACACAAGTATATGTATACAAGTATAAAAAGCCATCAAACTATGTACTAAAGATATGTGTACCATACTGCAAGTAATATCTCAACTTTAAAATCAGATCACTAAAAACAACAAAAAAGGTCCTGCACACAGTATGCACTGCAGTGGTCGACTAAATAAACATGGCATCAGTTAATGAGAACAGAAAGAAAACATTGATGAAAAGTACTACATAGTGAAAAGGAGATTTTCCTAGTACCAGCTCTCCAATTACATGATATTTTGGCATCAGAGATTTGACCAAGTGCTAACAAGATTAAGTTAGTTAAAGTCAACTTGGTGAATTAAAATAGTTTGAGTATAAGACTTTGAATATGGAATATCCTTATATAAATGACAGTATTTTCAATCTAGTTCTGGGACCTTAACACCTATGACTTTATTTGAATATGCCCTTGGGCACTGGGATTATTTGTTTGTGATGGGTCAGAGTATATCCTTCAGGAGAGAGTAAAAGGAGGTTCACTAATGCTGATTTATATAAGATCTAGCTTAATAGAATAAGAAAATATGCTAGACGTGGAGAAACCTCTGAAGAGGAAGAAAAAGTACACAAGAATGTCAGGAGAATGGTATAATTTGGGACCTACATTATTGAAATTCTAGCAGGTTCTGACTTGTTAATGCTAGTGAAAAATTGTATCACGTCACCAATATAGGACTGTACAGAACAAGAGTGTGAATTATGGAACAGGAACACAACTCACGTGATAGATGCATTTGTATCTTGAGATGTATTTGTTGCCTGCTCTGGTAGGATCTGTGCTGAACTACAAGTTACTAAATAATTTATTTGTAGGAAGAACACCAAAATTATTCTTAATACTCTTTGAGTGGGTCTATAACCTAGGATATGTGTAATTAATAAATAAAAGCATTTTCCCCTCTAAGTGATCTACCATGTGTTAAGCTGGGCAGTTGTAAAGATCAGCATAGGACATCACTCATAAACTTGTGTGGTTGAGATGATTCCATGAGACATGTCCTAGGGTACATATATTATTGATTATATATATATAATCAATATTGTAACAATAATCATTATACATATATATGTATAAAATTTTTAAAAACTTTGATGTCCTTTGACAGCATATCACATAACCATTAATGTGTTTTGGAAGTGAATCATTCCATTTAGTTATGTTTTTGAGATTTCTTGACCCACTTCTGCCTGGTTCCTCAGAAAATCATGACATCTTTGACTTGCATGATAGTTATTTATATATTATGGCCATCTGTTCTTGTTTATTTAATAAGTGCCAGTCTTCTGGCAGTGATGCAGTAACTAGTTTTAGAAAGATAGTGATACATGCTAAATATTTGAAAAATTTACTTTAAAAACCTGAAATTCTTTACTATTTTAACTTTTCCTTGTATCATTTTGTATATTGGTGTTAATCAGTGAAGTATGATTAAATAGAACCAAGAAAAAAAATTGGCATATCTATTGCCACGTACAAGGACTTCTTCATGAAGACGAGACACTATTATTTACATATTTCCTCCCACTCATAGATCAGAATAGCCAGGCCATAGTAAATTAGAGGTGATGAAATCCCTTAGGCATCCCCAGCTCTATCACACACATGTGAATCTTGCCATTGGTCTTCTTACTGTGGCAATTTTACAGAAGGTTCTACAGGATCTAGACTGTTCATAAATTTGGTTGGATGAAAGTATTGATCTTTGATTTTAGAATATAGTTTAGAATTCTTTCGTGTTAATCAGAACTACCATAATTGTAATTGTCTGATGTTTTCTGCAATATGAATTTTGACTCTCAAAATTTGGCCCATGAAACACCAATGAACTAACAATCAGGGTTCTCTTAATGGGGAAGAAATCAAATCAATAAATGCAATTCTTTTTTCTGTTTCTTATGGGTCAATGACAATACAATTCCAAAGACTTCTTTTTTTAAACAGACTAACTCTTACCTGTCATTTAGTAAACTACAAAGTTACTAAAATGTGAACACTAATAGTACTTACTGAGGGCTTGAATTAGAATTATACGAAAACATCTTTTGGTACATCTTACTTGCAATGCTGCAAATTCTTTTTTTTAAAATATTTATTTATGTGGCTCATTGGGTCTTACTTGTGGCACACGGGCTCTTCGTTGCAGCATGTGGAATCTTTCGTTGTGATGTGTGGGCTCTTCGTTGCAGCGCATGGGCTTCTCTCTAGTTGTGGCTTACCGGCTCTAGAGTGCACAGGCTCAGTAGTTGTGGCACACGGGCCTAGTTGCCCCGCGGCATGTGGGATCTTAGTTCCCCAACCAGAGATCAAACCTGTGTCCCCTGCATTGGAAGGCAGATTCTTAACCACTGGACCGCCAAGGGAGTCCTGCAAATTCTTATTGTACGTGCACACACATAAAGAGTTGGAGTCTCTGCAAATAGCAGAAAAGACAGTTTCTTTCATTTGTTCATGGCTTCTAATAACTGTTCTTTTTCTTTTACACTTACTTAATAATAAATTATAGCTTTATTATAATTACTGTGTTTTGGTGAGTGTTGTCTGGTTAACTCTAGAATGTGTAGGGATGCATATTTTAATCAATAATATTTTGTACCTATATCTGGATTTTAAGATATGTATGTTTTGGAGCTCAGATATGCATAAAACATACCCCTCTTGCTTAGGCAGATGTATGCATAATCTTCTACCCCTCATACATAGAGTGATACTTTGTTAATACCAAACCCTATTCACCTGGATATGGCAGATACATGGGTAGTGGACCTTAGGGTCTTTTAAACCTCTTAATTTGGTCTAACTATAATAAGAACTACTGCTCCAAATAAGTTCTTGTAATAACTTGTACTGTCATGTCAAATCATTGTTTACATGCTTTAAGTCACTTCTTTTCATTTTATACAAAACTTTTTTTTCTCCATAACACAGATAAACAGTTATAACTACAGATGCAACCAACATAGAATAATTTTGCTATTATTAAGTTTACATATTGCTGGGTTTTCATTTAGCATCACATTAAAGCAAAATTTGCTATAATTGGTAGTCCAGGAGCGTAATGTGTGCCTTGGCTATATACTGCTATTTTCCATCTTACATTAAAACAATATTTCCTGTTTGATTGGGTATGGGACCATGCTAGTGTCTGGGTGTAGCTCAGATCAGACAATCTGGAGTAACATAACCTCCACATGGCTAAGATACTTGGTAGGGCTAAACACTGTTTGCAAGTGGGCCATAATGTAAATTCCTTTATTTGGCTGAATTATTTTGAAATTATAGCCTGCCATGTCCTGCTTTGTGTTGTAAGTAAACCATATTGTGTTTGTATGTATCCTTTAATTTCTACATAATTTCAACATTAATTTAATAAGTTTCATATAATCACATTAAAATAATAGCACTGGTATTGACCTTGAAGACCATCTAATTATTTATCTCTCAAACTGGGATTCATCATCCTGTCTGGTACAATGAGGAACTTGGGTTACTCAAAAATACAATATTTTTGAAATAAAAAATATATTTATTGTATACCATATCTAATATAAATTAATTTTTTTAATCAATGGGAATTTAAAACGTTATTTTGGAGTTAAACACTTTCATATCATGTTTCATGTAAAATAAACATGATTTTTTTCTAGTAGTATATGAGATTTCAGAAACATTCCTGTATTCAGTGGATTGTGTTTGTATGCTGTATTAGTTTTCTATTGCTATCATAACAAATTACCACAAATATGGCCACTTGAAACAACACTCATTTAGTGTCTCACAATTCTGTAGGTCAGAAGTCCAGACTGACTATACTTGTTTCTCTGCTCTGAGTTTCACGAGGCTAAAGTCAAGGTGTTGGGTGGATGGGCTCTTATCAGGGGGCTCTCGAATGAATCTGGTCATTGGTAGGATTCATGTCTTTTTAACTATAGAGCTGGCGTCCTCCCTGCTGAATGTCTGCCAAGGGCTAGTCTTTGCTTCTCCATACTATCTGTATTCCTTCTCATTTTTTCTCTGAGTCCCTGACCCTCCTCCAGCAAAGGTGGGTCTAATCTTCCTCACAGTTGGAATCTTCCTGACTTCCCCTTCTGCTACATCTTACTTGCCTCTTCCTGCTTTAGCTGGAGAAAGTTCCAAGAGCTCTTAAGGGCTCATGTGACTGATTTGGCCCACCTGGATATGCAGGATATTCACCCTATCTTAAGGTTCCTAACCTCAATTACTTATGTATAGTCTTTTGTCATGTAAAGTAGTACACTCATAGGTTCCAGGAATTAGGACACAGATATCTTTGGGAATCATTATTTGGTCTATCACAGATATACTCTTAGACACTTGGGAGAAAGCATGAGAGGCACTGATATTTTAATCTTAAAGATGAGGGAAGTCAGGACCAGAGAAAGTGAGGTGACATACTAGAGTTTATACAACCAATTAATTAGTTTTGCAATTAGAACCTTGTGATCCTGAATTCCAGTACAATGATCTTTTCTACCAAAGCAAGCTGTCATTCAACTTAATAAAATATTTATAGCCTGTGTAATATCATATTTAGACTTTGTCCCTACAATGAATGCCAAATGGAGGATCAAAAAAGCCAGCAAAATAGCTGCAATTTGTAAATATTCAAATATTTATACTCAATCATTTAAAGACAATATTAGGATATTTACTTCCCTTTTCTCACTATTCCTCCAGATTTTTAGCATTGTTCTGATCCAGTCTGATCCTGGGAGTTTACTAAAGTGAGCCAGACTCTCAAAAGGGGGGTATTATCCAGAGAGAAATGCCCAATGTAGAGCCTCTGTGATTTGCTGAAAATTCAATGTTGATACTTTTTGTAACTATGTGCAAAAAAAAAAAATCTCTGTATAGCAGTTATTTATATTGTCTTATAAATGCTATTGTACAGCGGTGGCATGCAATCACATACTTCACAAGTGTAGCAGTACACTTAGGTGAATCTATAAAACTTTATACTGGTACATCAAATTAACCTTGCACCACTGTGCTCAAGTAAAGCATGCTTTGAATTTTTCAATAATTCTTCCGTGCATCAAGGAAACCAGGTCACTACAGGGACTCTTTGGGAGACAAGGGGACGTTCAATTCCTGAAGGAAACAAACTTGCCTCAAAGGGCTTCAGTAAAATATGGATAAGCTGATCCTCTCCTCTTTCTTACTTTTCCTCTTCCCTCAGGCTCTCCTCCTTTCCTCCTGTTTGTACGTTGGTTATGCTCTGCTTGCTCTTGATTCTTTTTCCTAAAACCCCTGCTTTCCCTCCTAATTCTCACACGGAATCAACGATGAGACTGATTAATTAGAAAAGTATATAGAGCATGGATGTTTAAACCCTACAATGGAAGACACTGTGATCACCAAATATTCCAACTGCTCTTTTTCTTCCCAGTTTTTCTTTCTTTTCGATTAGGGCCCTCTGATTAGGTCTGTCCAATGGACTGTGAGTAGAAATGAAATGTGTCACTTCCAGGTCAAGGCAGTTAAAAACCAATATGCCTCTTCCATTCCTTTCCTCCTCTACTATGGAGATCCTTATGTCCATGAGTTCCAGATGGTGAAGTGACAACATAGAAGAGGGTTGCTCAACCCATGGTGGATTTTAAGTGGGCAAAAACAAGACTTTTTTATTAAGCTTCTGAGATTTTTGCATTCAGTCTAGCCTATCATGACCAATTCAGAAATTGATAGCACAAGTGGGGAACTGCCATCACAAAAATCTAGAATATGTTCTACTAACAATATAAAAACAGATATTGGAGGCTGGAAAAAATGGCAATCCTTGTTCTATAGTGACCAAGCATTTGGGAAAATTGTCATCAGTAGTAATTTGGGAAGTGGACCACACAAGTGTATACTGAACTGGCAACTCCAGGTCAAAGTATTGGAAAAGCAAACAACAGTAGTGCATCTTACTTATTATGTACTGTGTGTGGAGGAGTACTAAAAGAATGAGATTAGCTCAGAATTATCTGGTTTGTAGCAGGAATGAAAAGAAATATAGGGTTAAGAAATGTGGACTTTGCAGGGCTGAAAAAGCCTATGGCTTCTAGAACCCAATCAGTAAAAAACCATATTAATAAAGTTTTTGAGGATCAAGTGTCCAATAAATGCTACCAGCTAGATTAAATGACTAGGGTCAAAAATAAAAATAACTTTGAGCCTTTCCATTCCATTATAAAAGCCTTAAACTGGCTGCCTTTTTTTTTTTTTTTTTGGAAAGATAACGTATTAGTTTTCTATTGCTCTGCAACAAATTACCAAAAACCTACTGGCTTAAAAGTATGCCATAACTTATAGCATGTAAATTGTATCTCAATAAAGCTGTTAAGAGGCAGCAGTTTGAACGTACCTACAGGAGGCAGGAGGTGCTCAGGGATTAGATTTCAGGAAGAGAAACAAACAAGGAAAAGTACTTCTGAAGTTCCATACCACATCAGTTGCCTCAACACAGCTCTAGTGATATCAGTGAATATTAGCAAACTCTGCTCCAGGTCTTGTTGTCTGTCTTCTGAGGTTTAACATCAACTGCATGTTCTGGAAATGGGTCATATCCTTGGATGTAATCCAGATACATCAGAAATTCATCTACACGTGGAACAACTCCAACAGAACACCTACTGAACGCTGACAGAAGACCTCAGACCCCCCAAAAGGCAAGAAACTCCCCACATACCTGGGTAGGTCAAAAGAAAAAAAGAATAAACAGAGACAATAGGATATGGACGGGACCTGCACCAGTGGGAGGGAGCCGTGAAGGAGGGAAGGTTTCTACACACTACAAGCCCCTTCGCGGGCGGAGACTGCAGGTGGCGGAGGGGGAAAGCTTCGGAGTAGCGGAGGAGAGCACAGCAACAGGGGTGCGGAGGGCAAAGCGGAGAGATTTTGGCACAGAGGATCGGTGCCCTCAGGCACACACCAGCCCGAGAGGCTTGTCTGCTCGGCCACCGGGGCGGGCGGGGCTGGGAGCTGAGGCTCGGGTATCGGCTTTCAGTCGGAGCGCAGGGAGAGGACTGGGGCTGGCGGCAGGAAGAGAGCCTGAAGAGGTTAGTGCTGGCCCGGAGGGAGTCCGGGGAAAGGGTCTGGAACTACCGGAGAGGCAAGAGACTTTTTTCCCTTTTGTTGCTTGGTGTGCGAGGAGAGGGCATTCCCCTCCCTCCCCTCTGCCTGAGTGAGCCAGAGCCCCCGAATCAGCGGCTCCTTTAAACCCGTCCTGCCTGAGCGAAGAACGGACGCCCTCCGGCGACCTACGCGCAGAGGCGGGGCCAGGTCCAAGGCTGAGACCCGGGAGTTGTGAGAGCAGAGACAGGGAAATCTCTCTGTGCAGCCTCGGAGGCAGTGGATTAAAGCTCCACGGTCCATTTGATGTGCCCTGCGTCTGTGGAGTGTATGAATGGACAGCGAATCATCCCAAATTGAGGAAGTGGACTTTGAGGACAAGATTTAAGACTTTCCCCCCTTTTTACAACGAATTATCCCAAATGAAGGAGGTGGACTTAGCAAGATTTCAGACTTCTCGCCCTTTTCCTCTTTTTACAACGAATTATCCCAAATCGAGGAGGTAGACTTGGAGAGCAAGATTTTTGATTTTTCCCCCTGCTCTCTTTTTGTGAATGTGTATGTGTAATCTTCTGTGTAAGATTCTCTCTGTATAGCTTTGCTTCCACCATATGTCCCAGGTTTCTATCGGTCCGTGCTTTTTTTTTCAATAATTACTTTTTAATTTTAATAACGCTACTATATTTCATACTTTATTCTATTTTACTTTACCTGCTCTTTCTTTTTTTCCTACCTTCCCTTCCTCCCTCCCTCCCTCCACTCCTCCTTTCCTTCTTTCTTTTTCTTTCCTCCCTCCCTCCCTCCCACCCTTCTTCTTTCCACTTTCTTTTTCTTTCCTTCCTCCCTCCCTCCCTCCTGTCTTTCTTTCTTTCTTTCCTTCCTCCCTCCCTCCCTCCCTTCTTCCATTCACTCTTCCTTTTGCTTTCATTCCTCCCTCCCTCTCTCCTTTCTTTCCTTCTTTCTTTCCATCCTTCCTCCCTCCCTCCCTCCTTTCTTTCTTTCTTCCTTCCTTCCTTTCTTCCCTTCTTCCTTTCTTTCCCTCTCTCTTTCTTTCTTCTACTAATTCTTTCTTTCTACTTTTTCTCACTGTTATTCTGAGCCGGGTGGATGAAAGGCTCTTGGTGCTGCAGTCAGGAGTCAGTGCTGTGCCTCTGAAGTGGGAGAGCCAACCTCAGGACACGGGTCCACAAGAGACCTCCCAGCTCCACATAATATCAAGCAGCGAAAATCTCCCAGGGATCTCCATCTCAACACCAGCACCCAGCTTCAGTCAACGACCAGCAAGCTAGAGTGCTGGTCACCCTATGCCAAGCAACTAGCAAGGCAGGAACACAACCCCACCCATTAGCAGAGAGGCTACCTAAAAACATAATAAGGCCACAGGCACCCCAAAACACACCACCAGACGTGGACCTGTCCACCAGAAAGACAAGATCGAGCCTCAACCACCAGAACACAGGCATTAGTCCCCCCCACCAGGAAGCCTACACAACCTACTGAAACAACCTTAGCCACGGGGGACAGATACCAAAAACAACGGGAACTACGAATCTGCAGCCTGCAAAAAGGAGACCCCAAACACAGTAACATAAGAAAAATGAGAAAGCAGAAAAACACACAACAGGTGAAGGAGCAAGATAAAAACCTACCAGACCTAACAAATGAAGAGGTAATAGGCAGTCTACCTGAAAAAGAATTCAGAATAATGATAGTAAAGATGATCCAAAATCTTGGAAATAGGATAGACAAAATGCAAGAAACAGTTAACAAGGACCTAGAAGAACTAAAGATGAATCAAGCATCGATTAAAAACACAATAAATGAAATGAAAAATACTCTAGATGGGATCAATAGCAGAATAACTGAGGCAGAAGAACGGATAAGTGAGGTGGAAGATAAAATAGTGGAAATAACTGATGCAGAGCAAAATAAAGAAAAAAGAATGAAAAGAATAGAGAACAGTCTCAGAGACCTCTGGGACAACATTAAACGCACCAACATTCGAATTATAGGGGTTCCAGAAGAAGAAGAGAAAAAGAAAGGGACTGAGAAAATATTTGAAGAGATTATAGTTGAAAACTTCCCTAATATGGGAAAGGAAATAGTTAATCAAGTCCAGGAGGCACAGAGAGTCCCATACAGAATAAATCCAAGGAGAAATACGCCAAGACACATATTAATCAAACTGTCAAAAATTAAACACAAAGAAATCATATTAAAAGCAGCAAGGGAAAAACAACAAATAACACACAAGGGAATCCCCATCAGGTTAACAGCTGATCTCTCAGCAGAAACTCTACAAGCCAGAAGGGAGTGGCAGGACATAATTAAAGTGATGAAGGAGAGAAACCTGCAACCAAGATTACTCTACCCAGCAAGGATCTCATTCAGATTTGATGGAGAAATTAAAACCTTTACAGACAAGCAAAAGCTGAGAGAGTTCAGCACCACCAAACCAGCTTTACAACAAATGCTAAAGGAACTTCTCTAGGCAAGAAACACAACAGAAGGAATATACCTACAATAACGAACCCAAAGCAATTAAGGAAATGGGAATAGAAACATACATATCAATAATTACCTTAAATGTAAATGGACTAAATGCTCCCACCAAAAGACACAGAGTGGCTGAATGGATACAAAAACAAGACCCATATATATGCTGTCTACAAGAGACCCACTTCAGACCTAGAGACACATACAGATTGAAAGTAAGGGGATGGAAAAAGATATTCCATGCAAATGGAAATCAAAAGAAAGCTGGAGTAGCAATTCTTATATCAGACAAAATAGACTTTAAAATAAAGACTATTAGAAGAGACAAAGAAGGACACTACATAACGATAAAGGGATCGATCCAAGAAGAAGATATAACAATTGTAAATATTTATGCACCCAACATAGGAGCACCTCAATACATAAGGCAAATACTAACAGCCATAAAAGGGGAAATCGACAGTAACACAATCATAGTAGGGGACTTTAACACCCCACTTTCACCAATGGACAGATCATCCAAAATGAAAATAAATAAGGAAACACAAGCTTTAAATGATACATTAAACAAGATGGACTTAGTTGATATTTATAGGACATTCCATCCAAAAACAACACAATACACATTTTTCTCAAGTGCTCATGGAACATTCTCCAGGATAGATCATATCTTGGGTCACAAATCAAGCCTTGGTAAATTTAAGAAAATTGAAATTGTATCAAGTATCTTTTCCGACCACAATGCTATGAGACTAGACATCAATTACAGGAAAAGATCTGTAAAAAATACAAACACATGGAGGCTAAACAATACACTACTCAATAACGAAGTGATCACTGAAGAAATCAAAGAGGAAATTAAGAAATACCTAGAAACAAATGACAATGGAGACACGACGACCCAAAACCTATGGGACGCAGCAAAAGCAGTTCTAAGGGGGAAGTTTATAGCAATACAATCCCACCTTAAGAAACAGGAAACATTTCGAGTAAACAACCTGACCCTGCACCTAAAGCAATTAGAGAAAGAAGAACAAAAAACCCCCAAAGTTAGCAGAAGGAAAGAAATCATAAAGATCAGATCAGAAATAAATGAAAAAGAAATGAAGGAAACAATAGCAAAGATCAACCAAACTAAAAGCTGGTTCTTTGAGAAGATAAACAAAATTGACAAACTATTAGCCAGACTCATCAAGAAAAGAAGGGAGAAGACTCAAATCAATAGAATTAGAAATGAAAAAGGAGAAGTAACAACTGACACTGCAGAAATACAAAAGATCATGAGAGATTACTATAAGCAACTCTATGCCAATAAAATGGACAACCTGGAAGAAATGGACAAATTCTTAGAAATGCACAACCTACCAAGACTGACTCAGGAAGAAATAGAAAATATGAATAGACCAATCACAAGCACTGAAATTGAAACTGTGATTAAAAATCTTCCATCAAACAAAAGCCCAGGACCAGATGGCTTCACAGGCGAATTCTATCAAACATTTAGAGAAGAGCTAACACCCATCCTTCTCAAACTCTTCCAAACAATATCAGAGGAAGGAACACTCCCAAACTCATTCTACGAGGCCACCATCACCTTGATACCAAAACCAGGCAAGGATGTCACAAAGAAAGAAAACTACAGGCCAATATCACTGATGAACATAGATGCAAAAATCCTCAACAAACTACTAGCAAACAGAATCCAACAGCACATTAAAAGGATCATACACCATGATCAAGTGGGGTTTATTCCAGGAATGCAAGGATTCTTCAATATACGCAAATCAATCAATGTGATACACCATATTAACAAGTTGAAGGAGAAAAACCATATGATCATCTCAATAGATGCAGAGAAAGCTTTCGACAAAATTCAACACCCATTTATGATAAAAACCCTGCAGAAAGTAGGCATAGAGGGAACTTTCCTCAACATAATAAAGGCCATATATGACAAACCCACAGCCAACATTGTCCTCAATGGTGAAAAACTGAAACCATTTCCACTAAGATCAGGAACAAGACAAGGCTGCCCACTCTCACCACTCTTATTCAACCTAGTTTTGGAAGTTTTAGCCACAGCAATCAGAGAAGAAAAGGAAATAAAAGGAATCCAAATTGGAAAAGAAGAAGTAAAGCTGTCACTGTTTGCAGATGACATGATACTATACATAGAGAATCCTAAAGATGCTACCGAAAAACTACTAGAGCTAATCAATGAATTTGGTAAAGTAGCAGGATACAAAATTAATGCACAGAAATCTCTGGCATTCCTGTACACTAATGACGAAAAATCTGAAAATGAAATCAAGAAAACACTCCCATTTACCATTGCAACAAAAAGAATAAAATATCTAGGAATAAACCTACCTAAGGAGACAAAAGACCTGTATGCAGAAAATTATAAGACACTGATGAAAGAAATTAAAGAGGATACAAATAGATGGAGAGATATACCATGCTCCTGGATTGGAAGAATCAATATTGTGAAAATGAGTCTACTACCCAAAGCAATCTACAGATTCAATGCAATCCCTATCAAACTACCACTGGCATTTTTCACAGAACTAGAACAAAAAATTTCAAAATTTGTTTGGAAAAACAAAAGACCCCGAATAGCCAAAGCAATCTTGAGAACGAAAAACGGAGCTGGAGGAATCAGGCTCCCTGACTTCAGACTATACTACAAAGCTACGGTAATTAAGACAGTGTGGTACTGGCATAAAAACAGAAAGATAGATCAGTGGATCAGGATAGAAAGCCCAGAGATAAACCCACGCACATATGGCCAACTTATCTTTGATAAAGGAGGCAGGAATGTACAGTGGAGAAAGGACAGCCTCTTCAATAAGTGGTGCTGGGAAAACTGGACAGGGACATGTAAAAGTATGAGATTAGATCATTCCCTAACACCATACACAAAAATAAGCTCAAAATGGATTAAAGACCTAAATGTAAGGCCAGAAACTATCAAACTCTTAGAGGAAAACATAGGTAGAACACTCTATGACATAAATCACAGCAAGATCCTTTTAGACCCACCTCCTAGAGAAATGGAACTAACAACAAAGATAAACAAATGGGACCTAATGAAACTTCAAAGCTTTTGCACAGCAAAGGAAACCATAAACAAGACCAAAAGACAACCCTCAGAATGGGAGAAAATATTTGCAAATGAAGCAACTGACAAAGGATTAATCCCCAAAATTTATAAACAGCTCATGCAGCTCAATAGCAAGAAAACAAACAACCCAATCCAAAAATGGGCAGAAGACTTAAATAGGCATTTCTCCAAAGAAGATATACAGACTGCCAACAAACACATGAAAGAATGCTCAACATCATTAATCATTAGAGAAATGCAAATCAAAACTACAATGAGATATCATCTCACACCAGTCAGAATGGCCATCATCAAGAAATCTAGAAACAATAAATGCTGGAGAGGGTGTGGAGAAAAGGGAACACTCTTGCACTGCTGGTGGGAATGTGAATTGGTACAGCCACTATGGAGAACAGTATGGAGGTTCCTTAAAAAACTAAAAATAGAACTACCATATGACCCAGCAATCCCACTACTAGGCATATACCCTGAGAAAACCATAATTCAAAAAGAGACATGTACCAAAATGTTCATTGCAGCTCTATTCACAATAGCCCGGAGCTGGAAACAACCTAAGTGTCCATCATCGGATGAATGGATAAAGAAGATGTGGCACATATATACAATGGAATATTACTCAGCCATAAAAAGGAACGAAACTGAGCTATTTGTAATGAGGTGGATAGACCTAGAGTCTGTCATACAGAGTGAAGTAAGTCAGAAAGAGAAAGACAAATACCGTATGCTAACACATATATATGGAATTAAAAAAAAAAATGTCATGAAGAACCTAGGGGTAAAACGGGAATAAAGACACAGACCTACTTGAGAACGGACTTGAGGATATGGGGAGGGTGAAGGGTAAGCTGTGGCAAAGCGAAAGAGAGGCATGGACATATATACACTACCAAACGTAAGGTAGATAGATAGTGGGAAGCAGCCGCAGAGCACAGGGAGATCGGCTCGGTGCTTTGTGACCGCCTGGAGGGGTGGGATAGGGAGGGTGGGAGGGAGGGAGATGCAATAGGGAAGGGATGTGGGAACAGATGTGTATGTATGACTGATTCACTTTGTTATAAAGCAGAAACTAATAAAAAAAAAAAAAAAAAAAGCTGTTAAAACCCCCAAATATCTATTTGTTTCTCATTTTCCATGGGTCAGGACTGTGGGCATGGTTTAGCTGGATCCTCTGTTCAGTGTCTCACAAAGCTGCAATCAAGATAGCATCTGGGGATGTGGTCTCATATGATGTTGGAGTGCTCATACAAGCTCACACAGTGTTGGTAGAATTAATGTTCTTGCATCTGTGGAACTCACGGCAATATGCTTCTTCAGGGCCAGCAAGTTTCTCTGCTGCTTCAAGGGTCTGACAGGTAGATATTTTTTCAAGTTATATATTTTTATTGACATAAAATATCATATTAATTTCAGGTATACATCATAGTAATTCAATATTTATATACATTTTCAAATGGAAAAAATGACTGTGTGTACCCACGGGCTTCACCAATGCAGCAGTAGAGTGCCTTGTCTGTGCACTCATGTTGGCATTGGGCCAGGAGAGGGAGGATGTCATGACTTCTCTTACTTGCCATTCACAGCCAGGGGGTGGGGAAGTTAAATTCCTTCTAAAGGCTCAACTGATTAGGTCAGGCCCACCCAGGTTAATCTCCCTTTTGATGAACTCAAAGTCAATTTATTAGGAACCATAACTGCATCTATAGAAATGTCTTCACCTTTACCGTATAACATAATTTAATCTCAGAATTGACATCCATCATATTCAGATGTCTCACTCACACTCAAGGGGAACATATTATCCAGGACCTGTACACCAGGGGTGTTAATCTTGGGAGCTGTCTTAGAATTCTGTTTACCACAGAGGGAGACAGAGAGAGATGGGTGAGAGAGAAAGAGGAAGCTAGAGAGATTACAAAGTTAGGAAATAGAGTAGATCTGAAAACAGTATCTTAAAAATAGGTTTGAGTATGAAAATGGACAGGCACATATTACTGGAATAAAAAGATTACAAACCTGGTAAGTTTTTAAGAGAAATGTATCACCAATAAAATCTTCACCTCAGATTTTAAAAGCCTTTGACTACTTGAAATTTAAAACAACCTTCGGGTCCATGTTTTATAGAAGCAAGAGGTGGGCTGGAAAGCTGCGTGGCTACCAAGGAGGGCCTCTTCCCCTATGACTATTAAAAACGTAGTCAAGGAAGATAACGAAAAGGAATAACCTTCTGCAGGTGGCCTTAGGGGCCACAGAGAACAATGGGCAAGGAATTTTCTTCCAGGGTAGAATCAGGGTCTAATCAAAGAACCTCCCTACTCCCAAGGTAGAAGGCCTTTAGACTAGTGACTGCTGTGTGTTTCTCAGTTGTTATGGGCTGAATTGTGTCTGCCACAAAATTCGTATGTTGAACCACTAACTCCCAGTACGTTAGAATGTAACGATATTTGGAGACAGGACCTTTAAAGAGATGATTAATTTAGAGTGAAGCCATTAGGGTGGGCACTAATGCAATTTGACTGGTGTCCTTATAAGAAGAGGAGATTTGGACACACAGACACAGTACAAAGGCCATGAAAGACAGCAAGAAGGTGGCTGAATGAAAGCCAAGGAGCGGGGCCTCAGAAAAAACCAAACTGTTGACACTCAGTCTTAGACTTCCAGCCTCTAGAACTGTGAGAAAATTAATTTCTGTTGTTTAAACCACCCAGTCTATTGTATTTTATTGTGGTAGCCCTAACAAATTAATACACCATTCTTCCATTTTCTAAAATGTTTGTCTTGTTACTGTTCCTGCTCTCCTGTGGTGGGGCAGGGGCGAGAGGGCTTGGACAATAGAGATTTTTAAAATTTATTTCTTCCTTTTAGTACATAGATCTCCAAACAAACGAAAACCACATCTGGACCAGAGGGAGAATCCTGGCACTCCTGGACTTAGAGTTGGATGCAATGACTTTAGGAGACTTCGAAATGTCTCCCTTGGAGAGGAACTGAATATATTCTATGTGTAGGAAGAAGGAAGAAGATGGATATTGGGTGACAAGAAGTGTGGATTGTAGCAGTGACAATAAAACTTAACAAATTTTCTATGTGCTTCTACATTTCTTAGCCCAAATTTCTTTGCTCTGACAGGTCTTTTTATTCTTCTCATTCATTCTCTTTTTCCATATGAAAGGAATAGACACTCCTGCCCATTACCATGGGGCTTACAGTGCTTTTTTCCAGAAAAGTCTGCATCCTTTTCTATGCCTCTAGCTTTGAACAATGAAATATAAGTAGAAATGATGGTATATATTTTGAGCAGAAGCTTAAGGAGCCATTTAATATTTCCACTCATTGATTTGAATCCATGAAGAGGACTAGGATGAAGGAAAGATATTTCCAGTTGGGAGAATAACATGAGCAGTATTTGGAATATAGTACTCAGCACACTTTACTGGTATGGTGAACAGAACTGATTGGCAGGATAGAGTCACTATGTTGGGTTAGGGTAGTTTATATACACATACACCATATATATACACACACACACACATATAAATGTACCTAAACACACATACAATGTATACATTATATATATGTATAAATACATATATATGCACACACATATACAAACATATTTTTCCAGAAGAGTGGCTATTATGTACCTGACCTTATACTGGTAAATATGATGACATTTCATAGGCTCTAGTCTAAGCAAAATGTCACAGTCAGGGTGGTCTGAAAAGGGGTAACCAATGGACCCATCAGTGGGAAATCTCAAAGTAGGAAGTTTGAGATGGCACATGTGTATGTATATTCCAGGTATGCTTATTATTCAGGACATAAAGAGTATCTAAGAGAAATTACAGTCAATACAAGATTTTTCAAAGTAGAAATGATGGGTCTTTTTTGCTTTACTTGAAATTTCTTGGTTTTTAAATTTGATACATGAATTGGTGAATTCATGCTATGCCATTAAGAAATACTTTTCCATATAAATACTGATCAAGCATTTCCAGAGTATTCTTGCTATCACTGATTAGCTGGGTGACCTTGAGCAAGTTATTGAACTCTTGCTGAGTTCACTTTCCTCATGTGTAAACTGGCTTTAGCAACAGAGACTAATTCTCAGAAGTTTGGCTGGAAATTAATTTGCTAGAATGAGTGCATGGCCTGGTGCATTGTAGGCGTTGTTACCTTCCCCCTCTCTTCCTCTTATTCCTCTTCCTTCCTCATCTTTGAAAAAAGGAACAGGGAAGAGTTGACTTTTTTGCTGTTTTGCTTATCTAATGCATGACTTAATGTTTATCCTTTTCAAATATCTTTTAATACAAGTACTCCTAAGAACTCTCATGGGTTTCTTTGCTTTATATTCTTTGCCTACCTATAAAGTGCTATGCCTATTATATGCTGCCCACCACCCTACACACACACACACACACACACACACTCACACACAATACCATTGTTTCTCTAGTGTTAACTATCAGGACAAGGGATATAATGTTGAGTAGGAAAGGAAAAGAAACCTGGAGTTAGGGACCCCACACATGACTGTAGCTGTAACCGTCTCCACGAGATGGACGCCATTGAGAAGGAAGACATGCATGTTGACACTGGCAAACATCACCTATTACTTTTACAGACACTGGTTTTGTTCAAACCCATAACAGCTTTTTTAATTTTGTTTTTTCATTTAGAGCAGGTGTCAGCCAAATACAGCCCACAAGTCAAATCTGGCCTGCTGCCTGTTTTTGTACATAAAATTTGATTGAACACAGTCATGCCATTTCATTTCTGTTTCGTCCAGGGCTGCTTTTTGCTACAAGGGCAGAGTAGAGCTGTTGTAACACCACCATATGGCCTACCAAGCCCACAAATGTTTACTATCTGGCCGTTCACAGAAAGAGTCTGCCAACCCTTAGTTTAGAGGAATGACCCTGTTCATGTAGAAAATTACTTTTTCTTTAACCTCTACAGCAAACTATGCCTAACCCTTTCCTCTTGGCCAAAAGACAGTCTGGAAAGAGAAAAGAGCTCATACCTTTTCTTCTTTCCCCTTTGTTGTCTGGTGGTCTCAAGCTTATCATGCCCTTGGCCTTTAAGTAGGTAGCTTCTAAATCACAGTGTGATATGCTTGTCCCTCCCCATGCTTAACAAATGACAATGTATCTATGGCAAAGTGTATCCTTATGAAAAGGCCAGACATTCTGTGATCATTAGGTAATCATATTACAACTTCTGGGGCCCTTTCTAGAGTCTCAGGAGAGAAGCAAGGCTTTCCCTTCCTGATTTTGAAACAGATCTCCTCACTCTTAGATCTAAAATCTGCACTCAGGATCATGAAGTTTCCTCACGAGGTAGGAAAAAACGACAAATATAGTGTGCTGTTTGCCATAAAGTTAGCAATTAATGAAACCTTACTCGATACTCTTCCTTGAAATTTTGCTTCCTAGATTTGTGCCTCCTGGTGTGGTCTGCTGGACTGATCATCTCTTGCATACCCTCTTGAATATTTAATGATAAATAATAGGCCAGTAAGAAGTGTTCAAGCATTCAGTTTGATAGCTGCAGAATGACTAGCTACTATATGCAGTGGGATTATAAAAATGGATTCAGGGTTTGCTTTAGTTTATCAAAAGCTGTAAACTGCCTTTGAAACATGGTGGAGTTTAATTGCTTATAATGGCTATCTAAAATGATCTTATGAAAAGTGATTTGATATTTTCCCTTTTCCATGCAAGTAACAATTTTACTTATACGTATATGCACATAGATAAGGGGGGAAACTACAGAATTGTCAGAAGTACCGCATCCTACTTTATGACCCCTGAAGTAATCACTCCAGGAGAAGTCCATGCAGGAGCCTGTTACTGACTGTGAAGATGTTTTGTATCAGTTGACTGTGAACTGAAGTATCATTTTCCCCCTCATCCTGGCACCTGGATAATATTAAATTTGCACCTTTGATTTGATTGATACATCTCAGCAGCAGGACATTTAGACATTTATGTCGTAAAACCAAAATGAAATATTTTATGTCACTGAACACGGCCCTGCAAGGCACAGTAGTTAAAATCAAATGAAGTTAGCATCAATTTTACAGTTATTTAAAAAGCAGACACACAGGCGCACACATGCACACATACATATAAACCCACCATAGAAATGCACCCCTCTTTTTGTTGCAGAGTGACATTTAGTAAAAACATAAAGTTACCTAAAGAAGCTGAGGTGGCAGCTTTAAATGCAATACACAGGGACCTACTTACATATGCAAAACAGGCACTCACAGGTGTAAGAAAGCCAATTGCTGGTGCAAAATATGCCATTACCTGTTTTACATGCACAACTGCCTGATTTGTAAGGACAACTAGCTGATTTTGTCTTCCTCTGCATAATTTTTACGCACAAATTAGTTACTTTGGAAAATGTGGCACCAATATTTCTCTATTCTTGGGCCTAAAATATATTAGGTATAGAAGACAATAGAAGCTGGACAGTCACTAAGTAAAATGCATTTGTTGCCTATTTTTATTTGTAAAAAATAAAATACAGAAAAGCTCTTTGGGAATCTTATTTTTCTTCCCATGATAACAAGTTTTTGAGTTGTTTTTTTTTTAAGTACAGTTTCATTAGTGCTTTAAAATCTGCTGAAACCAGGAGGCAACTGGCCTGCCTATTAGTTTAACTGAAGGCCCATCACAGCAGTGCATTATGCATTGTCTTGGGAACAATTAAGACATGCCATCCCCACAAAGTAGTTTTTAAGTGGGCAAAACGTATTTAATGGTAGGGTTTGTGGCATCCAGAATGGAAATACAGTGAAGACTACAGGGAATATGTACTTACCCTAACACTGAACAGGTTCCTTAAAATTCACATATACACTCTTGGGGATATGGTATCCCGTGTGTACATTCTAAGTGTTGCTAATGAAATGTTTATCATGTATGGTCACCTAAGCAGAGGAGTGTAATGTATGGCCAGCTAAAGGGCACCATTAACAACAGCAATAATACAAATTTAATATGCACATAATTATTGATCTCTTTAGTAAAAAGCTTATGAAAATATTCATATTTAGGCTAGGTGCTAAAATATCCTGGGAATCAGGCATCAAGAGCTTAGCAACTGATGGATTTAGACAGGTCAGGCAATGTCAGTCTAACAGTATCTAATCAATATAGACAAATGTGTCAGAAAGGTGGTTTGAGAAATACCTTTATAATGTATTAGAAAGACCAGCTTCAGTATTCTCTTTCCTTTCTTAATATGTTACATATATATTTCTAAAGCAAGAGTGTTTTTTATTATTTCTATTCAGCACTCATGGTAGGTCAAACTAAAACACAATGTTTGTCCAGTTCAGCCATCCTGCTTCCAATATCATATGATATATAAAAAACATATTGTCAAAATCAGTACAAACCTTGTATGTCACTCTTAATTTGTTTTTCAACATTAAAATTTGGGAACAGACCCTATTTGAGGCCATTGACAACTCTATTTAATATAATTACCTGATTTCTTAGTTTAGAGGAAACATTTCTTATGGCTGACAGTTATCCATAGCTTTGTGACATTTCAGTAACCAGATTTCTTACAATGGAGTGAGTTTGAAGTTTCTCTAGTTAACTAGAGGAAAAAATTTTGTATTAAACCTCAATTTCCACTTTTAAGAGTCATTATTGTAGGGAATCGGAATCAGTACTTTGTCTCAGGAGACATTTAAGTGAGATGGCGTGGTTGTGTTTCTAAGATCTGTACAATAAATTGCATAAAATGTTATCAATGACTTTCTTGCTGGTACTTTTTAGTGAGTTTGGTTTTTTTTGTTGTTTTGGGGGGTTTTGTTTTTGTTTTTGTTAAGAGCAGGTTACAGATGAGGTCTAGGATATAAATTTAATTTCTACGTTAAGTAGTTTACTTAGCTTTATTCTGTTTTGTTGTCTCCTGTGAGACCTTGTGAGGGCAGAAGTTTGATCTTGTTTCTTTAGTCCTAGTAACTAACAGAGATACTTAATAATGTTCTTTGAAAGGAACACATGAATAAAATAATATAGGAAAGAAGGGAAGAAAGAAGAAGGACTCAGTGGAAAGTTTGGGATAATATTTTTTCCATTTTGTACAAGAATATTTTTCAGTGTGAATAATGATCTAAATGGGATGTGTTTCTGAAAGTATAAGATAACCAAATGTACTGTACAATTTCTATTTACTGTATGATTTCTTCAAATATAAAGAAAAGGTACATCTCAACATGTCACTATCACGTACAAAGGAAGCAGTGAGCATTTTTACTGATTAACCACTGTACCTGTTAAAAAAAAGTTATCAATGGCCCAGAGCCAGTAAAAGAGTAAGCTATTTCTTGATATTCCAAATTAATTATTCTGACCATTTCCAAGAGATGTTTATGGACATTTAAGAAGAATTAAATATTATCATGCTACCCAATTTCAAGCAAGTGTGAACAGAAAAATATGCCATTGACTTCGATAGTTGAAGAAATACAAAAAAAATGCAGTATTATTGTAACTGATATGCTTATATTTTTGCTAAAATATATATTTACTTTCACATAATTTTATTCTATTTCAATGACGGCAACTTTTTATATGTACAAATAAGTATTTAATTTTTACAGCACTATGTGATACTTCACAGAAAAAAATTTGCAAACCAAATAAAATGTTTTTCTGTGGAGCTATGTGCCCTAATTTTTTATTTGGAACATGTGAACATCCTATATATACCTTTTATACAAAATACATATCTGGTATAGAAAATAATGAATCTGTTTCATTATATAAAAAGGGCAACGGGAGATGATAGAGGAATAATAATAGCACTGAAGGAAAAATGGAAGTGAGGCCCTTTACAAAACAAGAATTGATTCTGAGCGGGATCAATGCATGTTTACATATAAAAATTATACCTTACTTTGGAAAATACGATGAAAGTACTGAAATCTGGAAATCATTCATGGAAAATGAACCCTCAAGAATAAAAGGCACAAAATAGAGACTTAGGGAAAGTGGTACAAAGTTGTTTTTGAAAATATTATGAGCCAATAAAACTAAGAGAACTGGCTCCAAACATATACACTCTCTGTTACAACATAGGTTGCTTTCCCCTCTGTTCTTCCTTTCTCTTGACTTCTCTTCCAGATCCCAATGCAAGTGCAGTGTCAGGCCTCCCTCTTGCCTGTTCTCAGACTGAACTGCCTGTGTTGCTCATGGTCTAAAGGTTCTGAAATATCATGTCCCACTTATTGCATCTCTGAATAAGGAATTGTTATTAGTAAGGAAAGTTAGCTTAACCAGGGAGCAGTCTCCAAGAGAGAGCGCCAGTTCTTTTTGCAAAGTCATAAGGAAATTTGAAAGGAAGAAGAAAGACCACTCCAAAAAAGAGCTCAGAGATCCATGAGCTTGAGGTTTATATGCATGCATCTCTCATCTTGCCTCCATTGACTGGATATATTTTCCTGGGCATGTAATAATTTCTTTTTAATTAGAGCTAAAGACTATCACAGAGGTTCTTTTCCAGCTACTAGATGCAGGTAATCTAAAGGAAGTGCAATCCACAAAAGTTTATAATAAATGTTAATATTCAGAGAAAATAAAATGAGCTATTACTGTAGTCAGCATCAACCTGTTGATGCATTACGTGGTAGCTTGTGGTCTGCAAAGAGCAGTTTCAACTACAAAAACTACCCTGGATTCCCTCCTTTTAAGTCTCCTATAACCTTGTACAATTGCTCCCATGTACTTAATTTTTTCAACCGAGTTAAAGTTCCTTAAAGAGTTTGAAAACTGCCTTGCTTAGGCTTCTCCTCAAAGTATTCAGTTTAGCATCTCAGTAAATACTTGTTGAAATAAAATAAATATACTTTATCAATAACCATTTGTTGGACATCTATTATGGAGAAATCAGTGTTTGCTAGGCCCTGGGAAGAGGAAAAGAATAACATTCAAGGGTTTAAAATCTGGTTGAGTTGGTGTTGGCAAGTGTACATTAAAGAAAGAAACAATAATAGGAGATAGCATCACCCCCGCTAAGTGTCACATGGGATTGTTAGGAGGTACAGAAGCTACCAGGAGTTAGTCGCCCTTCAGGGTTGGGAAGAGTAAAAACAGTATCGACCCCTTACCCTTGTTTGCTGTTACTCCTGAAGAGGAAACCTCGATCCCCACATCTGCTGTGCAGACCTTTGAATGGGTTTCTAATCCCTTTGAGTCTGTTTACCTTCTGGCTTTCTTTTTTTTTTTTCGGTACGCGGGCCTCTCACTGCTGTGGCCTCTCCCGTTGCGGAGCACAGGCACCAGATGTGCAGGCTCAGCGGCCATGGCTCACAGGCTCAGCCGCCCCGCGGCATGTGGGATCCTCCAGGACCAGGGCACGAACCCGTGTCCCCTGCATCGGCAGGCATACTCTCAACCACTGCGCCACCAGGGAAGCCCTAGTAAGGGTTTTTGCAGGCAAAATTAAACATGTGAATATGTTTTGAGCCCTTTAATGTTCCTAAACTTACCATTATTTGCTAGGTAACATGCTAGAAAAAATCAGCCTATAGGGTTCAAGAGGAACTATGTTGAGACACCAAATAAAGGACAAATCTGGTTGAAAAAATATAATTTACCGAAACAGACGTAAATGAGGAATAAGCTGGGCAGTTAAAGCTTATATGTTGGCCTTGTATCTTCAATTCTAGTCTTTGGGTAGATTTATTGTTTTACACAGGATGGTCTTACAGTGGGAACTTAATAAACAGTTGATGAGATAATAGTAATTGGTAACAATAATAAAGATTATGATGACAATGATGATAATATTGTTATTACATACAGTATCATTTTAGAATCTGTATGTTTCCTGCTTTTTGATTCCTCCCCATTTAAAGAGGATGGTTCAGTTTCTGATGGATCAGCTGTCCTTAGATGAGTGAATTGTCAGGTCTTTCTTAGGATCCAAATCCACTCAACTAATCTAAATCCCTTCAGACCCAAGTAGCCTTAGGAAAACCTAAAGTTTGAGCTAATTGGCTTGTATTGTATATAAGTGATTCAGATGAGGTATTGAAAACAAGATTTTAGAGTTTACAGAGGATACTAAAACTGGAGGCTGAGCAAATAATGAGGAACAAAACAATCAGACTCAAAAGGATTTGGATTGTATAAGTAATTGGATCAGCAGATGGCAAACGCAGTTCAGTACAGGAAAATGTAAAATAGACTTGAAGCGAGAGAAACAAACTAGAGAATATGTGCTAAATGGAACAATCATCCAGAACGCTGACCAGGAAATGGAAAGGAGGGGCTATTATAAAACATATATCATGGCAACTCTTAGCTTATGGCTAATTCTGTTGTTTTAGAATTCTATCAGAACGAATGTGCATGCATATTATCTAGAGTGGGAACTTACTGTACTCTATGGGAACTAGCAGTATGCTTCAAATTTCAGTCATTTCACCACTCAGTTTTGTTGAGATACCTTTCAAAAACTCTCAAGGTGTTGCTTTTTGCATGCAGATTTTTCTCCTTTTTGTTTAGGCTTATGCTCATTATTCTATAATTACCTTTCTCAGACATTGCTGCAAAGATTCAGGACAATGTTTTCAGGATATTTTGCTAATTACCCTATATTTCACCATATCAGAAAATCCCCAGGAGGATCCATGGAAGGGTATCACACTCCCCATTTGTTCCATTCCCTGAAGGTACAATGTACACTTGGCAGGGGTGGGAGATCAACTGTTTACAGAAGAATAGTTATAGGCAGTGCATTTAAAATTGTGTGTGTGTGTGTGTGTGTGTGTGTGTGTGTGTGTGTGTGTATGTGTGGATTACCTGGGCAGCTAGTTTAGAAATGGAAATAACTTAGATCGCTTCTCCAGAGCCTGACACAGCCCACCTGAGAAAGGGTCTGGCAACTGGCATCTTTAAGAAGCCCCCTTGGTGATGTTGATGGAGGCATTTTGAAAAACAGCGGATAGCTGAAAAAAAAAAGGAAAAGAAACAGCAATCCCAGTCCCTCCTTATCTAATTGAATGATTAACTTGTTGACAGTTACACTGCTCAGGCCTCAAGTCCTTTATCTGGAAGATGAGTGTAATATGTGTCCAGCATACCTGGCAGAGGAGCAAATGATATAATGTCTGAAATCTTACTGCATACAAATATAAACCTAAGGTAAAATGCTTGCCAAATGTAGTGTGTACTATTGTGATCCCACAATAACATGCTTTTAAATGGATGATTGAGGGAGCCATCTATACCCAGCTGGAGTTAGATTTTCCTTTTTATCTATTGCCACAGGAATTCTCACCCATAGTTGATCCCTGCAACCAAATAGGTACTGAAAGTAGTAGGTGTTTTCCTTTGTGTACTTTAAAAGTGCTAACAGAAGGTCACTAACTGTGTCCCCGTGGTTTTGTTACTCCCAGGGGTCAACGTTTTGAATAGCAGTCTTCAGTGTTAGATTCAGTTGCATATCCTATGGTCACTGATACTCAACTCCAGCTTTTGTTGTTGAGAATGAAAATGACTTCCACTGGCCTGACAAGCCCATGATAATCACCCTTTCATCCTCTACGACTGAGGTCTGTTTCTCATCTACAGAAAGTAAAGCTGAAGTCTGTTTACACATCATACTGACTGCATTGAGCTAAGTATCCAGTGACATGAACTGATCTCGAGAACACATAAAAATTTCCATAGTTCTTTACTTATTGAAATTTTGTTTTATCCAGGCAGTCTGATCTAGACTATGTCAGTTGGCTGCATTAAACGATGATAAACCCCTAAATGATACGAATCAGCTAAACTGAGGCAACCAAAGACAGAGTGTTTTAGGATGAAATTTACCAGAAGCACATGAAAGAGTGTGTGCACAGCTTCCTCGGCGCTGGTCTTGGTTCCATAGCCTCTCTTTGGAACAGTCTGTGAACACAGCTACCATGTAATTAGCTGAGCAATAAGTTAGGTGTTTAAAAATATTTTTTCAGGTGCTTTTTTGTATTCATGATAGATTCTCAACACCAAGAATCAATCTCAATCAAAGCGGCAACTGAGTTTATCATAAATTAACATGAAACAGTTTTCTACTGAGTAGATGGTTAATTACTATCTAATTTGAATAATTTTGCATATTAATGAAAAATGAATGAAAATCATTTTTAGATTTTTAACTTCAGCTGAGAAACCCATGGAGATAATGGATCCTTTTTAAGAGGCATGTGATCTCTGTTACTAAAGGAGATACTGTTTTTTTTTTTAATTTGCTGATTTGCTTTAAGTTGATTAATGGATTAGTGTTTTGCCATTAATAAACTATATCTAAATGAAAGACAACTTCATTATTTGACTCTGTAGCCTCTAGCTGCCTGCCAGGTAAGAAAAATGGAAAATAGATGAAGAGTTTGCTAAGGAAAAGTATAACCTTGCACAGTCCTTCAAAAAGTCTGGATGCAGACATTTATATGTTTCCAATTGTAAATGAATTTTTATAACTTGTAATTTTTTTGCCACATGAAGTTCTATGTATATTGTTTACAAATGATATTTAGATTTAGAATATACATACTGAACTGAAGTAGGGCTACCTCTTTAAACTATTACCGTATTCTCCAATTTGAAAAAGTGACTGACAATTGCCTCAGGCCTCAGAAATTACACCCAGCTAGGAGTTGAAAGTCACTTTTATAAAGTACCCTTGAAACCTTTTTTAGCATTACAAAAAAAGAAATATTTCTTATGTTTTTATACCTGTTTGAGGAAAAATAATTTAAAGAACAAACTACTTCCTTCTGTTTCCTTTTACCTTTACCTTTTATTTCCTACTCAAAACTTCCTTATTTGATACATACTTTTAGGCTATCTCTCTTTCCCTCTTTGGGCAGGATCTGACATTATCCAATAATTCGATGCATTCCAATGACTCTAGCCTGTACTTATTGCAGACTAAGACAGAGCAGTCATGATGAATGAAATTGGATAAGTATTTCCGTACTTTTGAAACCAAAAATTTCATCCAAGATGGGTAGTATTACAAGGTATTATTATTTCTCTACAGTCCACATTCAACTTTAAGGAATTGGCGACTCTACTCATGTCATTACCACATCAGCCCAACATTGCTTTTGAAAGGCCTCAGATATGTAGGAATGTTCTTGCAGGTAAGTTACTTGGCATTGTATTTTATCAAGAAGATTCAGATTGAATTGGACTCATGGAACTTCATTTGGGTACATAGGCCTTGGAGCATGATTATAGCGTTCAAGAGATATCTTTGGGTTATTTAACTCAACAGAAGAGGAGAAAGTAGGAAAGAGTTTTCTCTCTGGGTCTAGAGAACACATCTTTTACATTACAAAAAAGTCCAAGAACATGAGATCAGTCATACCTGAAAAAGAAACTACTCAGATGGATGCTTGGACTCCCAGACTTTCTCCATTCTCTGTTCGTCTACTTTCATGGTCAGGACCTTCTTGGCCAGGAAGTGAAGAGGATTTTACCAATTCACGGGTGATAGACTCTAAAAGTGGCATTGACAATACATCTGAAGAAAAGTCTGGAAAAGAGGCAAGCCATTTAAAAAAGAACTAAAAACCTTGATGTTTCCAATTGAGCCATATGCCAGGGTAACTCTCAGGATAAGAAATGAACTATATTTTATATGCACAAAGTAGGATTTTTTAACAAAAATATGAAATCAAGAGTGGCATTAGCATGAGCTGTCCACTCCCCCTCTCCTCCTTCTGGTCTCTTCCAGTCTCTTTTGCCAAAGAACTGAGAATGAATTTTTGAGAGCCAAGGATATGGAAAGGAAGACAAAATAAAGCTGGGAGAATTTTGGCGGAATTACATGCTTAACATACTGCACCATTTCTTTAATATATTTAAATAGTCCTGTGTCATCAGTTGGTGGCTTTCCTTTTCGACAATTTGTGATATATTTTGTTTTTCCTTAATTAAGCTTCACATGCTGGGATTAATTACTGCTGGGTAGTTGAAATCTGGTGGTCTAATTTTCAACTTCAGTTAATACAGCTCAAAGTCTACATTCACTTCTGAAATTACCAAACTTACCAAATTATATTTGTTTACTTATATTTTCTAGATCATGAATATATAGAGCAGTTGCCTGGTGTGATTATAAAACAACAAGATTACTTTTCATATGTGACTCATGAGTCCATCTCACTACTTACAGGAAAACTTTATCATACGTAAGATCTCTATATTATAGTATTGCATGTAAAATATAAAGGGTGTGCTTGTACCTCCAAAACATTCAAAACCAAACCTTTTCCTAGACATTAAAGCTATATCAAAATTCTATTTGTTAAAAGGGCAATGTAAAAATAGTGTGAAAATAAGAAATTCAGTATGTCAATCTGAAATAGTTTGAAAAATCTAGATATCATTATCTAAAAGTAAATGTTCGAGGATTCCAAAAATTTCAGTAATGAATTGGTCCAAGGCAGGACACCAGAAAAAAGTTCACAGTATGCATCTAGAATGCCCAGTTTTAGGTAATAAAATGCACACATATATACACATATGTAATACATTGTTCCCACATGCATGGTGAGGCATACAGACAGGTGTTATTATCTTCGTTTTGCAGGTGAATATATTAAGGCTCAGTGATATTTGAGATCATCCTATGAATAACTGGTCTTTAGTTTGGATTATCTGGATTCATAGTCTGAGCTACTTCCATTTATACCACAAGTATTCATTATAAAAGCAGAAAAGGAAGAATTGGAGGCAAGAGAGTGGAAGTCAATCAAATAAATCAGGGAGTGGGACCTGTATTAACATCTCTTTGCCTTACTCTTTTCTCTACACATTGTTTCTCGTATTTCAACCAGTTCTTTCCCACATCATTGGTATTTTCTTTCTCGAATCTAGGTGGCTGGATTATCAATCAACATTAGGACATAAATGACCCCCAACTTAATTTTAGTGAATATACTTATATCCCTAATTGGGAACTAAAACTTCGCCAACTAGTTGAATGTGCTTTGGAGATTGTACATTGAAAAACCATCATTGCCTATGCTTGCTTCACCTTCTCCTCATTTATTCAGCCTCCTAAAACAATACTTTACATGCATTAGTTCATTTGAGCTTTACAATAGCATTATGAAGCAGGTACTACTAGGATCCTTATTTTACAATGAGGAAACAGCGGCTCAGAGAACTCAAGTGACATCTCCCTGTGATGGAGCGAGGATTTGAACTTGCATGCGCTCAGCTTCAAAGCCAGAGAATCGCTCCCCTTTAGCAAAAGGTTCTATCCTACCCAGGTCTAAGCTTTCTCAGATATGTGCTGTGCCACCTTGAGCAAGAGACTTAATTAGCTGAGTGTCAGTTTCTTTTTATTTGTCGAATAAGAAGAGTGAGCACAAAGAGTTTTTAAACTTTTGGTCCATTAAACAATATCATAAATGCAAAAGTTCTAGGAACAGTGCTTTATTATTATTATCAGCATTGGACTGAGGAGGGTGGGTTGATACAGTGAATATTCAGAATTTATAGGCAGCATGGGGTTAAAATCAGGTGCTTACAGGACTATGTCTCTTTGAGGGGTGGTCTTAAGATTGAAACCTTGCAGTAGAGGTATCTCCCCATCTAATGGGGGGTCTTATTGGTGGTTTGAGTCATCAATGCAGCTTTAACTTCTAGGGATTAATAGAGTTTATCACAGATAACTGTACAGTGAAGCTTCAGAAACTGGCATTTACTTTAGTTCATCAGAATGTTTGGACATCATTGTCCCATTTTCTATCTGGGAAAGGAAGTGAAGTTGGGTACAGTGAAAATCTTTTCAGCTGTATTCTTTTATTTTCATATTTTTTAAATCATCCTACTAAGCATATATGTATATATTTCTTATTTCTTTTCTTTATTTTTTAGTCCACTGACTGGGTTTCTTTCTTTTTTTTTTTTTTTTTTTTTTTTTTTTGTGGTACGCGGGCCTCTCACTGTTGTGGCCTCTCCCATTGCGGAGCACAGGCTCAGTGGCCATGGCTCACGGTCCTAGCCGCTCCGCGGCATGTGGGATCTTCCCGGACTGGGGCACGAACCTGTGTCCCCTGCATCGGCAGGCGGACTCCCAACCACTGCGCCACCAGGGAAGCCCTGACTGGGTTTCTTTAAGTATATAATGATAGTATATGTTAATGAAACTTGTCACCATAAAGCAGTAACTCTTTAAGTGATACTGGGCCTCATCTTCAGAAACAAAATAATAAAATTATTACTTTAGAGTTCTTAGGTTATAAATGCTTTCATATCTACAAAGTGTTTTTAGATTTATATAGAATCATGTGTGGTGAGTTACTGTAAAGCTTGATGATAAACAGAATTCATGTTAATGTATTTTTACTTAGTTTTTAATATCATTTTCAACTGGAACATGTATTTGGCATTTTTGATTTTGAACTGATTGCTCCTGTTTGGAGACAGAACTTTTAAAGAATTACGATTTTACTTTTCTATTTCTAACTTTACCCTTTTAATCTGAATATGTATTATGCACAGTTCATTTTATAGTACGGTTACTTGTCAGTGAAACATAAATACATCTGTAAGCTTGTACCTTTTTTGTGTGAAGATCTTGAAATCAAAATAATCAACAGTAAACACCACAACTACAGCTGCAGTTTTAAATATTTTATAATCCAATCAAATTGTTTGAGTAGTAATGCATTTAAATGTTGTTATGGAATCCCCTCCAGACTTTTTAAAATGGTTACTCTGTTCCTGGGTTTGCTATTTATGATATTCATAAGGGATGACATTTTTTAATAATAGAGCATCTGACTTAGAGAACAGTGTTTCTTTTTGTGTCTCAATATAATCTATAATTTTTTGGCTTAACTTTCAGAGGAACACAGCTACAAATTACACTTTTATTAATGAACATATATACATCTGTTGTTGCTGCTTTAATTAAAATGACCTTAGCATCTTTTCAGATATTTAGATGAAGAAGCAGTTTTACCTAAGGAGATAGGTACCAGCTTGAAACCAAGTGTGAAAAATACATTTATAAAAGACTCAAAGCAGAGGTCACCTACAATTAAATATAATGTGATATTTATTTTAGGCCTGGTCTAGATCTTAAGGTAGTTTAAATTATTTAAAAATTGTATGGGTTAGAAAAAAGAATTGGGATAGAGTTCAATTATTACTACCATTTATAGAGCTAACGTTAGCTGAAGTCTTACTATGTGCTATGTCCTGAGCTAAAGAACTTTATTCAATTTATGTTGCAATTTTATGAAATTACTCACATTTTTTCAGGTGAGGAATCGAAGCCAAATAGAGGTTAAGTAACCCAGATAGTAACTGTTGGGATCTGGGCTGTCTAACCTCAGAGCTTCATGTTTAGCACATATGTATTTAACTATTACACATGTATTTAATTGTACACATGTATTTGACATAACTAATGGACAGATGATGCTCATTTTCAGAAGCAAATATTCCCTAACTGTTAAAACACTAGTATTCAATAAAATGGATTTTTTTAAAGTTGGAATTTTTTCTCTTTAATGTATTAAATTGATATAACATATTTAATTAAACAATTTGTGTTTGACTTAAGAATGAGAAAAATAAATTGATGTCTATTTTTGTTGGCATTTATAGAGGTAAGCTAATAATTGCTTTTTGTGGTTACATTTTAACATGACTCATTTAACTAATGCTTTATTACATGCTCACATATAAATATTATTGGGCACTATTAAAAGGTACTTTCATTTCTAAATTGAAATGTGATGTAGAGACAATATTTTAAGAAAAATGCATAAGAATGGAAAATTATGAGGATTTGCCTACCTGGGTCTTATAAAAGGCAGGATCACATGCAAATGTACTTTATATTTTATGGTTTGGCATGAAAAAAAAAATTCACTTTGGTATCCTAACATTCTATATGTCTCTCTGAAGTATCATGAAATTTAAAAAAGAGAAAGGCAAATACCATATGAAATCACTCATATGTGGAATCTAAAATATGATACAAATGAACTTATCTACAAAACAGAAACAGACTCATAGACTTAGAGAACAGATTTGTGGTTGCCAAGTGGGTGGGGGGAGGAATGCATTGGAAGTTTGGGATTAGTAGATGCAAACTATTATATATAGGATGGATAAACAACAAGGTCCTACTGTATAGCACAGGCAACTATATTAAATATCCTGTGATAAACCATAATGGAAAAGAATATGATAAAGAATACATATATATGTATATATATAAAACTGAATCATTTTTCTATACAGCAGAAATTAACACAACATTGTAAATCAGCTATACTTCAATAAAATAAAATAAAGTAGGTACAATTTGTGAAAATAGCTTAGCCTAATATTCTGATGTAGAATAAACATATACCAAACAGACAAAAACATTGGATGGCATAGTAAACTTTCAGTGCATTTAAAGTTTTAGAAATATTTGTGTGCAATATAATTGATCAGAGGACAGTAAAAAAAAGTCAGGGAGATCTCTAGTTAGCCCACCAAATTGCTCTCCTTGTTCAACTTTATTTCCTTGTAATTTAGTGGGCAGATAAATTTTCACTGAAAATGGAAAAAAGAGATATGGATATGTTGGCCTAGTTCTATCAAATAAAATCATTTGCTGATATAATCTTTGGCCAATGCAATATTTCGAACACTACTTTTTAGTGCATATTATGTGGTAGGCAATGAGTTAATCATTTTTATAGACACATCATTTAAGCTTCACAGAATCTCTACAAAATATCTATTTTTAACCAGTTGAATGTTTAAAACTCACTAGGCTCAATGATTTACCTAAAGTCACATAACTGGAAATAAGTGGTAGGGCCAAAATTGAAACTCAGGTTTCCTTACACAAATCCAGTATGTTCTGGCCACTTTATGATGATCTTAGGATGTCCCCAAGGGTAAATGCATTCTCCCTCAGCCCCCTTCTAAGCAATTTGTGTGACTGAATTATTTCCCATGAATTTTTCAGTATTCCAGAAGCTACTTGGCTGCCATAAAATATTACTGTAACAAAAGCCACTACTCTTTAGTCAAATTACTAATATGCAATGGAGCCATAAGGAATCCTTTATATATAAAGTCTTGATGTACAACATATATGACCTTCTCAGCTCCTCTCTGAGTTCTTCTGTGGTTCTAGATGGGGCTTTGCCCCTGAACTTGTGGGCTGCTCTTCTCTCCCATATCTGCGTTTCTTCCATTCTGGTTTGTTACTTCATTCTATCCTCAAACTTTAGTCTTTCCTATTGAAAAAAATTCTTCCTCATGGAAACTGTCGTTGCCATCCCTCTGATGGACTCTAACCCAAACTCCAGGTAGTAACTGAGTTTTATGCAGATATGTTTCCCTGAGACACTTCGGGCTCCATGTTGGCCATGTCCTTTCATTCAAATATGATCCCAGAGGTCTGACTTCTTTAGGTAAGTTACATATTTTGTTCTCCTATAGACCTGCACCAAAATTGCAGTGTTTTTTTTTTAATGCAAAACTTTGCCTGGCTCTTTTGCCAGCCTCATCCTTAATTCTTTTTTACACAACTGGCAAATTAGAACCTGACTGAAAGTTTGATTGAAACTATTTAACGTGTACTTAAGTCAATACTAAACATTAATAAAAACTGCATAGTCCCCTCTTCATTTTGTAATGTAAATCCAGGCCTCTTTGTAGGGCCTAGTAAAACTCTTTGCTTTAGTTTGCTCATATATCTAGCAAATATTTACCTAGGGCCTATTATGTGTCAGACATTCTTTTGGAGAACATGTATATGTCTTATAGATCACTATACATCCAGTGAGTAGTACTATGTCTTATATGTAATGCGTCAATGACAAGTCTTGTTGCTTGGCTAGGTCCTAGAAAGTACAATAGTAACACCCCCGGACCCTCCCCTCAGTAATCAGATTTTGGTCTGATTTGGTTTTCAAATTTTGGTCCAGTTTGCCTGGAATTAATCATTCACAGAATCCAAATCATATCCATAAATGTATGTGATTATCAGTGCAAAATATCCATGCTTAAGAATGCGTATGAGTTATACTAATACCTCCATCAAGATTTCTGAGTCTTGTATGTGTCACTTTCCCTCTTCCCAGTATTCACCTCTTTCAATGTGATGGGGCAACTTTAAAAGACAAGAACAAAATGCAAGTCCACTTGGTAGTTAAAAAGGAGATTTACTTTGTGGGACCAAAGAACCCCTGATAAGTGATGTGGGTTGGTCAGAGCTGGTTTCTGTGACCATCAGAAGGCATCAGCACCATCTGTGATGTTGATATCACCCAACAATTCACATCCTTTGCAGCTAGTACAAAATTTTAGCTAATCTGAGGAGGCCAGGGTAATTGATGTTTCCCAAAGTGTGTTCCGCTAAACACCCATGCCAAGAGATATTATGAGAAAGAAAAGGAAGGGGACTGTATATTTAATATTTTGGGAAACACTCTCAGGGGACCATTGAGTTGTATAGATTTCCTTTACTGAAGAATTTCTCAAGGCTTTTAATATGTCAGTATTAATTGTGACCCTCCAAGAAAGGGCAACAAGTTTAGTGTCCCCCATCTATATTTGACCATGGAACTCTGATTATTCTTTTTCTCAGGACATCTCTAAGGACAAGTGTTCAGGGAAACTTGGGAACTCTGCTTGGGGAACTCCGAAACACAGGGCCATACAAAGTATATTGTATAGGATCAAGAGTCTCTCTAAGGATTTTAATCCTTAATATTAGCTATGTTGCTAATATTGCCATGACATAATATTAGCATAAAGTAGTTGTTGTGAATTAAACACATGTCATTATTTTCATATTTTGCTGATAAGGAAATGGAGATGTAGAAAATTCAAGCAGATTTCCTAAGGTTTGTCTGTTGGGAAATGATACAAAACAAGTACAAAACAAACAAACGAAATAAGTACAAAAACTCCCAGGTCTGTCTGACCCAATCGACAGTAATTCCCCAAACTGTCCATTTTGCACTGGCTCTCACTGGGCATTCAGGGCAGAGAAATAGTGCTAGTCGCACCCTCCCTGTTCCTGGGCCATGGCAGGTAGACTTAAAACCAAATCTGAGTTTTAATTTCAACACTGAATTAGCCCTTGAGGTGTAAGAGGATGACATCCCCTGGGGAACTTCACAATGAGTTTAATTCATAGTCCTCCACCCTGTCCATAGAGGAAGATTGACTTTGGAACCTACAGAGAATTTAACCACCACAGTCACTGGCATTTACTATGTGTCGAGTTTGGTAACAAACACTTAAAATCATATATGCTTTATCTCATTTAATCTTTCTTCCCAATCCTACAAGTTTGGTAACATTATAAAGAAACAGATTCAGAGAAGTTAAATTATCAAAAATCAAATAATTAGTAAATTGAGGAGCCAAGGGTCAAATCCAGATCTGATTGACTGCAAAGCCCACAGGCTTTTCACTAACCACTTTGTCTCCAAAATCTACAGAGATAATCCCTGTATAAATTTCTTCCAGAGGCATAAATGGATTGGGGTATGAAAGTGCCATAAATTTCCTTTATCCCCAAATTTACCTATTTCTGAAGCCGAGCATTGTGTTTTATTGTCATGATCCAGAAGAGAAGAAAACAGGGGAGTCAGCCTCCTAGAAATTCTGATAAAATGCACCTTGACTCTGTCAGACTCCAGAGCTGACCTTCCTGTGTGCTGAAAATCAGCGTGGAGAAAGGGATTTATCTGGAGCTGTTACAGCCCTTACACTTAGGCAACCCTGGAGGGATATCTAGGTGCGTGTTTAGTAGAAAACAGACCAATGATGGAACCCCTGTGGGACTGTTTTCTTCTACCCTCATCCAAAGTCTTAAGTACTATGGGCTTATTTTACTCATCAGGCTAATTATAAATGATTTAACACTATAATCTGGAATAAAACTTTTTATTTTTTGTAAACTGACTCTGTGGATGAAATATTTGCCGTCCCATTTCTGGAATACCTGTTATTATGGTTTACAGAATCAATGATTTTTACATTTCACAAAATTTCTAAGAAGATCTGAATATATATGATGGCAAACAAAGGACAGAGGTTCAATGAAATGGTTCAGGGGGTCAATAATTTAACACTTTGAGAAAGTACGTAATATCAATTCTCACACAGATCTCTAAGATAGATTTCTTCATTAAAAATCTATTAAGAGTTAGAAGGAATTTATTAAACAATTTATTAATATTTCAGGGCACTGCTAAATAGCAAATTAAAACAAAGCTAAAGTAGCACAGAAAAAACATATTTTGGGAATAAAAATGAATTTCCACTTGACAGTTTTACCAAAGGCTAATTATTTCTAAAATATTTCAATTTGAAATCTTAATTTTTTTTTTTAAAACCAGTACTATTTTGGGTCATGTGTTTCTCTTCTTAAGAAGGAAAAACACACATACACTCATATTGATTATTTCTATTGACTCTTTTTCTTTACAAATGCAAATCACCACAAATTATAGTAAAAGAGTGCATGCTTGTCTTCCTCTTGACCACCATGTATGACCCCTGATGACCTTCAGTTTACAGATCTTTGTATTTTGGTTTATAATACTAGGTGTGCATTCTGTATGTGTAAGTAATAAAATGTTTCCTAAAATGTTGAACAGATTACAGTCTTAAGGTTCAAGAGATGTTTGCTTTATACCATATCAAATGAGTTTAAGCAACAAACTCCATAAAGTTTGGTTTTATCAAAAACTACTTTGAAAGACTATGCTTTAAATCCAGTCAAATATTTGGTCAATTAATTAAAAACCTGTTAAGTGCAGTCTGACAGCACTTGGTTGAATTAGTAACACTATGGTAGTGTTCAGGCAGCTAAAGGGTTTATTAAGAGCCAGTAATTAGAATTTGGACATTTTTGAAGCATTACTTATACACGCAGAAACAATGGAGCTCATTTGTTTTTAATGCTTTCATCCATCTATCCACATATGCATGCATGCATATTGCATCCATCAAATATTTCTTGGTATTTTATATTAAAACACTGCAAGTTTCTTAGAGAGAAATTAAGACAAAATTGTGACTATTCTCAAAACAGATTAGTGGAGGATAGGCAAAGTCACAGCGGCCGATCTCTGAATTTTGTCGTTCATGTAATTATAATACACCATAGAAAATAATATGTGGCAAAAGTTGTGTCAATTTTAAGAGGCTCTTGAAGGATGAGAAGAACAGGGATATGTAGAGATAGAGGCAGTGGGGACCATATTTTAAGATGGAGAACATAGGATATTATCCCCATGAGGACAACCCTAGAAGTAGGATTCTGGATGCGGATTATGAATTGAAGAGTGTGAATAGCTAGGTTTGGAGGGAGTTTAGGATATCTGAAGTGGTCACCTTTGCTTCATTTAGAAATGTGAGTTATTTGAGCAGAGGGGTATTTTGATGAAAAGCTTTTGATAACAATTAGTCTGGTACAATTAGTGTGAGTTGGAGTTGAGAGATAGGAGACTATTATGACAGTCATTGGAGATGTTTCAACACAGGCTTGTGACAACTTGCAGGAATGTTAAAGGAGAATGAAGAAAAAAATGGGGAGTGGACTAGATTTTAAAGTACGTTCCAGCCATGAGTTAGAGAAGTAGGATAGAAAACTAGGCTCTGGGTCTCACTCTCTAATTTGCATACTGGTTCCAGCACTCCTGACTATGGCCTTAGGCAAATTATTTAGTTCTGCAAGTCCTCCAAGATTTACTCATCTGTAAAACAGGAATACTTTTAGAATCTATTTCACCATGTTAATGTAAGGTTTAAACAGGGTAACATAATGAAGCCCTTAGCACAGGGCTTCAAACAGATAAGACCTCAATAAATCTTTGCCTGTACTGTTATTTAATTTTTAGCCATTAAGGTTCTGAACTATACTAATAGAAAGGGGAGGAAATGGGTTAGGCAGAGAAAGGAGTGCTGAGGTAGAATTCATGGGATTTGGAAATTCATTTGATCATTAAATGTAGATCAAACCAGGGCAAAGGACCAGGAGAAGTGAACAAAAACTGAACATTTTAAGAATGCAAAACTATGATGACTGGATTGCTTCTATTCAAAATTAGAGAGATTTAAAAAAAGATTTCTCTGAATTTTCTTTTCTGAATTGACAAAGTTTTTAAAACTTAAATTTATGAATTAAAATATATATTTTGTGAACAGAATTGTTTTTAAATTGTTTGCTTCAAATTTGAGAAAACAATCAGGCATTTGACTTTTTTCCATCTGAGCTGAAAATCTTAAAAGTTATCCTTTCAACATGCCTATGGACACTGAATGAGCATTTGGTACTTAGTGCAACAGCATAGACTAGTGGTAGGAAGGAAGATTGTAACTAGGAGGCCTGGACATTACTTCTTATCATATCCAGGGCCCTTTTCAGTTTTAGGCTACAATGAGAACAAAATGGAAACAGACTATTTGACAAATAAAAAAATAGTTTAAGAGATAGTTATTTTAATAGCTTAAGGCTTGTTTATTAATGACCAGGATATTTGAAAAATGCTTCCTTTTTTGACTGCTACAATAAGTAGCTTAATAGCAATGATTACATATTCAAATATTTTAAAAAGTAATTAATTTCCTCAAAAACTTTGGCTATTTTAAACAATCTATATATGAAAACCTTTATCAGTTTTTAATTTGTACCCTCAGGGATAATGGTATCATTTCCTTGTGTTGAATGTCCTTATCCAGATAGGTGCTATAAATCAGTCAGCAAACATGTGTATGCACTACGGACACTGCTGAGGGAAACAAAACGAACGTGATCCAGATCCTGAATTTATAAATGTACAACCAAACGTATACAACTTATACAATATGGACAAAAGAAATAAGTGCTCTTTTACCAGTCTAAAAAGCCATGGAAGCACAGAGGATGAAGGGGTTAATTAAACTCCTTTCTAGGAGGAGAAATCTTTGCAGGATTCTGTACTCAAGATATTGCCCAGAACAGAGCAGACATTCAAAAATATTTATTTACTAAATGAATGATTGATAAATTAATTCACCCATAATTATGATTTAAAACAACTATTGTTTTATTATCTCTCATGGTTTCAGTGGGTTGGAATTTGGAAGGGGTGCAGCTGGGTGGTCGAGGCTCAGGGTCTCTCTTGGGGCTGAAGTTAGATGGGGGCTAGAGGCAGTACTAGAGTTAGAAAAATGGGAGGCCAAGCAGCTGGGGGCCGCTTAGACATCCCTCTCTCTTCTTGTATTCTCATGGCTGCCATGTGGTTTCTTCTCTTGGGTGGGTTAGTCTTCCTCATGGCATGGTGGCTCTGTGCAGTTGGGCTTTGTATACAATTTCAAAGTTAACAAAGCAGAAGCTTCATGGTCTTTAATGACCTAGCCACAAAAGTCAATAGCTTTGTAAATGCCATACTCTGTTAGTCAAAAGAGTCACCAAATCAGCTCATTTTAAAGGGAGGGCACATAGACCTCATCTTTTGCTGGGAGTAGTGTCAAAGTGACATTTAAGAAGAACATAGGGGAGGGAGGTAATATCATAACTATCTGTGGAAAATTAAGTCACCACAGTGAATATGATGTTAGTTTTTAAGACATATAATGTAAAGTTCTTACATAACATTCCTTTTTGTCTTATTTTAAGGAATACATCATGAAATCTGAAAAAAAAATTCAGAAATGGATTTGAAATCATAAGTCAGTATAGATTATTTATGAACTCCTCAATTTCTACTCAGTTTTGTATGGTATTTCTCACAAATTCGTATCTTTTAATGTGCTGAGTCTCCATTTAGGCTTTGTCTATGAGACTGTGTGCTAAACATCTGCAAATAAAATAACATATCTAATTAAGTCACTACCGTGACCCAAAACTAATCTATCAAATCAACTCTTTGGTATCATATAACAACAACAAACAACAAAGTGAAACAAAGAAAAACAAACAAACACATAAGCAATCCCCCAAGGCGAGCCAAGACAAAAACTTACCACATCAAGAATTTACTTTTCACTTGTCAACAAGTTGCTTTGAAAGGGTATAGAAGACAGAGACTTATGACAAAGAATACATCCTGGATTTGATTTTACCAAAATGTTGCATGAGGGTTACAACTAAATGGGTTTTGTTTTATTTCACATGCAAAAAATCTCTTTCCAAGAGCTTTGTGAGATATGTGAATTATTTCAGGCCCATATGATACCACTTGGTGCACCAGAGCAGTTTAATCCACCTCTTTCACTTGTATGAACCAATACCAAGAGAGAGTAAAAACACTGAAAGCCTGTAGTATAAACTGCAAAGCCCCTAATGACTGAGAGTATGGTGGTAATTGTCTTCTGACCATGTGACCGTGTAAGCCATTCAGTGGAAAATGTGAAATAACAGATGTTCCAGTAATGTCCTCTGATTTCTGGAACTTACAGCTCACTAAGGGAAATATCAAGCCCTTTATATATGTATATTATTATTTTTGTAAACGAGAAAGGTAAGAGAGCACACTTTTAAAGTTGACTTTATGATACTTTTTGGATTATAAAAAATTTGACTACTAAAAAACCTACTTTTAATATTTTCTTTTTAAGAATTAAGTACCACACTTAAAACTTAAAGGTTTTTGTATGTTATGATTTGATTAGCATTTTAGAATAAGGATGCAGTCTGAAAAGAAAATATTTTGCTCTAAGTTTACCTTTATTATTGTACTTATGGGGAAAGAAGCTTATTAAAGGAAATATTCTGAAAATAGCATGTGAATATAGGCAGAGCTGATAAATAAAATTTTATTTAAGCCATTATTAAAATATTTAAACATGCATTGGTGTTTAAGGTATAATGTTGCTAGCAGAGTCTTAAGGTTGTTTGCTGCTGAGAAACTGGGTGCTGATTTTATTTTCAAGAGGTTTTTTTTTTTTGTTATAAATATCTCATAGCATCACAAGAAATAATAGCTCAGCATCTATCTCTTCGGCTGCAAATACCTTTTCAGTTCATTCATCTCCTACATGTATTCTGAGCTGCTAGATTCAGACCTGGGGAAAAATATTTTTCTCTTTTTCTGCAGTATTTCTTGCTTTGTTTTAGTTACCTCAATAACTCTTTCCCTTTGTTCTACTTTGGAAGGCACAGCCATTAAAGAAGTTCACAACTTATATTTTCTGTCTGAGGCTCAGAAAAGTTTCTCAGCATTTTCTCAAAGGCACATGGGTAACCTTATCACTTATGAAATTCAGGCATAAACTCCTTAATGTTTTGGCTAAAAATAAGTATCTGATTCCTTTCCCATTGCTCAACAACATTCTGGGTAACAATGCTGGGTACAGAGAATCATGTAAAATAGAATTATAATTAAAATATTTGTTCTGGCTCATTCTATTGATACTCTCTTTTTTTCCCCTTTTAAGAGATATTAAATGCTTTCTTTTTCAAAATTAAAAATCAGTAATTTTAATATTAAAACTGCTAATTTAAAAAAAAGACAGAAAAAACCCCAAGGTACAATCTATAGGGAAACCCATCCTGCCCACCTGCCCACCCCCAGCCCAGTACCAAAATAGTTTTAAAATGACTGTCCAGCCCAGCACGGACATTAGAAAAATTCTTTCTGCAAAGAGAGTGGGGAAGGACGGTGTGTGGAGTGGGAGGTAGCTTGGGTTGCCTTGGCACCTGGGCTCCAGGGTAGCCACCTACCTGTAGGAAGGGTCGGTCTGAATCTGCCCCAGAGGCTCTGGGCCAAGTCCAGGCCCACAACCTGGGGTCAGGGTTGGCAGGTCCCACTGGAGCCAGCAGGTTAGCAGTTTCAGGTAAAAACTGGCTGTGGCACTTTAAGACACAGGAGGTGACGCGACTGTGTTCCCCTTCCGGCTACAGGAGTAGTACACCTGGGGAGGCAGACCAGGCACGTCTTGGCATAGTCCTCTCAGGCCACGCTGGCAAGTGTAGTCAGTGCCACCTTGTGCACGCGACAGCTCTCGTGGGCCATCAGCCTGAACTTTGCCTTGACGCTTTCCTCGGGCAGCGCGAACACCTTGAACGGCCCCGCCCACCCGGCGAGCACGGCGTCCGCCCTACGAGTTCTGCGCCTGCGCCAGAACCCACGAAGCCTCGTCATTGGTCAGTCTAGGGGCGTTTGCGTGCGTCCAACGCTGGGAGGGCCGACACGAGCTCGTGGGGCGTCGTTCGCTCCTCTGTGCCCTTCCGAAGGCTCCTGCAGCTTCCTGATGCCTGCATGGCTGGAGCGTAGCACACATGGAGCCCGAGCTGGTGTGTGGCTGCGTCTCAAGGAACACGTCAGCAAAGTATAATAGAAGTGCACAGCGCCCGGGAGGGAGTCCTCGGCCGACCGGGGCTGATGCAGAGCTGCAGTGGCATCATCCCCAGGTCTTGGGGGCAGGCCTGCTCCGCCGGCAGCGTGTTGGCTTCCAGAAACTTGTTGTTGGCATTAGCATCCTACTTCTTGCTTGAGACTCAGCTCTTCCGCATCCGCCCGAAAGACCAGCACAGCAACTTTGTAAGCAGCTTCACCTGGGATAGCGGCCTCTCCATGGCCGGGGAGTCGTTGGGGTGAAGGGTTCACTTGGCCAGACCAGGGCTCTTGCACGGGTAGTCAAAGAGGCCAAAGCCATGACTTGTGCCAAAAGCCACAGGTTTCACTCGGCGTGCTGCGAGACGGCAGGGATGGCACTGGGTGACAGCACTGAACCAGCATATGGGCTGGAAGCCGGAGGCCAGGGCAGCGGCCCAGGCGCAGGATCAGCTGCCCACCGTCCTTCCACGTGAAGCCCTCGCGGTCCTGGAGGGGGTCTACGCTGGCCATGCTGACTGCCTGCTTCTAAGGCACGTCGCTTAGCTCCAGCAACAGCACCAGGCCTGCAGTGCCGGCCATCACCAGCTGGGCTGTGTACTTGCAGAACGCCAACTTCTGCACGCTGAGCAGAGGATCGTCGCTGCAGGGTTAGAGGCAGCCAGTCTTAAGGAAGGGCGGCCAGTCGTCTACTGTGGCTTAGGCCAGGTTGTTAGCGTGCGTGCTGTCCGTCTGGAAGAGGCCAGCAGTGCTCAACTTGCCGGATGGCTGGGGCGCCACAGCGGAGGCGTCCCAGAACCGCATGATGCTGTCCTCATGGCCAGTGAGCAGCAGCCCTTGCTGCGATGGCTCCGGACTGGGTTCCGATTCCAGTGATGGGCCAGCTCGTGGTGCAGGAGGCTGGCTGGGAGCTCTGCTGCTCGCTAGCGCTCACGATGCAGGCCCACAGCTTGTCTGGGACATTGGCGACATGGCTGAACAGGTAAGAGTGGACAGAAACTGTCTTAATATTGAACACTTATAGGAGAATAATTTTTCTAGTCCTTAACCGTACCATTTCACATCCAAACATGCTGGGCCACTCAGTGAGGAGTTGGGCGTATTCTTTATTTGAAACAGGCTAGGTATGAAGAAAGATGGAGGAATCAGAGTATTAAAGATGGATCCTCGAGCTGTCTGTACTGCAACATCTCTTAGTTCATACCAACAATATTGTTATATCTACCACTTGCAATTTCTAAGTCATTTTCTCATTAAATTAGCGGTTGAGCAGGTGTAGCTAAAAGTGTCTTCAGTCACTTCTGCCTTAATTTGAGAGAAGAGTTTTGCAAACCATTGAAATTTAATTTTGGAATCTCATTCAGTAAGCTGGAAAAACAACGATGGCAAACTAGGTTGGTGTTGCTTTTACATCTGGTGATACAGTTAGGGCTTTTATTACCAAAGGAAAGTGATAAAACTGCGAAAAAAATTATGACAGTTCTAACATTTAGTAGATTAAAGGTTTTATATACATTATCGAACTCCCCTCAGTAATTCTGGAAATAAGAGAGGTGTAAATGCTGCTATTTGTGTTTTCTACAGAAGTCAGTAGTATTAAATTATTAAAAATATATATTTTACATGCAAATATATATACAGTGTGTGTGTATACACACACACACACACACACACACACAGAATGAGAATAGCTTATAGCTTAGTTTTCCCAGTTTTTCAACTTTCTCTTCCTCATCAGTGGTTTCCTTCAAGGATGTCTTTTATGTAAAGCATCCTAGAATGTTCTGTTTCCCACCTCATTTATCATTTAGTTGTCATGTTTTATTCTTTGTTTCAACTGGCTAATGTTAAGAGATCAATGGTCCAGTACATAAACAAACTGACCAGAGGGGCTAGAGAAGACACCATGAGGCTCACAGCAAAACCCTTCTTACTGACATTTCCCTTATGAACACGGCCTGCTGAAAAGCTGTTATTGGATCAAGAATATATCACCAAATGGAGGTTTGAAATTGACCACTCCATCACACACTCACCACAGTTGCAAAACTACTGCCTTGAGTTGACGTCTGTCTTCTTAGGTTCCTAGACCTTGTCACTAATCTCACCATTGAGCAAATATAAGTACATCTGCTTTCCAAGAAAGGTTCCTTTGCATTAAAAATATTACACTATAATTTCTAAGTTAGTGCAGTAACCCATAAACATTAGCATTGCTCCCAAACTATGCTGAATGTACAGAGTAAACCATGAGTCACAAAATATTTTCTCCAAAGCCAAGCGCATCCTTCATGTGAACAGTTTTTAAAACTGATGCAGACACGCTCATGAGCAACAGTGTTGCTAATATTTAGAACTTTTTCTGACCTTTGAAACCATTCTTCAGCATTAGGTTTCAGGTCCTACAGTGAACTGAACACAAAGCTTAAAGATGAACAAATGTAAATTAAGATAAGTGTATTTTCAGTAAATATACTGGAGGAGTATGCCAAAGGAAATTTCACATTACTTCATTTTCTGAGCTTGAATTTTTGCTTTCTTATATAGACAAGTGCATACACACACACAAACACAGTCACACATATACCTGTTGGTACACACATGCCTTGTGTTCACTAAAAATGGGCTGACATTCCAGATTCGATGATTTTCAGTGGCATAGCCTAACCCAATCAGGAATTTTAAAAGTCTGTCTTTTAGGATCTCCACTCATTCCTATCAGATTTCTTTCCGAGTAGGTTCCCTTCTGCTGGTCAGAATCAACATTAAGAAGCATATTTGCTATCAGGTAGATGTCAACATCTGTTTTAGTTTTATTTTTTTAGCAGCAGAACAGCCCAGATTTTCTTTGTAATTTATTTTTGATATCACTATCATTCCATTTTCTCCATGCTTCCCTTTTGAAGTACATTTAAATCTTCCTTAAAATATAGTGAGCACTCTTCTAGAGAACGCCTAACTTTATTTTAGTTCCTTTGATTTGTAATGCATAGCTTTAGCAGTCCGTCTCAACACATTATTTGTTTTCATCTCTGAAGCTCTACGTTGAGATCTCAGAAGTTTGCTTTTTAGGATAACTTCCTAGACTATCAGGTTTCTACTTAGGACTCATTGTCTTCTGAGTGGTGTAACCTTCATACAATTTTAAATTTCATTTTATTATATTAAGGAATGGCATGAGATGATTCTAGGTTCCTAACTTTCTATGTAATGCATTAAGAAAAAAAGTGCCTTTTCAAAGTAGAGGCTCAGGATGCAGTAGGGGTCAGGGCAGTGACAGAATCAATGTGTGGTGTCAGCGGTGGTAGTTGGGGCATGGGCAGGCAATGCTGCCAAAGGACACCTCATGCCTAAAAGCAAGACCACTGATAATTTTACAGAGACTGTTGCATGGGTGCTGCTCTGAACGCTTCTCTGTTCTTTCGCAATTAAGTTAACATCAAGTTCAGTAGGAGAGTAGATGTTGATTTGCTTGGGGAGCCAATCCATCATTGCTCTGAGAATGCCAGCGCAGGTGCCAGGTAATGGTGGAGTTTGGATTCCACTACTGCAAAGATAACATCACTTGGTTACTTCCTTCCAAGTAATCCATTCGGTAACGTGTCTCATAAATCTCCCATAAACAGAGGTAGTTTTTAAAGAAAACAAGAAAACAACTGTGGGAGTAAATGTCTTGTCCTAATTGACACGTGTTTTGACCACTAAACCACTTTTAAATTCTCAAATTGATGTATTTGTGTGTGTGTGTGTGTGTGTGTGTTTGTGTGTGTGTGTTTTATCAGTCCTCCATGCTGTGTTGCTTGCTAATTTAGTTCAGTCTACAATCTAGGAAATAACTCCTTTATTTCCAAGATCCAGGTCATTACTGTGAATAATTAAAAAGCAGGGCTCTACCCTATTGGTAAATTCTTTCCACCTTGAAATAATTCCGTTGCCTGGCACGGCTGTGGTCATCATGCCCGACCCTTCACCCAGTTTTCAGGCTGCTTTGCCAGCTCCCTGCCTATGGTGGGTCTGCACTTTAGGTACTCACTTTCCTTGCTGATTTCCTGACGATATAAGTATAATATTAAATGCACATGCAGTTCCTTACCGTGTTCCTCTTTTGTGCCAATTATGTATCTTGATTTGGTCTTTTGTGTCTATTTTTTCCTAACTTACACAGACCTTCTTCTCCAGCAAAATCGAATATGTGCAGCATCAGTTAGTGTCCTGCCCCAAATGTTCTCTCTCGCGTCTCTCAAGGTGCAAGCTTAGTGCTAGACTTTCCTTTTTTCATGCTGCTTAGAAATTCTATGACGTTCATTGTCTGTGCTATTTTTGGTAGATGCCCAATAAATCTTTCTGAATTGAAATATGTATTTCTTTCATTAAAATATAAGCTCCTTGGGGACAGGGACTGTGCCTTAGTGCCACTTGCAATGTACACTTGGTATTAGATATTTTAATTTTTTTTTTAGAAATTTATTTTTTGCTGTGTTGGGTCTTCGTTGCTGTGCGCGGACTTTCTCTAGTTGCGGTGAGCGGGGGCCACTTTTCGTTGCGGTGCGCGGGCTTCTCATTGCTGTGGCTTCTCTTGTTGAGGAGCACAGGCTCTAGGCGTGTGGGCTTCAGTAGTTGTGGCGTGTGGGCTTAGCTGCTCTGTGGCATGTGGGACCTTCCCGGACCAGGGATTGAACCTGTGTCCCCTGCGTTGGCAGGTAGATTCCTGACCACTGCGCCACCAGGGGAGTCCGGTATTAGATATTTTAAAAACCTGTTTTTTTGATTGGCAGATTGGTTTGATAAGCTATTTTCCTTGAGTTTCTCTTTTTTAGAAAGGTCAGATTTTTGATTTGTCTACTCTTAAAAGTCATCTATTTCACATGGTAGTTCCTTAAAGGGATTTAGCTATTTCCTTACTATGTCACTATCCTTCTTCTGGCTCTTCTAGATTTTGCTGTGTGTATCTAATGGGGAAAGAAAGCATTTGTCCAGTCTGCTTCTTGATAGGAGTAACTGGAAGGGCAATAATTCGGCATTTGTTAGTTTTTAAAAAATGGAAGGAAGGGGCGGCTTTTAATTGTATGGGAAATTTAATTAGATTTAGACTAATTAAATTCATTTTTTATATTAACATGTGCACAAATATTATTGCATCTCGTTAGATTTCATTCTTCTAGCCTTACTGAACAATATTCAGTAGTAGTTTCAGATTACAATAAGTTCATTATGAAGATAAGGTGGAATTAGTGTAGGAAGCTCAGCTGGTTGAAGGGGTCTGTACTTTAATTACTGCAGAGGGTGTGCATATTAATTACAACACAAGTGATATTTACTGTACCTCAGGAACATATGACAGGGTAAAGATACTGACAGCACCAGCTAATAAACTCAGTATGATAATGAGGAGAAAAGACCATAAAAATAGAAGGAAATAAAATTATTCATAAAGTATATTGATCCCAAAGTAAAGACATTAAGCTCTGATGAAGGGCAACAAAAGGGAAGCTCCTCACTTTATCAAACAAATAACCAAAGTAGAGAAATGTTAGCAGGGAGACAGATTGTCATTATCCTGGTCACATGATCACACTCCAGAGAGTACACAGGAGCCATAAAATGGGAGATTTTTAATAAATCAGCAGAAGGCCATACTGTCACCTGCAGGAACCGAGGTCGCAGTGGCTAAGGACAGCTCCTGGGAGTGGAGAAGTCAGATATGCTGCAGGGCAGACAGGGAAGGAACCGCACGCACACAAAATCTGGTTCAAGAGCCACTGTGCCCTCTGGAAAAGAGAGGGGGCACCTACAAATACTCTGAAAATAGTTCTCAGTAGCAACCCAGAGGCCATCACTCACTTTTCCCTGTGGTTTGAAATCACCAGCTGTGATTTTGAGATGGTGAAGGGAAACCAGTGGGGCTTGGTTGGATAATTGTTCCCAGGAAATGCTCATTTCTGCCATGATCCTGTCTAAATCTATACAGCTCAAAGGAAAGTTCAAATTTTGGCCTAGAGTGATTAAATCTGAAGTTCTATTTGTTTTGTTTTTACGTGGGCCTTCCAAAAGAACGGTCATTCTTTAAACAATTATTTAGTCAACTACTAGCATTTATAAACAAGTTTATTATAGAAAAAAAAATTGGCCAACATGCTAATTCTTCATTTACATTAAATAATTAATATAGTCATGTTTTTGCTAAGTATGTATTTGTTATTTTGGAGTTTATTAGCCAGAATCTGCCAGATACTGCTCATAGTTGACATATCATGGAAAGAAAGGATAGTAATTACCTATTTATTTTAACACATGAAATGATGATGTGGACCAAACTCTTTGAATAGTTTTAAGTTAATTTTATGAGGAAAACATTTTTTTGTGGGTGTATGTATGATTTTACTGTATATGGGAAATATGTGATATATATTTGTATATGTGAACTTGAGTGTGTATATAATAGAATATGCAGTCCTGGTTCAAACACCTCCAAAGAATAAATGATTATTCACTAGAACCTAGAAAAAACGGAGAGAAGGGCATACCTAGGGCAGTACATAACCTGGGCCTGCATCTCGGTAACACAGTTAGAGTCACCTGGAGACAGAAGACAAAAGAAGAGAGTCCTCATTTTGGTTGAAATCCATAAAATCATGAACTGAAAGGATTAGACATCAAATTACAGAATGAAATTATGGAAAACATCTCACTTTGCAACTTAGGCAAGACAAATAAAAGGAATAACTGATTCCCTCACATCTGAAGTATTTTAAGTTATGCATCCTGGAGCAGAAGTGACGATAGCCCTGGACACTATCATGAAGTAGGGGTGCCATCCCTTGTTTCCAATTTCTCCCTCTGCCCTTTTCAGGGCCTTACTTTTATCCATCCCTAATATATTCCTGTGGTTTCATGCTAGCTTTTCTCTCCTTTGGTGGTGGGTTGAAAAGTTGTTTCACTCACATTAAGGTGAAGTATATCCAGCGACATTTTTATTTTAATAGCACAATGCTTCATGTAAGCTCACATGTTATAACTTGACTGTTAATGAAGTAGTTATATACAAGTAGAAGAATCCACCTGAAATTACTGAGATGTATCAAATATGCATATGACCCACATGAAAGGTCAAGCATAGAACATGGGGAAAAGAGGTGGTAATTCAAGTTTTATAATTGTTATTGTTGTGAAATGGGTTACTTTCTTTTTTTTAAAAATTTTTATTGGAGTATAGTTGATTTACAATGTTGCGTTAGTTTCAGGCAAAGTGAATGTTATACATATATCCACTGTTTTTTTTTTAAAGATTCTTTTCCCATATAGGCCATTACAGAGTATTGAGTAGAGTTCCCTGTGGAAATGGGTTACTTTAATCAATATATGTGTGACATTACAATGTTAAGGCACAAGGCTATGGGACTGTTTGGTACCTGGAACGTGGTGGGTTGGTGTTTGATAAATATTTATTGAATGAATAAATAACAAATGATTGAATGAATTGACCTCAGGTGGTGTTTGATCAGTCTTTGAAAATTATTGGCAGTGTTTCTGCTATGTCTAGTGAACTGGGTACTGGCTGTCACACTGGCCTTGGGCTTTTGTGCTAGCAGGCCCTAATTACAGTATCTCTGTCATCACCTGAGATGTGAATGCTGGCTGGAGGATTACCAGTGTTGGGTGGCTAGGCCCTTGCCCCGTGTTTGGATGTAAAGGATGTAGGTCATAATGGGAGATTGATGCACTTGTGCTGAAATCTGGAACATGAAGCTGTCTGCAGCTCACCCCTTGGGAGGTTCAAACAGTTTTATGATAAATATAAATAGCTTTAGCAGACTTTCAGTTATCAAGATGTTGATGTATGTTTTCTTGTTCAAAATATCCTGACACTTGGAAACAAAAGAATGGTTTAGGTGCATACCAATTATATGTACAAGCTTCTTGGGAACAGATGGGAAATTCCAAGCCTATGACCCCCTATCAGCTAGGATTTAGGCTGGGCTTAGTTGAGTATAATTCTGATTTTCTGTTAGTGTTTTATGGGTGCCTGATATAACATTACTTCTCGTTGACAAGGTTTTAAATTTTTCCTCTTGGTATGATTTTTCCTGGAAAAATCATACTGAGAGGAAACTCACAAGGTTCCTGCTGCCCTTGTGCCATCTCATTGCCCTTAGCTTCTTCCGTTCCCTCATATACATTGCTTCAGTGATCTGTAGTTCATTGTTCACCATTATTTTTCATCCTTTTCCCATCTATTGATAATTTGGTTCCGATGCTGTTTCTGCAATTGATACTTTCTCTTTTACATGTTCTTACCTTACTGGCTAATTTTTTAACTTGCCATTCTGGAACCGCTCTTTTCTTTTTCAGCAGAGAAAGAGTTGAGTTTATTGAGAAACTAGTTTAGGGACATCAATCGATCAATGTCCATTTAAGAAAGGTCAGTCTTTAGCTTCCTTCATTTATTTCTTCTTTGAATTACGAGGAGATAAAGAATATTTGATGTAGGTATTAAATAGACATGGATTCTGATGTTCAACATGTTGGAGAAAGCAGAGGATTTAGGAATTAAAATAGTGAGACAAAATGGGTTGTATTACCTAAAGATTGGAATAACAGCCTATATCGTCAACTTAAGGAAATTGTTAGTTTTACATTTGGAATAAGTATATGAGCAATCTCACCACACTATATTGATTAAAGTTAAATATTTAAGTTTAAACACAATAAGTGACCTTTAAAAATATGAAATTACATTTGACCCAATATGCTTTGTAATCTCTACAGTTACAGGGAGCCACAAAACCCTTGTGTTTCAACTACGCAGAACATCTTGTTGATCTTCATTGCAGTGGAGTGAAAATTAGAGAAATTTCCCAAAGCATTTGAACCTTAGTGCAGAGTTTAAATCCTTTAAGCACCTCAAGCTCCAAGTAATTTCATAGATTAAAGTTTCAGAAGGCTAAGTTTCTGGTATAAAAAGTGTGTGTTTGTGTACATTGATAATTAGAAAAAAAGTATTTCATGAAAATCCGAGGAGGTATGATTGAATAGATAATTAAAAATCGTAACATTCTAATCAATTAGAGAGATGGATATGATTGCTCTTGCCATTCTATTTCTTGGACCTTGTAAATCTTCATAAGTCCTTTTCCTTTTTTTTTTTTTTTTAAAGATCATGTTGTATATTCATTACCACAAAGTGGGAGTCATAGTCAAGGTTTCCTGTAAGTCTTAGGTTGTAGAGCTCCAACGAGTGTGCTAAAGTAATAATTCATTGAGAAACCTCAAAAGTGACTCGTAGAATATAGTATTAATAGAAATGGAGGAACAGAAAAGGCAACCTGTGATGGAAAATTCACAGATCTCTTAGAAATTGTCAAATGGATCAACATCACTAGGAATTCTTGAGAAGAAGGAAGGTGCTGTGCTTGTATTTGATTTAACAATAACAAACACCAAAGCAAAACTGATTTCATTTGGGAAGGACCATTTTTTCAGTTACCTTTTCTGAAATAATCCCCACCCTCTGTTCCCTCATTCCTGTTACAATTAGTCATTACCTACTGTTGCTTGTGATTTGTTGGCAGTCTCTAACTGCAATCTGTTGCTCTGTGACAGATCGATTCTTTTAGCCCAGACTCATTCCTGAATTCAGCCAAAATTAAAAAGAATTATATATATATGTGTGTGTACATACACACACACGCACATTACATTCCTCTGGCTAATGTGGCAGATCATTCTTTAAAAAGGTGCTTTTAAGGGAGACCGTTAATGAACCCTGCATGTATACAGCAGGAGTGAACACTATTAAGTGACCCCCTATGCAGAATGGGTTCAGGATGCAGATGTGTAGACTGTGGACTTTGAAGTATATTCTTTTAAGTCGTCACTTTTAAAGGAGATAATTTCAGAGCAATATTTTTGTTAGAGAAGAGGTGTTGCTTCTGAGCCTACTGAAGAGAATTTGTAGAAATCTTGTTTATACCCACACACATAGATGTATACACACACCACTGCATTTAAATAATTCCAGTAAGATTCATATTCCTCGGGTTTTTCAGAAAAAGAAATTAAAGTTTTGTTGCAATCAATTTAACAGTCAGAGCTTTGGTGTAGCAAAATATATGCTTCGTAGCCCTTCAAAATTTATGCAGTTTGTACATATAGATATATGCTGTATATATTTTGAAGTGATTCGTATGTTGAATTTTTTTCCTCACTTAAAACCATGCCGCATAATTGATTGGGAGAGTTACTGTCGTCACAGTCTATTTTTGCAGCAAAGCAGAGGCTATTTGAGATGCTAGTGGGTTTTTTTTTTTTGTTTTTTTCTTAAATGCTTTTACTTTTTCAAGGAAAGGAAAAACTAGTCATTATATAGCAAGATACTATTCATTGTTGGTTTGTTCTGAACAATGCGGAATTAAGTGACACTATTGCATGACAAGATCAATATGTAAAAAACCACATTTTCTCCATTAGCCTTTGGTGTTACTGTTGTCTGACTCAGTGCAACTGTATTTGGTGAAACACACTCACAATCATACACACTCATATACTCACTGACATTTTTAAAATGTGTAGTCTGTTGAGTTTGCTACCTTACAGATCCAAGGAACAGCTTGCTTCTCAACATTTATATATAACGTTACCTCAGTCACAAGGCCAGGGCCACAAGAGTTGCCAAATTAAGGAAATTGGTGGGCTAGTGAGGAAAATACTGCTGAACCAAAAGGCAGATGTTTCACTGTATGTTATACATTGGTGGAATACCCTCAATCGGTCAGCATCATTTTCTCAAAGTATAAGCTAGCCACTCTCCTGGTTCCTGTTTCTATTTCAGGTTTTTAAAGGGGCCCCTTGTTTGGCTGCTGGAAAACTACCAGCTTTCCTCACTCTAAAAATAAGACAAGGTAGTCATTCATGACCACTTGAGAAATTTACTTGAGAAATTTCTTACCACTTGAGAAATTTACTCTGACCACTTGAGAAATACTTAAAAAATCTTTTTCAAGCTCAATTTGGAAGGTGGCTGTAGGTGTTATGGTCATTATGCAACTTTACAAATAAATCCATGACAGCTGATACAGAATTTAAACAGTATATCAATGTATGCATGCCATAGGGGCTAGTAAATAGCATAGGCAGGATTAGGTTGCAAAATGCTTGCATTTTTAGTTTAATTACTCATCTTATCAAATCCTTTTATGAATAAAAAGAAAAGTCCTTAAATATAGAAATGTGGAAATTGAGAACTGAAAATGTTACTCCAAGTAACCAAGGGATATAGAAAGGGGCAGCTCTATTATACTTTGTTTTGCATTATTACTGTCTTTAAAATCATTTAGTGTAATCTTTTTCCAAAATTATAAGGATTTTTTCTTTACAATTAAATTTTTTTTACAATTTTATAACTTTACAGACTTAAGACTAGAAAAATTACTTAAGTGAACACACTAATTCATTGAAACATTACATAAGATTAAAGTCTACTTTTAACATGATATCATTGTACATAGGCTCTAAAGACTTTATCAAATTATTTGGATTTTACTAGATCTGAATAAATAGCAGAAAACACACAGTAACTAATTCAAACATATTTCTTTGTTCTGGTAAATTACTACATATGCTTCTAGCTCCCTAGTATCGGTGGTTCTATAAAAGGAGAATTTCTTTTTTTTTTTGCCATCCCAGTGTGTTTTATCCACCATTTAAAAACACATTTGAAATATATTGCAATCGTGTGAGAAGTGACATAAATACATTTGGTGATTAATATTTATTTGATCAACTGTGAGTGCAACAATATGACTTCTAATTTGAAACCACACAAGCTTCCTTTTCAGCAATCCTGCCTTTCAAAGCCTTTCATTTGCTATAGCACAGGCTGATCTTGGAAAGAGAATCTGTTAGACGTACTTTACCCTACTCTTTTTCCAACTTAACTGTTGAAACAGGACAGTGAGCATTTAGCCCTATTTCCAGGTGTGCCATATTGAAACTTGTAAAATGTGTGAGGGGATGGGAAAACTCTTAGACTCTAGGCCTCTGGGTGATTCCAGAGAGCTTGGCCTGTTGACATTTGTTCCAGGGTGTGTGTATTTGAAGGTCTATATTACGTTGTCTGCAGTATATAAACATGCTCCCATACATATTCTGTAAAAATGGCAGAGTAGATGTCAGGAAGACGTCTCGCAGTGTTAAATAATGATTCTGTTCCTTCTCATATTGTTATTCCTATTGTTTTATTTCTATCCCCTGTGCTCGTGGTGTCTTTTGTGGTGCTTCAGCTGTGATGAGATGGCGGGTGAACAGCTTCCTCCAGAATTAATGCCAGCTGGTTTGGAAGACTGGCAAACCCTCAACTTTCCCTCTATCCACCACATTAGAGATTGACTTTATTATCTCTTGTAGCTCCACGCCATGCCCAGTCTCCAGTGGCCCAGAATGCAGGCACGTAACACAGCCCCATTCACCATCGCACTTATTTTGATTTAGTCATAACTTCAGGAATTGCCTTTTAACAACAGCTACAAAAAAAGTGAGGGTCATCTACTTCTAATGCTGGAAACCCTGTGATAATCTGTTCCATGCATTCAAATGAAAATATGACTTCTTGGCAGAGAATAGCATTATAATGTAAAATCCCATATGCTGTTATACAGTATGTTGCAATCTGTTTTACGGCTGCCTCTATTCTAACGAGTGAATACTGCCAATAAAGCAATTGAAGATAACACTAATTGCTTATTTCTGTGATCCATAATTTTTATGGCTGCCTTATAGCTCTTTAGTCAAATAGATGCTTTTTGGCCTTTAAGATCTAGAACTCATGTACTGTAGCAGTTGAAACTGGAAATGTACATGCTGGCCTGAGAGGCTTTTCTGTACTTGATGGATAGGATTCAGCAGAAAAAGAATGGAAAGGTGCGAAAAAAAATATAGAAGTCTTAAATGGGCTCTGACAGGTAAACACAAGATTTTATCAATACTTAGGTAACTTTAAATAAATGTATACATATATGGCTGTGTATGAAACAAAATTAGGCTGTTAGGTCTTCTTTGCCTTCATGCATTTTGGGGCCTGTTGAACGCAAAAGTAACCATGCAAGGCGGTGGTGGTGTGTGAGCACAGCTACTTGGAGACTGTGTTTGATCTTGGCCTTTTCTACATACTGACTTTGTGATCTTGAGCCAGTGATTCAGCTTTTCTGAGTTTAGGTTCCTCTTAGGAATGCTGTGATGACTAACTGGATGGGACACACTTTGATGACTGTAAAATACTGGACCCATGTTAGTGATTGTCTCTGCTTGATCCCTGTTTGGGGCCATCATGACATGCTTTCTCATGAATAATCTTATAGAAACTACAGATTATACAGCATTTGTCCAAGAATTTTTCCAGTCTTTTGCCCCTCAAAGACTGTGGACCAGCAGCACTGGCCTCCCCTAGGAGCTTGGTAGAGATGCAGGATCTCTGTCTCCACCCCAGACCTGCTGACCAGGCTCTTCCTTTTATCAAGGTCCTTAGGTGATTAGTATACACACTTGTCTAACTTACCTCACAGATGAGGGAGTTGAGATGCAGCAAGGTGAAGTGATTCACAAGAGGTCTGTAGTGTGTTCAGAGTTAAGCTGGGACGAGAGCCCAGGTCTTCAGACCCTAAATCCAATCCACACTTGTCTCCACCTTAAAATATAGAAGGTTTAATTTTATCATGTGACAGATTTCAGATTAACTACATAGGCTCAAAAGTGGGCAACATGTTTGTAGCTTAAAATAGTATAAGTCAGAAAAGCCATCTGTTTCTGCTTTATTTGGTCAGATAGCGAAAATAAAAATCAAACCAATCAATAGGTTGTATTACTGAGCTTAAATTATATATAAAATGTGTCTAGAATACCCATAGATTTCTATTCATGAAGTTCAGTAGACATGTTCTCAAATTCTCAAATGGAAGAATTTAAGATATATGCCCTTAAAATCAGACAAAGTGCATGTGCAAAGATCACAGGGACCTACTATTCCAGTTTTCTATTTGTATCCAGCTTTCTAGCTATTATGATCTCTTTGGTAGGAAAAAGAGATGATGCTTATGTATAAATAAGTATTTATTTCTCCTATTCCAACAGAAATATACAATGTGCTGTGCCCAAATAGAAGTGCAAAAGGATTTTACAAACAATAGCTTAACAATGCTCATAATTCCCTGATGAAATACTCTTGTTCTAAAATATAGCTCCTGATCAGTTTAATCCATATATATATATAATATATATCACCAATATATATGTTATTGGACACACTGGCAATGTTGCATTTATTAAAAGCTGAGCATTGTGAACTACATATAAATTATTATCTCATGTA